>NW_017805695.1:2275634-2305263 GCF_001891065.2 Hippocampus comes
TCCGCCCCTACACACCTGCCCGGCGCCTCAGGTCTGCGCACCAGACATTATTAGAAGTACCAAGAACTAAACTGAGGCTCAGAGGGGATCGAGCCTTTTCTGTTGCTGGTCCCTCTCTCTGGAATGACCTCCTGCTGAGCATTCGGCAGGTCTCCTCGCTGCCCATCTTTCAAACCCGCCTCACAACTCACTTGTATTCTTTGGCATTTGACTCAGCATGACTCAGATTTGTTCTTGGTTTTGCTGTTCGGTGCTTTCTACCGTCTTTGTTACCGATTTGTTGCTTTACTGTTGTATATGTTAGTTGGTCCATGAACAGCACTTTGTATGCAGCGATGGCTGTTTGAAAGTGCTCTATAAATACAGTTGAATTGAGTTGAGTTGAGATAGCTAGATATATTACAACCAACTGACAGGTTTTAGAAATACTGAAAAGAACGTTTCATCGACATTGTGGGTTTTGTCATCCAAAATATTTGGCAAGCTGTACACCGATTAGGAGCAGAAACTGTTGACATTAGTCTACAGTCCCTTTGCCAATCAGGATTCAGAACACAAGAAAAAAAAGAACCTACACGAAAAAAATTCGTGAAACAGTGAAGCCGTGACAGATGAACCGTGTTATAATGAGGGATTACTGTATATGATTTCCTGACCATGAGGCAATCAGCATTGATTTCAAGGCACTTGAATAATTTGTTGTGTCTGGTCAAAAATGATGTATATGACTTTGTCCTTCTCGCTGGTCTGTTAGAGGCCACATTCAGTGCCCCCCTCCAAAGCTCTGAGCAAGAAGGGATCATTAATGAAGTGGCTTTCTCGTGGATATTGACTAGCCTGTCAGCTGGCCTGACACACTCCCTAATAGGAGTCATTGGTCTTGGCTGAAGACCTGACTGAGGAGAGTCTGAAAGGAAAGAAAACAAGAGGATTTGACATTTTTGCCTTCAAAGTTGGCAATATGGGTGTCATGCCTAATGTAACTACTCAAAATGCAGAGAACTTGTACCTGTATACAAATATAGCCCAACAGTCTATAAACATAGAATATACAGTGTATACATATAAAACCTTGTGTGTGTGTGTGTGTGTGTGTGTGTGGGTGTGTGTGTGTGTGGGTGTGTGTGTGTGTGGGTGTGTGTGTGTGTGGGTGTGTGTGTGTGTGGGTGTGTGTGTGTGTGGGTGTGTGTGTGTGTGGGTGTGTGTGTGTGTGTTTGTAAAATCCATCCATTCTCTACCTCTCATCTGGGGTCGGGTCACGGGGGCAACAGCTTTGGCAGGGAAGCCCTTACTTCTCTCTCCCCAGCCATTTCTTTCAGTTCTTTCCGGGGGATCCCAAGGCCTTCCCAGGCTCGCCGGGAGGCATAGTTTCTCTAGCGTATCCTGGCTTGTCCCTGGGGCCTCCTGCCGGTGGGACATGCCCGTAACACCTCACCAGGGAGGTCTCCCATCCAAAGCAGATGTCCAAGCCACCTCATCTGGCTCCTCTTGACGTGAAAGAGAAGAGTCTCGACTCAGCCCCTCACCTTATCTCTCATGGAGAGCCCGGACACTTCGCCGCTTGTATCCGGGATTTCGTTCTATTGGTCTCGACCCACGACCATGGCCATCTCTGCCAATTTATAGAAATAAACTGTCAAAACAAATTGTCTGAATTTCCTCATTTTTAACATTGTCACGAACATTACAGGATTATTGGTATTCCATGGCTCAGATCAGCTCACAAAAGATTCATTTTCACCATGATATATTCTTCCCTAATTTTGCATTTTTTTTCCCCCAAAATCTAAATTACAACTGAATGTGCTTACGAGATCACAATCAGTGTTTATCTGAAAAGGTACACCAACATAATTACTTAAAATTGACAAAAAGTGACCAATTGGCCAAATGGCGATAACATGGGGTGAGAAACTTCACACAAGGCAGAGTTATCAAACGCTGTTCAGTCAGCAATTTTTAGACAGCTAACATGGTACTTCCTGTTTTATTTACTTTGAAACCAAATCACATAACGTCCAGTGCACTTTTTAGCATACTACCGCTACCTTAACTATCATCTCACAGCGACGGACACGTGAAGGACGTCACATGTAACCAAATATTGTGGTGAAAACCAAAATAGCCAATCCTAATGATGTGTTTGCATGCACATTAATTATATTGGCACGACTTACTGGTCACTGACGCACAAATGCGAGCAATTTTTCCTCAGACACCTTACTGCCACACATGCCCCAGTACGCATGTGCTGACTATGTGACAAACTTCTCATGCAAGAGCATGCAAATGCATGCAAATTAGTCAATGATTAAGACACTGTGTAATAATAAAGATGAACATATTTATGTTTGTGGCATTTTCTACAGGGTTAGTAGGTGTTTGTGCTATCAGGGCTTCTCAAGGGCCATTAAAAAGCAACATTCCCCACAATGCATTGCTGTTGTTAAAATGAACACTTGGAACTGTTTATCGAAAACGTGTACGTGTTATTTTGTAAAAGCAGGGCATAATATAGTAACATCGGTGTTGTTTCCTGTCATGTATTAAATGATTGTGACTTCTGCTGACACCCTACCTCAATCAGTCACTCATATATTTCAATGGGCACCTTCATTTATTGCAAACTGAAGTGATGCAATGCGAGCAGTCTTGTTTTTTGTCTTATCGGTCAGAGATGGATAGGTATGTGGTCTTTTGTATTCTCATCCTATTCGTAGTGGCCATACAGCAGGGGTAGGGAACTCCCTCCCTATTCCAACACACCTGATTCAATTGCTCTTGATCATTTCAGGCCTCTACAGAGAGCTTGCTAATGAGCTGATCATTTGCATTGGGTGTGTTTAAGTAGAGATTGATCTAAAACAGGCAGGATATGGCTCTCGGGAACCAGTGTTCCCTACCCCTGCCAAAGAGCTACAGTTTTTTTGTCTCGTGGCTGGTGGCCCACCGGCCCCGCCGCCCCCGAGGACAGGGACCCGTCCCTGTCTAACAGAAATAGATGGTTTATATTTATGTTCAGAGTCTGATCATCCACAGGGGAACTGAGACCTCAACAACAAGAATGACTTTCTCCCCCCCCCCAACTATCAAAATTCAACCCGCCATTCGGTTTGTGTGTGCATCGCTGCCCAAAGCTCAAAACAAATATGGAATTCATGCCCAGGATTACATTATACTTCTTACCACAAGTGAAAATATACGGTATATGTTACTTACAGTAGCTGGATTGTTTTCAGATGCAAAATTCTCCCCTCAAAATTTTAGTCTTACCAACGAAAAATCTCGCCATCAATATTTTGCCTGCATTAACCTGAATGTGAGTTCACATTATCCTGTATGAATGTAACACAACAACCTTTTTAGTGGCCCTGTCCTCCTGACTAAAAGCCTTTTTGACATTAGCATGTCGTCCTTAAAAGGTAGACGGCTCCAATTTTCCTTTGAAAGGTGTATGTGTAATAGGTACTTCTCAAACTCCAGCCTGCTGCAACCTTGAATAAAGACCTGTACACGATCGTTTTCCCCCCCTCTTACTCGATACTTCCCTCTCTTCCATTTTCTGTAGCTCAACTCTTTTTTTGGTGAAAAGCATCACGTAAAAACAGAGCAGGGACAGATACATAATTTGCCAAATTAAGACCTTCAATAAACACACACACACACACACACACACACACACACACACACACACACACACACACACACACAAAAAAAAACAACTGAATTTCCATAATGCATTATAATGGATGGTGGATGTGTTTGAGCGGGTGAGACCAGAAGGCAAAGGCCTCCCTGACAAACATAACAATATACTTGGCAAGCACCATTATGCCATGGATATCACAGGCTCTTAGTGAAAGGGAATTGGCATAATTAGTTAATTCATCCATATTCTCATTTGTTCGGCATCACCTTTTACTATTGTCTTTGGCCCTTACATTAGAACATTACAGGCAGCATATTTTAGATGTATAGGGACATTCATTTAGTTTGCATTTATTATTTGATGCTAATTGTTCAGTGGTTTACGCGTGGAGGTATGCATGTTTTAATTTCATTGATGTTGTTGTTAATCCATTTGACGGCAAATTCTTTAAAAAGCTCTAGTCATATTTTAGCCATTGATAGTCTTGTTGGTATGTTTAAATGGCCATCCATTTTCTGATCCGCTTATACGCACAAGGTCGCGGGGTGTGCTGGAGCCTATCCAAGCCATCTTTGGGCAGTAGGCAGGGGACACCCAGAACCGGTCGGCAGCCAATCGCAGAGAACACATAGACAAACAACCATCCGCGCTCACACTCACACCTCGGGACACTTTAGTGTGTTCCATTAACCTGTCATGCATGGTTTTGGAATAAGGGAGGAAACCAGAGTACCCAAACAAAATAACGTATTCTATATGATACTTCATATCTTACAGTTCTGCTGCCCCACTGTGATATGTGTGGTATCCATTTCAAATAGCTCCTGAATAGCGACCAGTTCAGGCCGTTGCCGAGGCAAAGTCAGCTTGAGTAACCTTCCGCACACCCGCGACCCGGATGAGGATAAGCGGTCAGAGACTCAATGGATGGGGTTGCTTTCATAATTATACCTGACTGATGTATGTCTTTAATCAAGGAGAAGATAACTGCTCATTCGTGAGAGAGGTTGAATTTTAGTTCTACGATAAGCGTATCAGAGCAAAAATAAAGCTCAAGTTACATCCAATCTCTTGTCTTATGAATTCACACTGCTATTTATGACAAGTTGCAGTCATTTTCACAGATTTTTTGTCATCATTAATCCAAAACCTTTTCTTAGCGGGTCATCAATCATGTTTTTTTATGTATTCGTTTTTATAAAGAAACAAATCAAACAAACATCTCTGATACATTTCGGGAAATGTTTCATTCATGCATCTTTTGTGGATAGAAAAAAAGAGGCTGCATTCACTTTACACTTGTGTTGACTCCACAAATACTGTAGATAATCGTTCCTGATTATATACACAGGAAACACAAATGCATAGCTATTTCATGCAGATGCCTCTCGACTGTAATCTGCTGTGGTCCAGGAACATTCCAGAAGCTTGGAATGCAGCCCATGGTGCTCAGCATCCTCTCTAATAAACGTTCCAACGATGCTGTAGGGCAGGGTCCAAGTATGGGGCCACCGGGGGTTAAGCAATAAATTTTTTTGGTGACTGAGAATGCTCAGCCAGTCTTGGTTACCAGCCTGCGGAGACATTTCACACATGTTACATGTTGCATTGCACTGATACATTTGATGACCATTCCCTACATTAATTCAAAACAAGCCAGCTCATGAAGATGAATGCCTTGGTCGAAGCCTCATATATTGGTCCAAAATGAGGCCATGTGAAGTGAAGACACTGTGTAAGCAGTCCTATAAACAAAACATAAGTCTATTAAAAATAGATTCTGGGATCTACATTTACATTGTAAAATTATAGTATTTTCGAAATGATTCTGGTGGTCTTGAACATAAACAAAAAAAAAAAAACAAAAACATGAAAACACAGTCAGTTTGCTTTCTGCCACTGTCCATTACAGGACACTACTTATTTATGCAACCTATGATTTTGTTCGTCACCAGTGGGTTTTTTTCTCAATGTATCTGTGGGACTTGTGCACACTTATATGATGGTATAGGAAGTCCATAAATGGTAAACTATCCTTGTGCTCTGTGCCCTTTTGGTTTGGTTGTTTGTTGTATTTTGCATGCGCATGCGTGAAAGCCTGTCTGTAGCCTCTCAACAATAAAATGTAACACAGCCAAGTTGAAAACAATGAGTTGAGATCAAACTAATTAGGTACAGAGTAAAGTTGCAAGTGGTTGATCAGAACATCAGTCAAGAGCCACAGGCCACGAGGAGTGTCATTCTCAATTGATAAAATTCCCTGTGTCTTGGAAAGCTTGCTCTATTGTTTGCTCGTTTGCTACATTAACAACGACATAATTTAGATTAAATCAACTATCGGGGTGTGATCAATGACAATGAATAAATAAGGTTAAGAATGAGATATTAGTCATTGTGTAAAATTATTCTGCTATTAAAAGGGAAAAATTGTAAGTGTTTTATATTCTTTTTTTTATATTCGCTTTACTTCCATATTTAAAAAAAAAAACAGTAGTAGTAATCAAGCTCATGCCGTTTATTTATTTATTTATTTATTTTCCAAAAATCAATTAGGTGTTGTGACCTAGCTGTTATAAACTGGGCACTTCATTAGCTACACCTGCAAGCCTGAAGCATTATCGGGCAATATAAAGCGCATGAGCGATATATAAAGCGTAATCAGAAAAAATAAACAAAAACTAAGAAATTATTTTTCTAATATTAACATACAAAAATAAATGTCTAGAAATGGTCGTACTTAAGATCTTCTCATTCATTTAACGTCATCTAAGACGACCAGAGCAGTCCAGTTGTGATCGATTCAGTGCCTTGAGAAAGGTCATTATGTATGATAATAATAATTGCCTAGTGGTTAGCACGTCGACCTCACAGTGCAGAGGTGCAGGGTTTGATTCCGGCCCTGGTCTCCCTGTGTGGAGTTTGTATGTTGTCGCCTACCTGCGTGGGTTTTCTCCAGGCACTTTGGTTTCCTCCCACATTTCAAAAACATGCATCACATGTTAATAGAACACTCTCAATTGTCCCAAGGTGTGATTGTGAGTGCGGATGGTTGTTTGTCTGTGTGTGCCCTGCGATTGGCTGGCAACCGGTTCAGGGTGTCCCCCGCCGACTGCCAGAAGACAGCTGGGTTAGGTTCCACCACCCACCGTGACCCTTGTGAGGATAAAGCAGATCGGAAAATGGATGGATGGATAATTGCCTATAGATCAGATTTTATTTCAGAAATGTAAGCACGCAAATCTGAAATGAAATGTACATGTTCATAAATGAATGTATATCCAAACTGGAGGCATCATGGACAAGTAGTTAGCAGGTCTGGGCTTCAACTCGCCACCTTCCTGTATGGAATTTTCATGTTATCTTCCTGCTGGTTTGAGTTTTTGCCGGGTACTGCGTCTCCCTCTAACATTCCAAAAACATGTTAGGTTAATTCAAGACTCTAAATTGCTCAATGGTGTGAAAGGTTGTCCTTTCTCTGCCCTGCGAATGGCTGATAATCAGGACAGGTAACCCAGGCATGGCACTGGGTTTATTTATTTTCTGGGGTTAAGGGGTTGGTTGATCGATATGTGGGGAGAGTCTCACGTTTCCTGCGACCTCAATAGTACTTGTTTCTCCTAAATGTCTTCTCACTCATTTGTTTCAGAGTTTACTTTCCAGTTTATTTACCCCAATCCATGTATAGCATTTTCTCCTTTATCTCGGAAAACAACTACACCGGGCCAGCTGCCCACAAAACTGTAGTACCAAAGTCTACCCTTAAACAGAAGCGGGGCCAGAGGAAAGTGTCCCATAATACATCTCTCAACATCTTTTATTAGTGTCCCCCCGCCCCCACCTACCATTTAGACATACTTCAGCGCTCTCTGGCAGTCCCCTTGGCCTCGATCTCCTTTGTGATGTGATATGAATGCACTTTGATGCCTAAAAAGTGGCTCTGTCCTTTTTGACATGAGCAGTCTGTGCCTGCCCTGTTCAGCCAGTAATTAGCCTGCTCTCCTAAGCAGTTGGGTACGAATTATACTCCACTCTCCCTCTTCCTCTCCCCCTCCCCAATGTTCATTCATTTATGGGTCTGCAACTCACCACTCCCATTCCATCTGTCCCTTACTTCCTTTAACTTCTTGAAAAATAGAGATGGATTGTTTGCATATTTCTGTGGATTGATGGATATTCCTGCCTTACTACACGCCCCAGTCAGCATTGTTGGCACATTTTTACTTTTTAATCAAATCACCGGGTTCTATACCTCTCAGACCACACAGGGACTAGTGTGTTCATGCTGCTCCACTTATTCAGTTGTTTAATTTTAACATTTAAATAATGCATGTGTTAACATACAATGCAGATATAAACATTTCATTCAACAATGATAACATTAATACCTACATTACTGTAATTTAATGATAGATTTAATGATTAAAGTGTGCAGTCTAGCATCGGGTTTGTATGTACTGTATTATGGATTGTTTAGTTAAAAATAAAAAAAGGAAAGAAATGCAGACTGGTCAATGTTTACATTCAAATGAAATAAGTTTTCTCATGTTCACGCAAAGTCACGCAAAATCAACAGTGTGAGTCTCTCCCCACATCCTATCTCACATTATTAGCCAAAATTAAAGTGTTGAGGATATCTGCCTGTTCGTCACTCGGCATAAGGTAAATTTCTGTTCGTCTGTTTTGTTAAAATTACTCTCGGTTTTGGTCTTTCGTGATTGGATCACCTTGTCCTTTGTTGTCAAGCTATTTTCGTCTTTTTTTCCCTTGCCCTGTGTAAGCACTTTTGGTTTCTCGAGGTTTCTCCTGACGTGCCTACCAGCGTCAGTGTTAGTACTTTGCCAGCTTCACACCATTTTTTTTCTGTAAAATAAATATTTTTGTGTACCTTTAGTGTAGTGGTTCTTAACCTTGTTAGAGGTACAGAATCCAACCGGTTCATATGCACATTCACCGAACCCTTCATTACTGAAAAATAAAAACATGATTTTTTTTTACAAATTCAAGACATAAAAAAATGCATTTATTAAAAATAGAAAAAAAAGTAAACACAATTAGTATAAGTATAAAGTATACGTTTTTTTAATTGTGTACAAAATGAACCAGCCAGTGATGGCCAAGCGGGCGTGTCATAACTAACTGACATGTTGAGTTGGGCGTGTCTTAACCTCCATGGCACAGGCTCGGTCGAACTCCTGAGACCAATTCACCGAACCCCTGGGGTTTGATCGAACCCAGGTTAAGAACCACTGCTTTAGTATGTACTAGAGTCAACATTTGTAAGGTCTGATTCCATTCCAGAACCTTCAGAAACCGTTACAATACAATACCAACATGAACAATGTGGAGTTTGGGAACTCAGGCAAGATGATGCTTTTTTATTTTGTAAAACTTTGTGAATTTTGACATGCAAGGATTCCTCCCGGCAACGATGATGATGATGATGTTGATGATGATGATGATGATGATAATGATGATGCCATCATAAAAATATTATCAAGAGTAATAGTAAGAGTTGAAAAGCATGCATTCTGTCACATAGCTTGCATTCAGGCTATGATGGATGAATAGCAGAGTATAATCCTGAGTTATCTGTTGTTACAGAACATACTGCTTTCGCTGTAGGTGAACACTTCCTAATCAGGTAGGGAATCCATATTCTACCTTTATAATGGTGGGAAACAGGATTTGAAACGCGTGCAAAGAACCAGGACTGGAGTCATGCTGGAGACAAGAGATGCAGAAAGGCCACTTTTACGAATGTGAATTATGAATATCCTTAATGGCTGACTGCAACGAGCTCAACATAGCGGCGACGATCTGGCGACGTGGTGGAATGCAAGCACTGCGAACTGCTGTGATGATGTGCAGCTTCTCATTGACTCCTACATGCCAGCGTCAAAACATGCAATTAAACATACTGTACACACACACACACACACACACACACACACACACGTATAGACGCATACACGTACACACAAGGAGAAAGAGGTGGACCTCGAGATGACGAAAAGGGCAGACGTGAAAGCTTCCTCCTTTTAAATACTGCCTCCCCAACACATGGCAGCACAGAAAAAAAGGAACAATAGGAAACATCAGACTACAAAAACAAGTGTAAAGGAGCTCGATCTTCTCGGAACATAGACTTATCTTTCATTCTTGTGAATAATGTCTGTGTTATCGGCCCAATCGATTATATTGTTGAACTGCAGCCCCATGTATTGTAATTGCTGAGCACCTCCACCTGCTGATAAAAACGAGGTTTTAGAGGTGTTCATGTAGTTTGCCCTGTAACGTATCTCAAATTCCACCCCCAGGCTACTGTCCACCCTCTACACAGCCAACAATCACACTTGTCATCCGAGTATTTCTGCACGTGACAGAACTCAGCAACAGGACACTGTCGTATATTTTTGTTGGCTTACCTCACAGAGAAGTTGACCACATACATGAAGGCTTGCACAGAGAGAAGATCGGGATTGCACTGTGATATTCCCACCCAAATCAATAGCGGTAGTGTAAATATGTTAATGCTCTTAGAAGGCTTTTTTTGCACTCACACTGGAGAGGCATGGTGAACTTGGTGAGCACCCAGCTCCCGCCTCACCTCCCATACATCCCCCCTTTCCTTCCCTCCCATCTCATCCAATCTATTTTTGTGCGGCTGGCCAGTTCACCTGCTCCGTGTTTGTCCATGAAGAACGCTTGTGTGTTCATCTTTGGAAATTAAATGTTTGTGCGTGTGTGTGTGTGTGTGTGTGTGTGTGTGTGTGTGTGTGTGTGTGTGCCAGAGTCAGAGAAACATTTATTTGAAGGGGATTTCCCTTGTCGCATGGCGAGCTGCCCTTGCTGTCAGAATCTATCACTGCCATGGCGTCACACACTTGTGCGCGAAAGCGAGCCGAGTAGGAGGAGGACACGTATACACAATCGAAACTGACAGACAGACAGACCGTCGTGGAAAGTGAACACTAATATGGATATAGACGTTGGGAAGGTCTCAGTGGGAGAGGTACCGCCAGGTGAAGACTTTTATCCAAAGAGGAGAGGACGAGCTTGGTGGCAGAGTGCACCATGCTTGTTTATGACATGTACATTGTTTAACAAACACTACGAACTAAACTGGGACATGCTCGACATGGACAACACAAGCCTTCAGTCATCTCCATAATCTCCAGGGAGTTAAGTAAAAAAAAAAAAATTTGTGTGTGTGTGTGTGTGTGTGTGTGTGTGTGTGTGTGTGTGTGTGTGTGTGTGTGCCAGAGTCTGTTCCTGTGAGACTAAATGATTTTTTTTAATATAAAAAGGACATGCACACAGTGTTCTTGCAGACCTCATCTAGACTGGTAAATGTGTGACAAATCACCCTTAAACTCAAACTCGGAACATTCTTCCTATCCTAAATCTTTGTTATCTTTTTGGCAAATTAACATACATTTGTCTGTATTAGCGCTATATCAGTGCGAACAATGGGTACACTAGCAACTGTAATTATACAACCAACTGCTCTCAGATCACATATATAAGAGGGTTGAATTACCGATCACCAGGGATAATACTGAATTTTAATTCAAAGCAATTTAGCACACTCTAATGGAGACTGCAGAATAAGTGGATAAATAAAGGCAGAGTGAAAGAATTTCCAATGTAAAAGCACCATGTGAAATCAAAATGGTTTTGGAGTTTGGCAGGCACACAGCATTCAAAGCTTTTTGCTGTAATGACCGGCATTATTACAAGCATTAGCCCAATTCCCTTACGAATGCACTGCTCTGTTGTGAGACGGGTCAGAAACATGCACGCGCTTGTTTCAGGTTCGGTTGGGCGCTGTGGTGAAGCTGGTGTGTTTGTAGGTTGCCGACTGAGGAGAGGCAAGAGGGCAAAAGGGACGTGCTGGCATAATGCATTTACTAATAACTGTTTATTATTGTTGGTTCCCCAGGGGAAGCACTTTATGGAAATGTCTGCATATGAAGGGCAGAGGTGCGAGAAGGCCACTGGGAAAATTAGTGTTTTAGATTCCCACAGTGTCCTCGCAGCTGCTTGTGGAGTGTCACCCTGACAACTCCGTCCCTACATGTGTTTGTTTTTGCTCACGCGTGCGGAATTAAAACATGTACCGTTGGTGCCATTTGAAAAGCGAAAAATATTTGTTTTTGGTTTTTTTTCAAAAAACATTTTAATTTGATTGGGGGTGTTTTTTTTCAGATGAACGTGATTGGTCGGGCATAACACTTACCGATGTCAACCAGGTTATATATCCTCATTTCACACTTTGGAACAAGGTGTAATGCTATCTCATTAACACACACGCATGCATATGTAGCACACAAGTGCACTGTCTCATACTTTGGCAAGGTGTGATCTTGCACTTGCTTGCATACATTAATTAGAGACCTTGCTTCTAACAACACAAAATGACAACTGCAGTGCATTAATGAACTGATTGTTCCAGTGACATGCCAAACACACTCGAGTTTTGCATAACTTAACACGGTCTTGACCGAACACACAAACTCACAACACATCCAATAACGGATATGTGTTGTGACAGTGTGTGGTGTTACTCTAATAAGTTTGGGCAGTGAAATTCCTAATAAATCGTTCATTTACCTCATTTTCTGCAGAAATTAAAGTTCATCAGCCATTCGCCCAATTCATTGATGAGCACTCCGTGAAACTTAAAACATTGTTTTTCATTGACATACAGGTAATGAAAAATGTATGACCGCCGTGTTAATTGTCTGGATGTTGCTGCAGAACAGAGTGACAGGCCCACCATGACACAACCACAAGTGGTAAGTAAAGTGGAACATAACAAAAACATTACAGTTAGCAATACACATACACACAACACAAAGGAACTGACCACTGCACATCTACTCACACTCTACTACAGAAAAACAGTGGGCATATATCAGTTCTTTGAGGCTCCACATACACTAAACTATAGTTGATATATATTTTTTGATTTTATTCTTTTGTATTCTCAGAAACTGGCAGGTGGGTCATCGTTTTATGGTCATGCGAAAACGAGAGGAGGGGACTCAGATCATGCCTTGACAGGAGGTTCAGACAGAGTACTAATTTCCTACCTCAACCTGGTTCATACTTTAGATTGTATTTACGCTTGCATTTTAAAGACTACAGGTCTGTTTTTTGTATTACATCCATATTTTAAAAAAGTCCATTCAAGTTTTTCCTCATGAGATTGTAGGGTGAAACTTGCAGCTGTCTACCAGTGTGGACTAAATGTTGAAATGCCAGTATTGTGGAAATAAAACAATATGAAGTTCATTTTTGGAATGGTGAGTTTGTAGTTTGCAATTTTGAACTGTGAACTAAACTGGGTTATTTTAAATGCTTTCAATCATCTGAACTGCTTATCTTCACAAAGGTCGCAGCATGCTGGAGCCAATCCCAACTGACTTTGGGCAGTAGAGTATGCCCTGAATTGGCATCTCCACCTATCATCAGAGCCAACTCACCACCAAGTGGTGATCAGTTGACAGCTCCGCCCCTCTCTTCACTCGAGAGTCCAAAATATGCAGCCGAAGATCCAATGATACGACCACAATGTCAGTCATGAAATTGCGACCAAGGTTGTCCTGATGCCAAGTCCGCAAGTGGACAATCCGTGACAAGCACAGAAGTCCAACAAAAAAACTCTGTCATTGTCCATGTGAGTATTGAGGTCCCCCAGCAGAACGAGAGAGTCCCCAGAGGGAGTCTCCAGAGGGAGCGCTCTCCAGTAAAACATCCAAGGACTCCAGAAAGGGTGGGTACTCTGCGCTGCTGTTTGATGCATAGGCACAAACAACTGTCAGGAAAAGATGGAGGGAGGCTACTCTCTTGGCACCGGCGTGAACCCCAAGGTACAGGCACTGAGCTGGGGGAGCTATGAGTATGCCCACACCTGCTCTGCGCCTCTCACTGTGGGCAACTCCAAGGGTAGAAGAGAGTCCAACTCCTCTTGAGAGAACCGGCTCCAGAATCCAGACTGAGTGTCTAGGCAAGTCTGACTATCTCAAGTCAGACTTGCTTTGAACATACCAGCTGGGGCTCCTTCCCTGCCAGAGAGGTGACATTCCATTTCCCTAAAGCTAGCTTCTGCACCGAGCTCCCAATAAACCCAACCGCTTTGCCCCCTCCCACAGGTTGTGAGCCAATGGGTAGGGGGACCCACGTTTCCTCTCCGGGCTGAGCCCAGCCGGACCCCATGGCTGTAGGCCCGGCCACCAGTTTCTAGCCAGCGAGCCCTACCTCGAGGCCTGGCTCTAGGGGTGGGGGTGGGGGGGTGCTGACCCAGGTCCGGGGAAGGAAAATCTAGATCCAAATATTGTGTTTATCATTGGGGTCTTTTGAGACGTGCTTTGTTTGCTCCCTCACCTAAGATCTGTTTGCCATAGGTGATCCTACTCGTGGCATAAAGCCCTCGACAACTTAGCTCCGAGGATCAGTTGGACACACACACCCCGCCACAATGGTAAGGTGACGGCACATGTATGGGTCCTTTCTTCTCCTCCCAAACATTTTACGAATAATTAAATTCTCATACTTTATTTTAGTTGGACACTATTTCCAAGACACATGAACATCTCGCTTAGTCGGTGTAGCTGGTCATCACAACTGATCCTTACAATCACGAGATTCCCTGATCAGAGGACCTTGCAATTTACCTTAGAAGACAGAGATTCTTTTGATGATGATGTAGAGCAGGGGTGTCAAACATACAGCCCGCGGGCCGGAACCGGCCCGCAAGGAGGTTCAATCAGGCCCGCAGGATAATTTAAAAGTGAAAAAAATGCATAAAAGACACAGAATTAATATTTTTAATAAGGTGAAATTCATTGAGTATCCGCAAGGGGACACTGTTTTGATCAGAGAAGAAGACAACAGCAGCCTCAGTCCGTCACTGAGACAGACCCATGGCAGCAGACGCTATCAATAGCACTCTGACATTTACACATTTAATAGCACTCTCCTGAGTTTGGAAGGTGTAGGCAGGGATTACATTTAGATTTTATATGCACGTGTAAATGGTTTAAAACTTCCTTTCTTTATAAATCTCGTTTCATCTTGAAGTGCATCTCTATATTTTTCAATACCAATTACTTGTTAAAGTTTGTACAATCAGTGGGATCAGTTGCAATACATATTTGTGAATGATAAAACTAAATTGCACATTTGTCGAAGGAAATGTAAGGTGCTCCCTGAAATGTTTTGTAAAAGATATGTTCATTAAATTTCAACATTTTCCTAATGTTCTTGTGCTTCTTTATACCAAAACAAAGGAAAGACATGTTGTTTTGGTTATTTACAGCAAAGTATGGTATCATTTTAATGGTCCGGCCCACTTGACATCTACCGAGGCCGTATGTGGCCCACCATGTGAAATGAGTTTGACACCCCTGATGTAGAGCATGGGTGTCAAATTCATTTTTGTCGCGGGCCACATTGTAGTTGCCATTTCCCTTGGAGAGCTATTATGACTGAAAAACCATATAAAGGAGAAAAGAATAATCGTTTCTTCAACTATTTAAGTGAGTGTAATGAGGGGTTTGGTAACAAGAAACTGCTGACAACAGCTCTCATTTATTACATATGATCATTTTAAATTTTGGTACAGATTGTAGGACGCATCATAGAAGTTGACATGCTTGATTGGCTTCCGCGGGCCTCAATGACATGGCGGGCAAGATTTGGCCCCCGGGCTTTCAGTTTGACACCTGTGATGTAGAGGAACACATTCCAGAATGTGTGCATAATATAAATTGCAGAGTCCTCAGTGAAAAAGAGGGTGAGCTTGAGCATCAGAACCCAACCATCCCACCACCAGAACTGGAATAGGCGTACCAGCAACTAGCAAGTGAAGAAATATTGATTTCTGACACTGGTGAAATTTAATGGTCTTCATGGTCAGTGAATGAGCCACCCAGCATGGCTGCCAATGCGATGATGATGTAATCAAGGCCACCACCGATTGCAGTACTCATGTACAGAAAATCCATCCATCCATTTTCAACACCACTTATCCTGAACAGGGTCGCGGGGAGTTGTTGGAGCCTATCCCAGCTGACTTCAGGTGGAAAGCAAACTACAGTACATCCAGAAGTGGTTGACAGTCAGTCACAGTGCACATATAGAGACGAACGACCATTCACACCGTCACTGAGTGGGAAACGATCCCACGCTGCCTGCACACGGTGTACCATGACACCATCAGCGACTTATGTACAGAACATTCACTCTTCTTCACAGATCCCATTCAGAAAATTGGTCTGTATTGCACTAATTCACGAGGAAAGTGTGCGGTTGCAAAGAGCCGATAGGAGATGCGCTAGCCTATTTGAATATTCGGAGGGGAACAACATGGACAGGCTGGTGACTGCATGTCAACACATATGAAAGGAGGACCCGAAACTGTACAGACACAGATGATATTCTCTGACAAATTGGAAATGTCAACATACAGCACCTTTGTTATTTGGATGGCACTGAATCCAGAGTAGAACAGAGGGAAGCTCCAGAGGCGGTACCTGATCATTTCATTGTTGTTTGTGTGGGGAGCAGAAATGCTGTTTGGACAGTGGCTGGATGTTTGACAATGTTTTAGTTGGGTAGTTAATATTGCTGAGAATTGGAATGAGTGGAGCTCCTCAATTGTGAAATTCTATGGCACAACAAATGAGGGCAGACTCTTTGGTTCAAATAGAAAGACATTCCTTTGAGGACAATGATGTCAAGAATGTGGAAAGCAAGGACTGTTGGTTTAAGAGAGGAATGAAGGAAGCCATAGTATGCCAGAGCACTTTGTCATCAGCTTACAAATGTATCCTGACATCTCATCACCGATTGTCATACAACCTGGGGAAAGTGTCCACCAATGAGCCATTTGCCCTCAGGCAGGTGAACGACCAGTTGTGATACAATATGGTCATTTAGACCTGACGTCAAAAAAAAAAAAAAAAAACAACCCTCATGTGACCACCCTCAAGGGACACACCCACGAGAGATAAAATATATATAGAAAGTCTTTTGAACAAGACTTTTGAATGAGTGGTGAAACAACTTTGGCAACAGGGTGAATGCATTGAACTGTATTTCCTGCTTTAATATTACCAAACAAATGTTTTGGTATTGTCTTGTTAAAAGTAAAACATTTATTAATTTTAAAGCACAATAAAAATGTGATTGTCTTGGGGACAGCGCCATGAGATCATGGTTATCGTTGCTGTGGCTTTTCTGAATGGAGTTGGCATATTCTCCTCTCGCTTGTGTGGGTTGTTTCTGGCTACTCTGGCTTCCTCCCACATTGCAAAAACATGTATTTTAGGTTTAGAATTCTCTAAACCACAGGTAGCAATCTCCAGTCCTTGAGGGCCACCATCCTGCACGTTTTACATGTTTGCACCCCTCGAACACACATGAGTCAAATGATCATCACTTCATCAGCACGCTCTGCAGGAGCCTGATAACGATCCTGATCATTTGAATGAATTGTGTTGGAGTAGGGAAACATGTATAACATGCAGAATAGTGGCTGGCCCTCGAGGACTGGAGTTTGACAGCTGTGCTCCAAATTGTCATGCAAATACAGTATGTAATGTACTCTGCATTTGGCAGGTGACCAGTACACAGTGTACCCACCTCCAATGTCAGCTGGGATAGGTTCTCCCTCACCAGACCTGTCCCTTGACCTAAGACTTAAGGGGAGTACATGTATTGTATTCAATTCCAAGTCAATGTATTAATGTGTCATGACAGCGAAATTCTCCTTTTTGAAACAGTGTGTGTGTGTGTGTGTGTGTGTGTGTCTCTCCTTTTTGAAACAGTGTGTGTGTGTGTGTGTGGGGGGGGGGGTTGTTATTGGGGGGCAATTATTATTAATACCCTAGAGATGAGGATGATGTACTTACCAGTGGGACATGTGCTACCTCAATTTAATGCAATATCAACACTTTTAGTTTTTGCAGACCTTGAATTACAAAGATGCTGATGTTTTGCCACAAAATATTTAATCGCAAAATCAAGTATGAATCACCGATTGTGCAGTGGTTCATTTGTTTGACTTGCATGCTGGTAGTGTGAGTTCAGTGACGGTGTGAATACAAGTGTCAAAAGGTCGCCTGTCTAAAATGTCAAAAAGTAAGTGATCAAATATGTGTGTGTACGTACAATTATGTGGACATGTCATTGATTAAATATGCGCTACAAAGCGCTCAACTTTTGTTCCGAATCAGCTTTTTATTACTAGGTACGACGCGACTCTCTTCTCATTCATTCCCACAGCTTCACTGTGTTTTAAACTGTGTGGACGCTGAGCGTCGACCGCGCGGATGCTGGGCGTCTAGAGAGTTCAGTTAGGTTGTCCCAATGCATTGAAATAAGACGAGTCATTGGATAAATGCTGGTTTTGTCCCGCCAATTGAACGCTCAGCGTCTCTGGGAGTCATGGACAGTGAGCGTTTATAGGCTGGCCAGGAAGTTCAGCTTTTCAGCATGATGATTGGATGATCGGTCTGAGGCTGGATCCTTTTTGATTGACAGCGAAATGAGCCAATCACCGATCTTATGGTGAAGGCATCATTTTTATTTTTTGAAAAGGAACGGAGAGGAGAATTCACGTATAAATAAACGGACACATTTTATGATGTAGGCCGAAATTGAGCTTCCCCTCCTTGACAGACCAGCATCCGCCACTGATACAATGAAACCAAAGACCAAAAATTTGCAAAGGTAAATTTGGTAAGCTGTACAGAGACGAGGTGCGGAGACTGTTCATGTCGGTCAGTGCCTTAGCCAATCAGGATGCAGAACACAATTCACTGTTTAAAAGCATTAAAAAAACTGCACTAAAAAAATCTGTGAAACAGCGAAGCCGCGGAAAGTGAACCGCGTTAGAGCGAGGGATCACTGTATAGCAAATGGTTGAACTGACAATGCACGCTATCTGACTCAAATGGAAAAGTTACAACTTTTGTGACCAAAACAGAACATAGCTGGCAGAACATTAAGGTCATACTTTTCACGGGGGGAATAGCTACACTGGTGAAAAAAAAAAGTATCACACCAGGTCATTATTGCAGAGTGTGTGTTTATGTGTGTGTGAGTTCTTTTTTAATGACAAGGCTAGATGATCCTGTGTTGACTTTAATGTGAATCACTGGGAGAGCCTATTTTCCTCATTCTTCAGAGAAAGCAGGAGGCCAAACCCCACTGGTTTTGGCAGGAGGTTGTGTTTGTCTGCTGTGTTTTGCTACAGCCTGTCTGCCTGTGCCTTTTGCGGTTAGGATGAGTAAATCATTATCCAGCAGGGCCCAGCCAGAACAGTCTGGACGCACCAGACACGACACATAAAGCCCACAAAATTAGGTACACCTGCCCATCTAAAATTGAATAAAACGTTTGAGAAACTTTCTCATATGGTGCATTATAATTTTATCATACTCTTCTTTTATAAACGTTCATCATAGCCAATGTGTGCATGACTGCATTCCTGCTACTTGATATCGCTGGCAACAGGCGCAAACCTTGCATCTCCAAAACCATCACTTTACAGAAAAAAAAAAAAAAAGTTTGTTGAGTCACTGACATAGCATCGTAAAAGACACAAGACATTTTCAACATTTTAACCCACATAGACTGACCAAAAGTATGGATTTATGAAGAAAAAAAACAAACAAACAAATAGACCAAATTTTGACTTTGGAGGTGGGATCACCTCAGTGATACTGTAAGTATCTACGGTAAGTATTTTAGGTTTAGCTAACATTCTAGTTGTCTCCAATTGTCAGATTGGGTGACAACTGTGGAGTCCAGAGTTCAAAGCAAACATGGTGAAGCAGCATTCAGCTGGTGTGCTGCACACAAATGGAAAACATTTACAACACAAGTGAAGTCAGTGTGAATCCAGGTTATTTTTTTTTTGTTATACTTACTACTGAGCTCTTTGAGAGCATTTTTAAAATTATTATTATTCTGTTTGTCTTTTTCTTGCACTGTATGGTCTTTTTGGAATTTTACTAAGCTGCCTTTTGTTTAAGTAAGTTTGTTTTTAAATTTCTTTTGTTCTTTGTTTTGAAATGTTTTTAAATGTTGTACTTTTTATCACGTCAAGTACACTGAGTTACCTTTTGTATGAAATACACATTAGAAAGCTGTTTCACTTTGATCTTACTTGTCCAATCGCCACTGAAAATAAAAGCTACTTCCGAAATACAAACACAGCTAGAATGCTACTCAGTAAAGTGTAGACTTCTGTCAAGAACAAACAAGCCACATGAGGAACAACATAAAGATTTGGCCATTCACAGAAACCTACTTTCCACATCTGCCCAGTTACACTGAATAAAAGTTGTAAAAATGTTTTATTCCCACAATAAGGATATTTTCATATATTCTTAGTAACGTGAAAAGCATGAAAACATGAAAAGCTTCTTCTGAAAATGCATATGTAATGGGTTCTTGCATGTCCCATCCATCCATCCATTCATTATCTTATCCGCTGAAGAGGGTCGCGAGGGTGCTGGAGTCTATCCCAGGCATCTTTGGGCAGTAGGCGGGGTACATCCTCAACTGGTTGCCAGTCAATTTCAGGGCACGCATAGACAAACAACCATCCATGCTCACATCACACCTCGGGACAATGTAGAGCATTAAATCAACCGATCATTCATGTTTTTGTAATGTAGGACGAAACCCGAGTACCCGGAGAAAACCAAGGCAGGCATGGGGAGAACATGGAAAGTCCACACAGGAAATCCGGGTGCAGAATCGAAACCTGGACCTCTGCACTGTTAGGTGGACTTTCTAACCAGTCGACCACATGCCACCTTTGCATGTCCCATATCCCCCAAATTTAAATCAGAATTTAAATCAGCCTTATTGTGAAGCAAAATTACACGGGATTAATTTTCATTTATTCTTCCTCATTTCTTTCGCGTTCGGTCATCCTCGAGACGAGACGAAAAGAGGAATCCTTTCTTTTGTTGTGCACTGTTGTTACCCTGTCACCATCAGTACCCATGTGGCACTGGAGAGACATTTGTCATTTAAGTTAGCATAATTGTACACATTTTTGCACTGGGGGGAGTAAGACTGATACAGAAAAGACAGATTCAAACCAGAGCTCCTCTCTGTGAAGCAGAAGGGCAAATTTTGCCCAACGCACAACCAATGTAACATAATGTATTCTCATCATGTGACATCTACATGCGGGATGGGGGGAGGGGGGGTCATATATATAAAAATGTCCAAATACGTTAGCTGTGTGGATCAAATCAAACAAAGATGACATACCTTTGAGAAGGACCTGCCAGGCAGGCAGCTGCTTTGAACTGTAATTAATGAACAAGTTTCTCATGATTAACTTTTATTAAGCGATACTCTTGAGCCCTTGAGTAGACAGGTAATAGGAGAGGCCTGGAGAGAAGGAGAGAGGGATGGAGAGCAGGAAGGACGAGGAGGGAGACTCTCGACCCCATTATTTCTCCTCAGTCGCTCGTAAAAACAGCATCCCGTAAACTCATAAAACCCTTTCCCACTGTAACTGGGCCCTTAAGATGCAGCTTAGCGAATTAGAAGGGCACGCAATGTTCGGCAAAGGACAACTTCTTTTGGAAAGACCATTATGCATCTACATTATTATTTCTCATGCAAGTCATTCAGTGGTATCATGAATGAGTGATGATGATGACTAGTGAATGAGTAGAGGTTAGAAAAGCAGACTCATAACGTATTGTATTCTTTAAAAAGAATCTGGTCATTGATATCTGTGTGAATCCTGCATGTCTGTCTGTGCTTCACTTGCTCAAAAAAAAGTTAGCTTTTTAAACATTTTTATCATGCAAAACTTTCACCCTAATTCCCAACAAAATTACCCTAAGAATATGACAATATTTATCTGCACCTACTTGTTTTAGAAAATGGATATGGCGTGCCATTAGGTTAAATTGAATCACATGAGCAGAAAAACAATAGTCGTATATTCTGGCTGACTTTGAGCAAGCTGACAATACACCCTGGACTGGTCATCAATCAATCTCATGGCGCACATAGACACACGGTTAGCACCGAGCAATTTAGAAATTTCAATTAATGTGGGATGTTTTATTTAGATATTTATTTTGGGGTGGGGGTGAGGAGATCCTGAAGAAAAGCCAAGCAGGCATAGGAGTAACATTCAAGCAGCACACAACCCAAGCATCGCATTGAACCTAGAACCTGTGACTGTCAGGCTATCCGCATGTACCATAAATATAGAACATATTTTTAAAAAAATATCATAAGCAAAAGCAGATATCTATATGTCTCTGGTGCAAGTGTCTAAATCTTAAGTTAAATAGCCAGCCTGGTCCCTGAGTATAATCATTTCATTAGGCAAACAGCCTCGGAAGAGGATGCATCATAAAGGAACATTCGCTATGAGCCACAACGCCGCTCTGCGCTTCCAAGCATGCCTGCAAGCATTTGTTATTGAAACGACACTTGTACTTCAAGACTGCTCGGGATCACTATCTATAAACTACTTGATGCATTTTGGATGAGAAAGGAGAGCTATAAATGAAATGCTGGCTACAAAGCAGGATTCGTTCCTTACTGAAATAAAAAGAGAAACAAATAGTTACAAAGACAAGATTTTATAAGAATGTAGTTACCTTTCCGAGAAAATTTGGGGCAACAGGTATGGTGGATTTCTCTCAATAAAATTACAGACAAGCGACAATGAAGACTACACTCTCCACTGTTGCTGGCTCGCTTCAAGAAGGCAGAGCCTGGGTATTGTGTACCGCAGATGTCGGGAACTCTGGTTCCTCGAGAGCCATATCCTGCCTGTTTTAGAGCTTTCCCTTCTCCAACACACCTGATTCAATTGATTGTGATCGTTTCAGGCTTCTACAGAGCTTGCTGATGACATGATCGTTTGAATCGGGTGCGTTGGAGTAGGGAGCAATGTAAAACAGGCAGGATATGGCTATCGAGGAACCGGAGTTCCCTACCCCTGGTGTACCGTGATTATGGTGGAGTGACTAGTTCCTACGACTATAGTGCTGCATTCGAGGAAGGTGGGAAATCAGATCTATTCCACTTAGCTTGATCCAGTTCCGACCTCAAGGCGATCGAGGAAAATGTCAACAACAAAGTTGGCTAAATATGATAACTTATTGTTGTGGTTCATCACAACACATATTGACTTCCAGCAAACCGTATTCATAATTTTCTTAAATTATATGAATAAGTGAATCTCTTATCTTCGACACATTCCATTCATTTGACCAAATAACTTCATGCAGGTAGATAACAGCAGATCCACAGGGAGTCCGTAACAATCGTGTGAGTGAAGTGATTTCCAATCACGAAATTATGCATCCATCCATCCAGCCATCCATTTTCTGGTACGCTTTATCCTCACAATGGCGCGTCGCGGGGCGTGCTGGAGTCTATCCCAGTTGTCTTCAGGCAGTAGGCGGGGGACACCGTGAACCAGTGGCCAGCCAATTGCAGAGCACACAGAGATGAACAACCATCCGCACTCACACTCACACCTAGGGACAATTTAGAGTGTTCAATCAGCCTGCCACGCATGTTTTTGGAATGTGGGAGGAAACCGGAGTACCCGGAGAAAAACCACGCAGGCACAGGGAGAACATGCAAACTCCACACAGGAAGGCCGGAGCTGTAATTGAACCCTGCACGTCTGCACTGTGAGGTCGACGCGCTAACCGGTAGACCATCGGGCTGCCCAAGAATAATACAATAATAATAACATGCTGTTTTGGGGGGCTTTTTTCTGAACTTTTTTTTTTTTTAACAGCACCCCCATGGCAAAAGTTCCACCAGCCAGTGATGATTTATTTTTGAAATTGGATCAGTTGCCTGTTTCCCTGCATTTTATTGTCGATCTGTCAGGGTTGTATCCTGCCTCTTTACCAAAGTCAGCCGACATTTCTCCAGCTCACCTACGACCACAGCGGGTACTGTATAGACGATGGTTGTATGGGCTTTGGTAGTTGAACAGTACCACAGAATAGATTGTTTTTTTTTTCCTTACAGCAAAGTAACAGAACAAGATTTAGTGTCTGTGCATTGCACATCACACTTGCATATAGAACACATGTTCATAGATGGGTGTGAATATCCTTTTCTCTTCCTGTCTGTGTGGTCACATATCAGGGTGTGTATCACACTTCATGCAGATTTTGTTATATCTGGACAACGATCAAATGGGATCAGGGAATAAGATATTACCAAGGCAGCAACTTTTCAAATATTGCACCATTTCAAACGCAATCCCCCATTGTTAAAGAGTATTTGGAAATGCATCCTCGGTATCGTTGACCACAATGCCAAACCCGTTGTTTATTAATATAATCAGGAAATCACCTCATGTAATGTCTACCTGGCAATGTTGGACGTCAACAATAGCCCAGAATTGACTGAGCTCACATATTTCTGGCTATCTGAGAATGAAGTGAAAACACACAATAGGAGCGGTGGCCAGGCTGATGTATCAACTTCTAGCCTTCTCCGGGTCCATCTGACACCTCTGGAAATTGAAAAGCGCGAGGGCCTTGTTCGCCAACGATTGGTCCTGCAGTGCAGGATACACACAAACACACGTATGCGTCTAGGAATATCCCATTCATGCAATATATATTTCCATGCAGCAGTGCAATAGATATCTTGAATCATGAATCCAATCTAAATTAAATCTTAACATGCCACCCTGGTGTGGTACCTCATACAGATTGGAGGGACTCCAAGAAGAGTTCACTACGGGCCAACCACGGAGGGGTTGTTTAAAGGGAAAATTGGGGAGCAACTGCACGACACACAGTCCACAGTGACACGGTCCCTTTGTCACTCGCTGGGATACAAGTACAGTTGCATTTAAACTACCACTGAACCAGCAAATGTGGTTTTAAAGGGTTTTATTGAGCCATTAATGCCTCCGCTGTAATTATATTGTTGGTGTGGCATTGAAATTGTGCTGTTCTTTAAGCACTTAAAGACAGAAAGTGTTGCAGCACATTCACAAAAAATCCCATTCGACCCACAACCTTTATATTCCACTCCCCCATTAAGGAGTGTTATTTAAATCAATTTGCTGTTTGCCGCAATAAAATCAATGGAGTAAGCCTTCAATCTTTATTCAAATAACGTATGGCCGATCTGAGACCAGCTACAGGTTATTGCTCGGTGCCAAAGCCATTAATTGATTTCCTTCAGATTCTCTTTAATGTATCACATAATACTGTAAGCCATTTTTTTTTAAGAGAAAAAAGGGAGCTGGGGCCAGTGCGTGGTATTAAGTGAGGCCACTTACTGCGCAAACAGTATTTTCTTCTATATTGTTTCAACTAAGTTGTTTCAAATCTTTCCGTAAACGTTTCCACTTACAGTACGTTCACTTGAAAGGAATGACTCATCTGAAAAAATAGCGTGAGCACTGAGGCAAAGGGCAACAAAAGCATATGCAAAGCAACATGGCATTAACTGCAAAATACAGCATTGTGGACCATGTTCGTGTATTCTCCTTACCTACACAATGCAGCAAAAATTCATTTTGCGTTCATTCCACACCTCTCAAATCTTATTATGATTCAAAATAATTTTGACAGATCAGTTTTTATCTGATTTTAATGTGTTCACGATTTTCAAGAAAGTATTTTGCTACTATTTTCGGTCATTTGTTGACTGCACTGCGAGCAGTCGACACATTTATCCGACATGAATTTTCTGCGGCCTCCTACAGGAGATTTATTCACAAGCTGATGACCCTTCTCTTTAAATCAAAATGTTAGCCAGGGCCGGTTAACAGACTTAATTAAATCCAGACCTCGGGAAAAAAGACTCAATGTTGAAAGTGGAAATCTCAGAGAACAAATGTTCAACTACATTTCCCTGCATCTTGCTTCTCTCCTCTCTACTCTTTTCTGAGTGATGAGCCGATGAACTGCTGTCACAGAGTTGGGCAGTGACCTGCCGCTTGATGTTGCTGTCATCCACCATGCTGAAGAAAACTCGTATTAATGAATAAGGTACCCTGAACGCTCGGAGAGGTCTGAAAGAAGGGAAAAAAGAAAGATGGGAGGAGTGAAAATAGAGAAGGAGGAGTTGAGTTCATTCGGTATCAATTTAGGTGGTCTTCCTTAGGGGACATGTTAATATTTTCTGAAAAGCTGCGCTTGCTCCCGGTCTCTATTTTTGTCACTCTCTCTTTGTGACCGAATTTCTTGTTCGGGCTGCGGCCTCTTCGGTAGCACCGAACAGGAAGGAGCAGAGACGTCGGAGATGAAGACAAACAGGCAAAATAATAAATAAATAAGTGTAATGTGGCAAAAAAAAAAAAAAAAGACAAGATGTACACCTGCTCGCACTCTCTGCAAGCTGGTTTCACCTTTCCACTCACCCACACCCCCCTCCACCACTCCTCGACGGAGTGACGCGTTTGATTCTGCCGCATTCATACATCAGTGCACCCGTGCAATGCTGACACCTCATCTCAGCCTGCAGACTTTAGCTACCGAGGCCCTCTTTTGCATAGTGCAGGGCCCCTCCCCCTCCTCCTCCTCCCCGCTTCCTCTCTGTCTCTCCTGTGTGACACCCTGCCCATCTTTAAAGAGGGAACGATAGATCAGGAAGGGGAGCTTGGTTTGGGAAGAAAGTGGAGATGAGATTGCGAGTGACGTCTACGTGTGTGTGTGTGTGTGTGTGTGTGTGTGTGTGTGTGTGTGTGTGTGTGTGTGTGTGTGTGTGTGTGTGCGTGCGTGCGTGCGTGCGTGCGTGCGTGCGTGTGTGTGCGCATGCTACGCAGAGTGCAATTTGAACGAAATTAAACTACCAAAGAGAAGCTTTACACTAATTTATGCTATCTTGGTCCCTCATCTTTTCATTGTCTGCAAACTGTTGACATTGACTTCGATATGTTTTCGGCTTGATTTGTCTTTTTTAGACTGCCCTCACTGCAAGCTTTGACCTTTTGCTGCCTGCAGATCGACACACACACACACACACACACACACACACACACACACACACACACACACACACACACACACACATACACACACACAGAGGCAGATACACACACACTGTTTCAAAAAGGAGGACCTCGCTGTCATGACGCATTAATACATTCACTTGTAATTGAGTAGTCACACTTGTCGCAACATTAGGTACCCTCGCATATTATATTTAGATCAAATACAAAAGCAGTGTCAAGATAACCATGCTGAGTTTTGATTGGCACTGCCGGAGAGGTACTCATATTGTGAGTGTAGTTTTTAATGATGCAGTTCTGTCCTGCATCATATTGAGAAATATTTTACTGCTCTGAAGTGGGGAAACAACATTTTGGACATACTTAAAAAAAAAAGAAACAACTCACAAATAAATAAATAAAAAAACACCACAGTGACAATGAATATGATTACATTAAGTCAATATTCGGGTTAAGGTCAAAATTCCGATTTCTGAAACATTCAGACGTGTGAGCTGTCATACTTACTCCCAAGTTTGAATATCCAGATTGAAACGGCGATGTGATTTTTGCGTGTTACTTTCTACCGTCAATAGATACAATACATTACTGTACATCTTTATTTAAAACACATTATATCCATATCACTCACCACAGGAATAAAATCGTCATTCTTTAGGATTACGGTACTTCGACTACCCTACACATCTACTCCAGTTACATGTTTTAAGTATACGTTCCTTCGACTGAAAAAAATAATATATCTGGATCGAGATGATTTTATTCGGTGCAATCACTTCATGAAATAAAATTGAATAATTTTTTTTTTTTTCAGTGTACGAGTACTAACTTGCTGCTTGCTTGCTACTATCACGACACTAATAAAACAACAACTGAGAGGCAATATTTACCTCAATGAAAGCTGGTAGCCATTGGTGTGTTAGTACAACTATGAAACAGGAAAAAAAAAGAACAGTTTGCAATATTTCAATTACATATAAACTGTCACCCATCAAGGCCGGCATTTTTTTTTCATGGTTAAAAATAACAATGTGTAGTTGGTGCCGTGAGAAAAGTTTATATTGTGTATTATTCTATAGAGAGGGGAAAAAAAGGTACTGACAATAACCGAGTTTACTTATTAAAAGCAACCGAGGGGATTTCATATTAAACTAATTATTAAGCATGTTTGGGTGAGCTCTGGCTTGTGTTGCTGGCTTATGCGCCAGCTATCTTATAGACATCAAGACTAATGCAACATATTGACACCTTTCATGGGTGTGTCGCAAGTGCGGAAATGTGTCTGTTATAGGAAGGACGGCGGGAGAAAAAGATGGGAGTGTGAATGTCACTTTGAACTGTCACAGTGTTGCACCCCCATGTAACACACACACACACGCAGTACACATCCACACACGTCCTAATGAGAAAGATGGGAGGCGTGCGCTTCCGTTGTGCCAACCCAGGGGCCAAGGTGGGAGAGACACTTCTCCCCCTGCACCCACTGTAAACACACCAAAAGCCCCCAGACTGCACCCACCCTCGTAGACGCACGCACACACACACACACACACACACACACACACACACACACACACACACACACACACACACACACACGAGAGGCCACACACCACCACCTGGGGTGGGAGGAGAGTGTTAATTTTCTTCAGGCAGAAATGCAAGGGAGGGAACAGGTTATGGAAAAAGGATGAATGTATGCAGATGTCAAAGTGGAGTAGAAGCTCACACTTCCAAACACCTCTTCGGGAAAGTGAGAATACTGGAGATGATAAGAAAGAGCATCTACAAATGTGAGAGAAAGTGTTGCTCATAATCAGAATTAACTATTTTCCTTGTGAAATGGTCACATACGCTATATACATTGGAACCTGGAACCTTCTACTCTACATCCATCCCAGATTTGATCGAAAAACAGAGTCCAACTTTTGGAGTCAATATCAAAGTCAGTGTGTGTTGTAGGTATGCGGTAACTATTTATTGGCATGCGTATGTACCACTTGTTTTTTGTATAATGCAGTGACGTTTGAGGTACAATTTAATCGAGTGAAAATTGTATTGCAAGCATGATAACAGGGGCATGCAAGTGGATTGAGACACTTGCCTCCACACACACACACACACACACACACACACACACACATCACCTCTCTTCTGGTCTTCCTCAACTGGGTGCCTGTGCAGTTGTGTTATCCAATCGACTCCCTCCAACTATTTGGGTCTTCTCCACATATTCCTCGTTGACTCGTAGGTTCTTGTTGAGTTCTCCTGAATCTCATTTTGGACTTTTGTTGATTTAGCATTGTTTTTAATCAATCCAAGATCTTATTAGCCTTTTTGTTCCTTCAATTTAAAATCCAATTTTGAGGGGACTCCAACCACGCCTTCCTGCTTCCCCATGTTTGTGTCCTCCTCCATACCAAAACTCGACACTGACCCTTGTCATAAAATAACACAATTGTTCTCTTTGCCATGTTAAAACGAAAGTTAGCCTTCCTCTATCCCAGTGGTTTATAGTTTATTTGTTGTTATTATCAAGTATCAAGTACAACTTTATTGTCAAATGTGCTGTATGTGGAACATGCAGGGAGGAAATTTCATCTATGCTCTTAAACAGACAACAGACAACAAGAGGAGCCGCTGCGGGTGCCCGCGCCGCCATTATGTACTATTAGTATATTTTTTTAATTTTTTTCATGTTTTAATGGAAAGCACAATTTCGTTCAAATGCTCGGTGGGTTTAAAGGGGAAGTCAACACAAACATTTTTTGTTTTACCATAAGTTCGAGGCAGCCAAACTAGTCTACACATAGCATTCTGATTAATACCGCGTTTGTAGAATATGAGTCAAATCCACCCATTTTTTTGTCTATCTCAGGGGGCGGCCATTTAGCCACTTGAAAATGACATGACCGAGCTCAGTTGTTTTAGCTTCAGAAAACAGGTGAGCTGCAATTTATATATATATATATATA
>NW_017805695.1:2305275-2310345 GCF_001891065.2 Hippocampus comes
TCGCCCCCCCACACACACACACACACACACACACACACACACACACACACACACACACACACACGTTCAAATGCAAGGTTTTGTAAGTCCAAAAAAAGACACCAACGTAAATCATTAAACACGTTAATAGTGGACAAAAGTTTTGAAATTATTTATCTTGGCCTCATTTTTTTAAAAATCACAAACCCCTCACGTTTTAAACTGGGCTATGTAGATTTCTTAAATTCACTTCATATCGCACATTTCTTGACCAGGGCTACCAACAGAGTTACCAAACTGGTCCCTCCAGGTTAATTGGTGGAGGTGTTCTCCAACTCTGTCAGTAGAGTGGGATGAATCGTGGCTTTAATCGGGCATGACTGGCACTGAAACTGCAGGTGGTATCCTTGGGACAAGGTGGAAATCCCTCAAGAATTTGAAGTCTGGCCAGCCCAGTAGTCAAGCTGCTGTCAGGAGTAGCACCTGACTCCTGGCCAAAATGCTTAATTTCCACTCCTCTGAGGGACTGCGGGGAGTGGCGATGGTTGGGTTGGCGAGTGCTGAGCATTCACACCCATGTGTTTTAAAGGAAGGAAGCAAAATTCTGCTGCTCAAAAGGGAGAGAGACCTGCAAACCTTTTACAACTAATAGAGGGACAGGTGGGAACTAATGCATCAGTAGTGATCAAATTAGCAAACAAATAACGCAATAGTGAGGAACACTTTGGCAAACACACACGTGAGAAGATAGAAAGGGACTCAAAGAGTCTCTTCCAGGTCATCAAAGGTGACAGATGACTTTGATGGTATGAAAACTTTGACTCGAAAAAGGTTAAGTGAGCAAGACAGATCGTCCAGTGCTTATGCCAACCAAGAACGAAACAGAAATCAGAGCACATCTACATATATAGAACTGATATACACTGCAAGAATCACAAGGGGGGCAGAGAGAGGAGAGAGAGAAAGTGAGAGAGAGAGAGAGAGAGAGAGAGAGAGAGAGAGAGAGAGAGAGAGAGAGAGAGTAATTTATTCAATTTTGACTCACTAACGACTGACACAGGAAGGAGACTGTGTGGGAGATCCATTTTTGTGTGTGTGTATCTCCCTGTGTGTGTTTGAGTCTCCAGAAGCAAAGAGTATGTCACTTGCTACACGTGATGGTTGTATAGGCCAGGCGCAAGTACACACGTCATGAGCCATCAGGTGTGTGTGTGTGTGTGTGTGTGTGTGTGTGTGTGTGTGTGTGTGTGTGTGTGTGTGTGTGTGTGATCAGATACTCTCAACTGTATCCTCCCACCTCCACTCCAGTCGGCATGTGTGATGTTATACAGTAGGGTGAGTGTCGACTGGAGCACGTGCACTGGGCCTCCGTGCACGGCAGGTGAAAGAGGGAAATTGGGCCATTCCATCATGTAATTCAGGGAGGCCAAGCTGACATGCTGATCAGGTGTGCATGCATAATGGTCACCAAAAAAGAAGCTCTGTTTTGAATAATTTCCACCTAAGCCACCCACTCCACGCCAACAGCCCTCTACCAAAATGTACTGTATGTGCGGCATAAAGTAGATTTGCTCTTGGTCAGACTGGGACCTCATCCATCTTAGCAACGAATGGAAACCAGGATGTGACTGTAACCAACAGAGACCTGGATAGAGCCATTTACAACTTTATCTCCTCTCTGCCCTTTTTTTTTTGACATTGCCTCACCCAGAAGAAGAAACTTGGTGAGGATAACGAGAAGGTGGAGAGGAGAAGGTTGTATTGTAAACGTGAATTCCAAAGGACAGGAATGAAGGTGAGAATCTTTTGGATGAGGACAACGTGATTTACCACATGGGAAATACAACATAGGAAAGAAAAATGTGTGGTCCAAGACCACATTGTATCCCATCGGGCGTAATTGTTTATGTTCCTGTATACAGGTGTGTGCTATAGAAGACAGTGCTACTAGGAAGCCTAATTGTGTCACGTTTGCGAGGTGGTGGTGGACCCCAAAAAGCAGGCACTGGAGGAAGGAGCAAGGTGTACTTGAAAGATTGTATTCAAACTCAGAAAACTAAATCCAAACCAAACACAGTCCAAAGTATCAAACAAAACACATTACTGAAGATAAAACATAACAATGACCAAAACCTGACTGAAACAAACATGACAGCAGCCAACAGCAACAAACAATGACCCGACCATGAGTAGTCGGCCGGGAGTCCTTTTACAGCCACTAATTACCTAACGACCAACAGGTGTGCAGCTGCAGGGAAAATCCCCACAATGCCCCCTATTGGTCACAAACCGAAACATGACAAATTGTATTACAATTAAGAGAAAAGGTAACTCAACTTGGCTATATTTATAAAGCACTTTAAAATAACCACCGGTGTATACAAAGTGCTGCACATGGAGCAAAAAATAACACACACAACAAACAATAAAACAATTTATTAATAACAAAGACAGCAGAAAGCATAAAACGAGATAAAGTAAAAATCAATTGCACTCGTGTAAACACGGCATCCTTGTTAATATTGTGCATGTAGAATGCGAGTGAAGCAGTAAAATACATCTGTTTTTGTCCATGTTAGGGGACGGCCATTTCACCCACTTGCTTGGTTGTTGCCTGAGCCCTGAGCGACTGCGATGTCATTTTCGGTCGACAGCAAGTGTCAAAATGGCCGCCTGCATCGATGGATAAAAATGGGAGGATTTGGCTGCTTAACTCGTATTCCACAAACTCAATATAAATCAGAGTGCAGAGTTTAGACTAATGAAGGGGCATAGAACATATTCGTGTAAAGAACATTTTTTTTGCGTTGACTTCCCTTTAAAACTATTTCCTTTTAACTCAACCCATTAAAAAAATTAAACATAACTTGGTTCTGGGGATAGAACCTATTAATTCTATTGCCAGTCATTTTAATGGGGAGTTCTTAACAAATTATGACTTTGAGGTTATAACTCCTGATGCCTGAACAATTTCCCAGAACCAGCAGGTGCTGGTACTGTAGTAATGTGCATAAACAAACACAGTGGGCCTTATTTTCATGGCCAGCGCAAGTCTAGTGCAAATCTGTATGAGCAGGGGTGGAGTTTCGTTTCTCTTGATATTTTCTTAAATGGGCGCAGTTAAAAAGGAGTGTTTGCACCATTGTGAGAAGCCAATGCAAGCAGCTCCTCTCCTTCTCTTTAAAGTCAGCATGACAGAGGCAGACAGTCTTTGACGTTGCGGAAGCAGAAGTAGCCTCGCTGGAGTCCCTGTAGAAGATCAAAGCGTGCAAAGTATGTTTTTTAAGGAACTGGAAGAAGATTTCCACTTGTGGATTATGTCAAGTTGGCCAGGGTGATCACAGATAAGCACTGTGAAGTGGGCACTTGGAGACAGCCTTCCACCCCGGTTGTGTCCGTTTGTGATCCCCCACATAACTGTGCTGCGGTCCTGGCGGTGTTTTCAAAATATAATAAAGAAGATCATTCTAAGTTCAATGAATAGATTTGTAGAATGATTTCACCTGCACCTATGACCAAATTCACCAAAATCACGTTATATCACCTGAACCACAACTTAGACCTGCTCTGAGATGGTCTTAAGTCTTCAGTCACCAAATCGTCAAATAGACGAGTGACATGTAAAAGAAAATGCACTGACAAATTCCCTCACATGGTAAACTAGACTTGACCAAGAATGAAAATCAAGACACACCAGTAATTTAAGCGCATGTGTGTTGTCTCAAAAAATACAGCCGAGTATCTGCAAAAAGGACAAACTACATCCCAGTATCATGTAAATAAATATCATCAACCAAATAACAACAAAGCATATCCCCGTTTGAGATGAACTGACCCATATTGTTCCAAACAAGCGATGCTTAAGCAGTCATTCCAGAACGTGGTCTTCTCAAGAGGGTGAGAATCTAACCCATCGCAGTACTGAGTTGCCATTTTTTCCATCTCTACTGAACCACCAACCTCTTCCAAATTGAAAAAAAATATCTCTGGGAACTTCACCGGCACTAAGGGCAAAGCTCCATCGTCTTACAGGGCTAACTGTGTGTGTGTGTGTGTGTGTGTGTGTGTGTGTGTGTCATTGCAAGTTCCCTCCACTGTCAGATAACGTACTTGGGTGAAACCAAGCTTTCCTTTCACCTCCTCTGTGCTTGGGAACAGTTGTCGTTTTTATTGCTTGACTAGTGTGAGTTCCTTGTCTCATGCTCTGGCACGGTACACTTCCCTGGCCTGAGCCTGGCTGGAAGTGGTGGATTTCAACGTATACTGTTATTCGTGCATGGGAACATGCACTAATGCGCAGTCTGAGTTTCTGTTCACCAAGTCCTTTTTGCAATCTTTTTGTGGTATCTACAACCAAAGCTTCAGCCAGCAGACCCCTTGAAGACGAGAGGGGTATTAAGTTTCTCAACTTTTACGAAGCAAATGAACTGAACAAATTCGTTGAAAAAAAATTGTGAACTGATCTTCGAACTAGTTTGTGGAGAAAATCAACTTTCTAAACACTTCACGTATGTGTTAGCTTCACATGGAGAGCAAGTTTAACTGTAAAATGTCTATGAACAAGGCGGCTAGGCGGTCCAGTGGTTAGCGCATTGACCTCACAGTGCAGGAGTGCAAGGTTCAATTCCGGCTACGGCCTCCCTGTGTGGAGTTTGCATGTTCTCCCCGGGCCTGCGTGGGTTTTCTCCGGGTACTCCGGTTTCTTTCCACATTCCAAAAACATTCATTGCAGACTGACTGAACACTCTAAATTGTCCCTACCCAGTCAGCAAAGGCATCTGGCCCGGATTCGGCATGAAGCCGGCACAGCTGGCCTTGTGTCGGCACTGGCATAACGCATGTGGGCCGAACACGGCCCAGGCGTGGCAAAGGAGGCACTGGCTTGACTCTGGCAAACCAGATGAGGGCCAGTTGTGGCGTGAAGTATTTGGGCCAGAAATCAATTTCCAACTCCGGCCCGAATATGGCCAGCCAGAATTGAGCCACTCCTAAATGCAGTTTCAGATTTTTTTTTTCTACACACAGCCTTGTTTTACAATTGCACACCAATGCGGAATTCCATTCATCACACACACACACACACACACACAC
>NW_017805695.1:2311882-2316283 GCF_001891065.2 Hippocampus comes
AACCTGTTCTGGCCCAGCGTCGGGCCGGAGTAGGGCCGGATATGGTTATACAATGCGGCTCAGATCCGGGCCGAATGCGGCCCGGATCATGGATGCCAGACCCGGGCCACTGCAGGACCGTCATTCATTGCGGTATGTGGGCCGAGTGTCGTGCCGTGTCCGCGCCAGAGCCGGGCCAGACCAATTTTGCTGACTGGGTAGGTGTGTGTGTGAGCATGGATGGTTGTTCGTGTCTGTGTGCTCTGCGGTTGGCTGGCAACCGGTTCACCTCGTGCCCGAAGACGGCTGTGATGGGCTCCAGCAACCCCCACGACCCGTGTGAGGATTAAGCGGATCAGAAAATGGATGGCTGGATGTATATGAACAATTTGGTTACCGGCCTCTCATTTCGGTTACAAAAGTATGCCTTTAACCTCCATTTTCTATAAATAAATAATGATGATAACATAAAATAAATCCTACCTGTCGAAGGTGATTTTAACCATTCCGCCCTCCCTCCTATGCAAAGAAAGGAGGTGGCCGTATAAGTGTTATTCATAGCCCGAACAGAGGGTGAGTTTTATTGCAGGTAGATAAAAAGATATCGTCCTTCTGCTGCTGTCTACATGCACTATATATACAGTGTCATTAATGTGAGATGTGCATCTCAGCAGCAAATAGATATGCAATTAAGATACAATTTCACTTTTGTGTGAAGGAAAAAAAGTAGAATTTAAAGAGTGGGCTTTATGTAGTGCAATGACCGCAGAGTCTCCAGTGACTATGTGAATGCCTCCGTTTTTTTTTTCTGCGAAAATAACTGCAATTCTACATATAATAAGATGTTGTACATGATAAAATGTATTTCATCACTCAAGATCTTTGCTATTTGCCTTGTATATATGGTAGAATGAATGGCAGCCATTCAGTTTTTATTCAGTTTGACTTTGTGCGATTTTTGTGCTACTGTGCCTAAAAACACAAATTTACTGGCAGACATGAATATAATCAGGAACCAAACATATTGTACAACATCAAGCACATTTGTATTGTTGCACCTGCAGTAATAGGAAAATTGAATACTCAGACTCACAGGTCTTTATTTTGTACACTGAGACATTTTCTTCAACGCCATCAAATAGCTTTGTATCGACTCCATAACATATATTTTTGCTTTAAAAATAGATTGGCTTGATGAGCAAGGACATGACTCTAATGAAATATCGCATGTATGACATTTCACTCCTATCCATCCAGGTGCAGATGAATCATCACCAGGAATCTTGTGTATTTTTATTCAGTCAGTAGTTGTTGAGAACATGGGTAGCAAGATGCTAATCCCGGTCAAATCTTAAGAAGCGGCCCCAAAAGTGAATGGCACAACCATAAGAGGGCAGATGACAAGAACACAGAGATTGCCTAAAAGTAAAAGAACGATATGAGTTGAATGAGAGAAGTGGTTAGAAAGAAAAAAAAATGTTTGCAGAAGGGTGAGGAAGAGAAGGGATGATGAGGATGGACTGAGGATTGAGAGCAGATGGGGGACAGAAAGGAGGAGGTAGAAGACAGTGGACGTGGACGTTTCTATGAGTAAATGTTTCCTGCAGCCAAGGGTGATTGAGCACCTCTGCCCTGAACTCTGTATAATGAGCAGAGAGAAAGGGAAACTTCTTTCCTGGAAAGTTCCCAAATTATTTAGAGGCTTATGGTGGAAGAAAAAAAAAATGCAATTCGGCGTCTCAATATGGGATGAAAAATAATAGAATTCTTTGTGACAGCTTTTCCAACCTCTTGCCGTATAATGATTCTTTTACCCCCCTCACCACCACCACCGCCACCACCACCACCACCTCCGTCCTCCATCTTGGCTGAATCTCTCCCTCCCTGAGCCTGTAGTATCCGGGTACATCTGTTTTGCATGAGATGCATAAAATGACAGGACTTAGACAGCCACTGCATCTAGTGACAAAGATTACTGTCAGCCACCTTCGCCAGTTAATACATCATTGCCACTGGTCCATTCCCTGCCTCTGTCTCCTAGCGACAGCCTATCCCTTGGTGAGGCCCGGGCCATGTGATGAACCCCCCCCCCCCCCCCCCCCCCCCCCCCCCCCACGCACACACACCTCCATTACTCTTCAGCTTACCTTTCACACAACAAAAAGAGAGGAACGGTTATTTTCAACTTTACATTTTTATTGTATTAGCATAAAACACGCAGCCTCTGCATTCATTTCAGAGCAGTTGCGTTCGACTGGTGATGAGACTTCTTAGTCCGCCGCCGCCATAAAGAGTAGGTGCGGTCGAAGATGTGTTCTTAGAAACAAGGCATACGTTCGGTAAGAACACAACATGGAAGCAGAGCGAGAAGACATGGGACAATGTTTGGAAAATAATCTGAACATGCAAATTGTATTCAAGGTTATCTGATGGTCCACTGGTTAGGAAATGATTGCACTGGTCAAAGCATTGGATTAATTCACTTTGGTTTTATAAAGCAGTACACCGCTTCCTTCATGCTGTATTCGACAAAAATATTGGTGGGCAGGGACCAGAAAAACATTGATGACTATAGTAATCACATGCAAAGTAGTTTTTTGACAAATGACAGTACCTTGGACCACAAAAAAATACTTTTATTGCATGGGGGAATTTTTCTCCTGACTTGTTAAAAAGAGTACTGTATTGACTTTATTTTCCTGGGGGGTAAAAAAACAACTATTTTCATATAGCTTTACAACTTTATTGTGAGAGAATGTATCGTTTACCCCAGTAATTCTTCCTTTTTAGGGAACAAACTTAAGACAAGACAGTTATAATAGACTTGTTGCATAGTTGCATACTGTTAAAAAAAAGGGTTGGCCCGATTTTTTTTATTAGTGATGTCATGGAGTCGCATGTATATTTTATAGTAAAAAAGGTTTTTGGCTTGACATTGCATGTTGTTCCTGTACTTTTGTGGACTTTTCTTCTCACACTTTAAAAATGTGCAATGTTGGTTATGATTGGGGTGAATGGGTGTTTGTCTCTTTTCCCTGTGATTGACAGGGAATCAAGCCCGGGTGTTCCCCGCCCCTTTGCTCAAAGCCGGCTGGGATGGGCTCCATCTTGCCTGTGACCCTGGTCAGGGCTGGATGTACAGTAGGAATTGTTAACTTGCCTGCAATCATTTAAGATGTACACTGCACGTTGAATCATTTGACCAAAACAACACCTTATAAACTCTCATACGGTGAGAATGACAAAGCTATATTAATATTGAAACGCATAGCTTCATTAAAGTCTGAACAGGAGAGTTGAAAGAAGAGATCGGGGGCTGAAAAAAGAGCCCCTGATTTGATTTCTGCTCAGAGCTGCTGCCATTCTCAGTAAATAAGACCATTTATGTTGCGAAATCACGAGTTTCACTTTAAAAAGTCACCTCGCTTTATAATGAATGAAGACACCTTTGTGTTCCTGATATTGTATACCTGACACCTGAGAAATGATAGTTTTATTTATTTTTCTCAAATCCATCCATCCTTTTTTACATATCACTTGTCCTCATGATAGATGCAGGTGAGCTGAAGCCAGAGGCACGGGACATCCTGAACTGGCCACCAGACAATCGCAGGGCAAAATGTAGCCAAACAATGACACCTTGGAGAAGCTTCGTCACCATGCTCCCCTGTTTGAAATACAGTACAAGCTTCGGGAAAAAAAAAAAAAAAAAAAAAGCTTTTCTAATAGGAGGGAAAATGCGGTTTTGTTTTGGGTTTGATTTTACAGATGCAGCATTATTCAAAATGATTGGATAGAATTTGCATCTTTATCCGGCTGTGAACGAGATGTTGATTGCACACGTAAAAGACTTTCTGTAAATCACTGGCAAGGTTGATGAACACCTCTGACCTTTAAGACAAGTGAAAGTGTACCTGCGCACACTCACAAACACAGACAGATTGCTGCTTTTGATGCAAACAAAGTGACGGAATGGGAACGAATGCAAGGATGTCCTTGTACTTATTCCTTTGTTTTGTATTTCTTTGCTCCAAACCACTTTGGGTTTTGTTTATATTGTTGACTCAAGCTGATTTTGTCTCATCATTACTTTTGCCTTCCGTCTTTCATCCCACTCTTTTGATCCCCCCACCCCCCACTTTACCCCTGTACCCTTACCCCCGCCTTCCCTTGACATTGTAATGTTACTGCGCACGACTTTATCTCGCCTGAAAAGGTGAAGCCATGAATGATCTCTCCAATTTAAAAGCACTCAACCCTCACGCTGCCTGAAATGAATATTTTGCATAAATTCATGCAACAATGATTCAATTTGAGGATATTATTTGCAAACAGCGGCTGAATTCTTCGCTGCATTAATAACAGAACACAAGACTGACTTCACCGGGATAGAAACATCTATTTATTATTTATATATATATA
>NW_017805695.1:2316311-2330162 GCF_001891065.2 Hippocampus comes
TGTGCACAATTAAGCGTTTGATGGCAAAGGAAAGAGATGAGCATGTGGCACATCAACAATTTATGCTTATTTTTGTGCAGCATGACTGTCGCCCCATGTCACGACATTTCTTTTGTTAAGTAATTTTAATGAAATGGATACAACAGTAATAATGATTTCAAGATTTAATCTTGTTTCTAACGGTGCCTCATCCATTTACATACAGTTCTATGTTATTTGAAACAAAAGATGAAAAACAAAGTGTAACATGACACTTTTGTGACAAAGAATGCTTGACAAATATGAATAAAAATGAAAATATCTTGAAAAAAATTAATAAAATGCAAATAACGGTCAATCTTTGTTTAAATTTTGTAAAATAAACTCCCCGCTGTCAAGAACAGCATAAAATAAATGAAACAAATGAATGAATTATATTCCCTGTCCTGTTACGTGTTTAGCAGCTGCCAGCGGATAGGTAGCAAAACATTTCCACATTATTTTATTTTCTGATACAACAAACATATGTTCACAATTCACTAACGGTTTACTCTCACAGCGTACCTTGTCCTATTTAACCTCCAAACAAAATCTAACACAAGACTTGGACGATTTCACTTGTGGAACAATGTCCTGGAAAAAAAAGTGCAAATCAATTCCTCTGCACTTTTGTCAAGCCATTACATAACAGGAGTTCCATAATGGACAGCAGACAAAATCTACTTACGAAAGATCAAAAGGAAAATATCAGATTTATCAACAAGTGGAAATGCATCAATGTTTGTTTGGTTTTTTTGTTTTTTTTTTTTTTTTACTGATGTGGTATTTTCACAGGCGAAAATCTACACCATGGCTGGTTCTTTGTGACCCTATCAAGGAATTTTGTAACAAACATGTCCAAGATTCATTCAGAATGAATTAATGATAATTACGATAGACGCAAATTGAGGCCAAAGGTCAAATAAGCAAAACATTCCTTTCCAGCCTTTTACCAATCCTAATTTATAGTCACATTCTAAGGTGAAGTAGCCCTGAAAACGCTGAGCTTTCAACTTTTAGTAATAAATCTTATATCAATGTAAGAAACTGACAGGAATCCTGAAATATTCAAAACAAGACGCACTTGAATCCATCATCATACCATGGTTCAAATCAGTCATCTTTTTCCTATGCTGCTTCTCCGATTCATTTTGCAGGGACATGAAGCTTCTTCCATCTGAGTTTTCTGAGAGGTGGACTACGTTAAACTGGTCGCCTGTCAATCACAGGGCACATACACTCCCCTCTGGAAGTATTGGAACAATGCAAGGCAATTTATTTTCAATGTCAATTCAAACCATGTCAAAAGTTGAATGTTCAAGTTAAACACATCCCCGAATTGACATCAAGATGAGCAGTCTCAAAAGAGATGAAGTGACTAAGATTTCAGATTTTCAGAATATTTTCTTGCAAGTAGTTTTCCTCCAATAACTAGCTCAATGTGCTGTGTTTCATGTGCCTGTGGACCCTTTAAATTCAAATGCCATGACCTGGTAGTGTAATTATTAATTAATCTCTTCGAAAAAAAAATGAATGTCTTTATATCAAACCAAATATTGTTTTCAGTCCAGCAAAAATTGACCACACTGTTCCAATATTTTTGGAGATAAATGTACGAAGGCCAGTCGAACTCACATTCACACTATCACTGAGTGTGTACCGAGTACACACTGCCTGCAAGGAAGTCAGGCGAGTAAACGACTTTCAGTGACTCGGCTAAATCCGTCCATGTCCATTTTATGGCCTCTAGGAGCCCCAATTCACAATGATCTTTAAACTTTCAGGGGTTGTGGTTCTGCAGCTGAACATTGAATTTCAAGGCATTCTGTGGTTAAGTGATGCCACTTCACAGTACTCCGATGGACTGTGGGTATGTTAGAGCATGTGTGTGTGGAAAAGTGACTGACTAGAAAGAGAGAGAGAGAGAGAGAGAGAGAGAGAGAGAGAGAGAGAGAGAGAGAGAGAGAGAGAGAGAGAGAGAGAGGACTATTTGTAAATTATTTGTGTGGAGGACGTTTCAATCTAAGGCTGCCAGGATAAATTATAAGGATTACTGATCAGTTAAATTAGTAAATAATTTGGTCATACCATTTTGCCATGGAAAGATCTAATCCTACTTCCCCAGTGTGTGTGTGTGTGTGTGGTTGTGTGTGTGTGTGTGTGTGTGTGTGTGTGTGTGTGTGTGTGTGCGCGCGCGTGTGTGTGTGCAGGCTCGCGCGTTTTGGGAGGAGGGGGTTTCTTCTCAGAAGTTCTCACAGTGTGAATCAGTTTCCTGTGTCATTAGTCTAGATCCACTCTAATGATGGTCCCACTGGAGCGCCACTTGCCTCCACACACACACACACACACACACACACACACACACACACACACACACACACACACACACGCACACACACACACACACACACGCGCGCGCACGCACACACACACACACACATCTAGGCATGTTGAGAGCGAATGCAGAGGCTGCGGGTGCATATACAAGCATATGTATGTAAATTCCCTCATTTATGGCATTATCTGGAGGAGGTATTGTCTCTCCAAAGTAATGTATGAGTGCCAGGGAAACATGAAAGAGACAGAGGCTTCATATGCATGCAGAAACCAGATATGCGACACCATATAATGACAGCTCCTGCCTGTGGAAGAAGAAAGAGGGAAGCAAATGAGAAAGAGAATTAGTGAGAGAGAAGATTAAAAATAGTGAGACAGCGTAAAGAAAGGGGGGATTGAAGTGGCACCAAGTGAGCGGGAGGGGAAAAAATGGGTGAGAGAAAAATAGTGCTGAACTGATAAAAGACTGAATGAGCATACGGTATAGGCCACATGCGGCATTTATTTTTTGATGAAATCAGTATTTTACACAAGTAACACTGTCAGGCTTGAAAAGGCCAACTTTACATTAACTGAACACCTTTTTTTATGGATGAAAAAAATAAAATAAACACAGTGGGCAGAGACTGTTGGTACAGACCCAGATGAGCACAATTAGATGAACCTGTTCTGTGAGGCGGGGTTGGGGGGGAGGGTTCGGGGGCTTTGTTAACACTAAATCTTAAAAGTCTGTTTGGATATTAATCAGACGGGAATTTTTCTTGATAAAATTTTGAACACAGAAATGGTGAGGGGGGAAAAAGGTGCTGAGTGACTGTTCTGTTTGGAGCTTCGCTCACGGAAGCAGTAGACATACACAAAATGATCTGCAAGAAAATGCCTTGCAAACATATTCGCCTTGAACAAATAAATATTACTAAGACTGAACGTGATTTATAGACAATTCAAATCTATAGACTCATTGATGCATATACTCTATGTTGTACTAGTGAACACTTTACAAACATATGGTGAAAGTGAAATTTCGGTCGTCTGGGAACACAATGCAGGAAGCTATCTCAAACTGACGCTGAAAAAATAAAGATGCTTTTAACCGCCACAAAATTGTTTTAGTTACACATTACACTGATTTATAAATTTTAAACTGAGTGTAAAACCTCTTTACTGCATCATACTTTGAATAGGATAAAATAAAATGAAGGCAGATTAAGGGAATTATCTATCTATCTATCTATCTATCTATCTATCTATCTATCTATTTATCTATCTATCTACACACACACACACACACACACACACACACACACATACACACAGGTTTGAGAGTAACGGATTGATTGTAATCCAGGAATCAAATTATGCTTGCTTCTGGAAATGCTGCTGATTACAAAGCCGCAATACTCAATCGACTTGTTATTGGTAAAACTGTCTGAGGCAAGTCTGCAACAATTTCAGAGGTGCAAAAGAATTTCCTGAATTGGAAAAACAGGAGCACTTTGGATAGACAACGTTCCGATAATGTTTGCCGGCAGTGAAGGCGCTGCCTTCATCGCCAATCTGTGGCGAACCGAAGGAAACATTGACTGGTACATAACTACCCGGTATACGCTAGCGTGAACTGCAGGCACTCACAAACGGCGTAACGGTCAACTTTTTTCTCTTTTTCATGACTAGCAGGTGAAATGATGAAGACGAAGCCAGCTTCGCTTTTATCTAATTTCTGAAATAAGAACAACTTTATTCATTAAGATGTAGCTCTACTGAATTTCAATCTTGTGGAGTATTTTATTGTCTACATTTAGCCTTAAGTCTAGAAAGAAGATTTTAACACAATTGCATTTCCAACAGGGTAACTTGGAGCTGGTCATTTACTTCCAAAGGAATCTTGAGAGAAGGGTGGGGCTGCGAGCCACCATGGACTGATCAATAATCAAACAGAGAACTGACACACATGGGCAGAGAAACATTCATAATTGCATCTATGGGTGATTCAGTTTCCAAATAACTTGAGCCGCACGTTGGAGGCACTTGCGGGAGAAACTACCCACACAGCCACATAGAAATGTCACAAGTCTGAAAAATCAGTTGGGAAACTATGACAGTAAATGAAGAAAAAAACGCATTTGAATACATAAATGCATATAAAAAAAAAATTGAACACTTTATTTTACAAAAATAAATAAATATGTCCCTAGATGTGAGTGTGGCCACGGATGGTTGTTTGTCTATGTGTGCCCTGTGATTGGCTGGCAACCAGTTCAGGGTGTCCCCCACCGACTGCCCCAAAACAGCTGGGATAGGCTCCAGTACGCCCACAACCCTCGTGAGGATAAGGAGATTAGGAAATGGATGGATGGATATCTTACAAAAGGTGTCAGAAGTATAGCAGGAGAGAGAGCAGACCTCCACTAAGTTTTGAACATATGCTTAAATTACCGTTGAACCAGGCTCAATTGAAGAAAATAAAATACCATCAGACATGACACAAATGATTTCATGAAACATAAAATCATCTTTCATTTAAAATGAGGTTTTCCAATGTAAAATATGTAAAACGTTGTAAATGTGTTATTTTGATCAGATTTGTATGAAACATTTTAACGAAAATGTGAATGATGTATTTGTGGAAGGATATTTAGTGTAGACATCAAAACGTGTCTGCATGGATTTATCACCAACTTGACAGGGCGTCACACGCACACACGCACGCAAACACCCCCCCGCCCCCCCCCCACACACACACACACACAAGAGGATAATAAATATACAACTGAATCAATACACACTGAGGAGAGCACGACACTCTCAAGCTTAACAATGTTTCACAATCTGCTAATGCATATGAGTCTTTGGTAAGAATTTAGACTTTACAGGCCTCTCATGCGCGTACCCTTTCATATGGCCCCGTAAAAGGTTAAGGTGTCACTTACACACATTGACACACTCGGTGTAACATTAAGTCTTGTAACGCTCTCCCATTTAGCGCGGTGTGAGGCGCAGTACACGTTTCAGACTGTCACTCATAGTTACACTGTAAATATGAGAAGAAGTGCAGTGGAAGTGATCTGAAAATTGCTCTGCCTCGTGCCTCGGTGACGAAATTAATAAACAGAGGCATGAGAGCGGAACAGGTTTTGACAATGCAAGTCTCTTTCTCGTCTCATCCGTGTCTCCTCTGCCCCGTTGCCCCATTTCCAAGTCCTTTTTTTTTCTCACTGTGGCCTAATAAAGCTCAATTACATGCCGCTTCTTTCATTTATTATCAGGGTGGGCTTTGCCTTCTTTTTGCAGGCTCTTAATAAATCGTAACCCGGAGAAACAGCCATGCCCAGCCCTTACTTATGGACAAGTTAATAACCGGGTGTTGCTTTTGTGTTGAAAACAGCCTCCTCAGCAACCTGTCTGGCCGCTGCACAATGGAGAGGGGTTCAAAATAGAAGGGTAGAACTCTAGTTAGCCTCCGAGTGCTTGCTTCTGCAGATGACAACCGCTGGCAATTAGCGCATCGGCAGCGCGGGGGTATCCCTATACATCTTTGTCTGTTTCGCTCACGGGGCGATGCCCGTCGAATTAAGAATTAAAGCTGAGGATGCCATCAATTTCCCTTAACCTGTTTTATGTAGCTCTGTGTAGGTGAACGCATGATAGATTGCTTTTGTCAGGCTATTAAAAGTGATGCAGTCTGCATTAACCGGGCTGCTTGAAACATACCTTTTTGGATCCACACAGCCAGTGAGAATGGGTGATTGTGTATTTGGAGCACTAAAATAAGATATGCCCATTGTCAGAATTTATGTCCCTCTCACTCACTTTCTCCTGCCTGACAGACCTTGATATCCAATGCAAATCACAGCGTATACCACAAAAAACTTTCAGCTTGCTCCCGTTCATATTATCAGCGACACCCCCCTGCCCCCCCCCCCTGCCCCCCCCCCCCCGTACAACAGCTCAGAGCCTGTACACTGTCATTGAGAATCAGACAGACAGGCTCTTTATTGCAGTCTTTACGACTCCGACTGAAATAACTGTATTCCCCATTGGGAGAGAGAGCGGTGGTAGGGAATGTAACTGTATACATTCACTACAGTGACAGTCGGAGGGAGGAAGATGCATGAGATGAGAAATATCCCACCCTGGTCAATCAGAAGCTTTGTATTCATTAACATGCCCCCTCCCATGCCCATCTGTCTTTTTCTTCTCTTTCATGGACCGTCGTCATCCGGGCGCTCTCTCTCGCGCTGTCCATCTTCTTATCTTTGTGTCCATCCACGCGCTGAGGTTTAAACCAGCAACCGTGGAAGAGATTGCCGTCTGAGGTTGTCTTGAGAGATGAAAGATGGCACAGCTGTGGAGGTTGGGGACGTTTGTACCGGCCGTGGAGCCCACTCTACTTCCTCCGCTCGCTCTCTGTCTCTCACTCTCTCTCTCACGTGCACACACACACACACACACACACACACACACACACACACACACACACACACACACACACACACACACACACACACACACACACTCGCACACACAAACCTTCACACCCATGTTTGTCCCGCTCTTTCATTCGCCACCGAAATGGGCCCTGCCTCGGCTAATTTACATAATACACTTCTGACACCTTTACTTTATTCATCAATCACACCCAGGCAGCTTCTCCAGGTCCAGGCTTTTGTCTGAACATGTCTGTAGCAGTGTAAGCTAGGCACAAAAGATTAATTTCACATCTTTCTTCTCCATTCTTTTTTTTTCTTCTATTCCTCCATTCCATCTCTTTTTCTTCCTCCTTTTCTGTCCGTCACCTTCAACCTTTTCCACTTTGGGCATCGTCCCATCCCTCCTTCTTATTTTACAAAAAGAATACCCACAGATAGACGGCAGCCAAATCATGAAAACAACAATGTAAGCATGTTTTTTTTTTCCAGTTCATATTGCGAGTCAGACTTTCTCTCCCTCCCACTGTCTCTCTAGCTTGCTCATCCTCGTCAAACCTTGACCATCTGTTTGCAGTTTTTTTTTCCTTTCATCCTCACCGTCGCTCCATACTGTACTTGGACCGACCAAGAACGTATTCCTGCCAGTCCTCATCCCGCCATCTTCCACCTGTACAACAAAGCGATGTTTCTCTCTTCTGTCACGTTTGTTATTTAAATTTAAAGCACTCTTCACATTTGCTAGTGACAGGGGTTTGAAGTTTTTAATCACTTGAGTAAAATAATAACGCATCCTGTGTGATTAAAACAATAAACACAGTGTGCTGTTTATGAGTTCCCTCCATCGTTATCTACCCACGAGCGTGTGTCACATTTCAATTACCTGAAATAAATGAAATAGGGCTTCAAACTCTCACGCCTGCTCGTCAGAGGAGGCAAGAGGGCAACTGTCATTCAGATATCAATTTTGAACAGATGGTTTGCCATGGGGGGAGGGCACATCTCCCTTTCAATTAAAAATCTCAGCCATTGTCTTAAGCATCGTGCAAAACACACAGATGGGTTTTGTTTGTGTCCGCCTAAGCCTTTTGTTTTTTTTCCAGTGAAGTTGCTCACTCGCAACCAGTGAACAAATGTGGTTTTATTGGGAAATGCAATAAAAACAGAAAATAAAGAAGCACGGGCTTGGAAATGTAGCAAAACTCAGACCAATATCCAAAATGAACTCAGCGTGAACATCACACACCTGGAGCCAAGCACTCCCTTGACCCCATCTCAGTCACTGGCCTTCCTCCTGCGCCCTTTAACTCCACCCCATCTCACAGCGGTTGACATCTAAGTCCAACCAAGTGGATAATTAGCACCAGAAGCAAGTTGAGCACGACGGACTTTTCCACCAAACAGCAGTGGGGCAATGGCAATATGTTCATCATACCTACAGTAAATTGTGCTTGATTTGTACCATTTTTGTGGAGAAAACAGGAAAACAGACACACAGACAGAACGAAGGAAATGTATGTGTGTGTGTGTGTGTGTGTGTGTGTGTGTGTGTGTGTGTGTGTGTGTGTGTGTGTGTGTGTGTGTGTGTGTCAATTCGGGAAGTCATCATTCCAATGGTTGAAGCTCGGCTGTGAGTGAATCTTTGAAGAGGACAATGACCTGCAAGGATGTTTCCGAATTTGCTAGAAAGTGGTGTCTCATTACAAAGCTCGGACCGTTCTTCCATAAACAAATGTGTCAAGCAACACTAAAAGACAAACATTCTGTGTTGGCCTGAGATCTTGATGCAGAAATCTCCTTGAGTTGGTATTTTCTCACCGAATCCTACTTTTTTCAGGCACCGCACTACAGTATTGTTTTTTTATGACCTCAAATGTCAATCTGGTTCCGATTTACCAACAATTCAATTTAAGCCTCTGATTAACGTAATGGCTCCAAAGATAAATTTATCAGATATTCCTACCGTGTGCGGCGTGCTCTTGTGAATATGAATTAGAATTTGACTTAATGCATACTCATAATATGTAGTAACTAAAGATAAAATAGTTTGCAAGAAATTGGGCTAGTAGATCACACTAGAAAATGGCCATCAGGTCAACTCACACTTGATCGCTGATATTGTTCCTTCCACATCTGTAGTAAGAAGAAGAAATGGTGTCAGGAAACATGAGTATATGAAGAGGTTAAAATTCATGAAGGGATGGGGACAGTGATGTAGAAGAAGAGCTTGAGGGTAAAATATGGAAGGAGAGGGCGCAAAAAAAAAAAAAAAGAAGAGACAAGAGTGCAGAACTGAATCAAGATCGAGAGGTATAAGATAGATAAATAAAGCCCGGCGGATCCTCCAAGATATTTACGGCCTTCAATTTAACCTGGCCAGCTGGGGAGAACAGGTGGACCAAACAGGTCATCTCATTAACACACACACACACACACACACACACACACCCTGTTGTTCTGTTGGGGTTTCAATTATGACAATACACTGGCCATGAGCTCACTGCCTGACTCGTGTGTGTGTGTGTGTGTGTGTGTGTGTGTGTGTGTGTGTGTGTGTGTGTGTGTGTGCGTGCGTCTTTCCTTTACAAGGGTTAAAAATACATGACCGAAGAAGAAAAAAGAGATGGTGTGTTTGTGTCCATTAATCATCACTGTGCTGGAGGCCAAGACCTCTGTACCAACCTATCACACAGCAGGCCACACAAACTTCTCTGAGCAGCACATCTTTATCATTAAAGACAGAGAGAGTAGAGTTGGAATTTTGGCGCCACATGACTTTGCTCTGTTCATTTAAAAAGAATGACGTACCTATATTTGATGTGTTTTACTATTTGATCTGTGTGACAAGTTGTCAATTAACCAATTATAGCAGCTGTCAGTAAAATTGGTGGTCCAGCCCCAACACTTCTTTTTTGGTGGCACTATTAAGAGTTAGTTTTTTTTTTACAAACAACAACATTTTGGGTCACTCGAGAAGTCATGTTATACTGTTTGCACTGTGTTTGCTTCAGTGTTCTTCAGCTTATCATAAAATCTACATTCACTCCGAGTGACCGTTGTAAATATAGGTCAGTATGTTTCACAATTATTCCACACACTTTAATGGAGCATCTGCATCACCCTCGATGAAACCCATCACAGAAAGGTGTCATGTTGTGAAATGTCTCGAAATCACAAGCAATCAAAGTTTTTTTTTTTTTAAATATTGCAGTAGTTCTTTCCGAAAGATGTGCGGGCCCCTCCAAATGCACATATTCACAGGTGAGGCAGTGACAGTGTGAAGGGTGCGAAAATGCCCCACCACTGCCTCACCACACCCACCAGCCCAACACCCTGAGGGTGACAGCTCGGGTGTCAAAGCCTGGTAATTGGTGGCGGGTTAAGGTGTAAAACAGGGTGACGGTGGCAACTATAATCTCCCAGCTGGTGGTGTGAGCGGAAGGGAGGAAGAAGAGGAGGATGAAGAGCTGTGGTGACAGGGCATAAGGCCATCGCACTCTTATCTGCCCGAAATAAAGTGTCCACACAAAGACTATGTATTGTATATAGATACTAAAGTAGAACCTCAAAGGTCAGGTACAATCCATTACAGCGTGCTGGTCAAATTCAGTTTGTTTGGACTTTGATGAATGAGATTGTTTTCCCCCATTGAAATTAGTAAGCATTTAAATAATCCCTAACGAGGTCAAAGTGTCACCAACATATACTGAAAAACTCTTATTTTCCTGTACAGACAATAATGATTCAGGTGGGCATCTTAAAATTGTCATCTGAAACTGAGTTAACTATTATAAGAGTAAAACAAGAACACACTGTCTTGTCGTTACTGATGAATGACAAAGCTGTTGTTCCAGTACCAAAGATGAGTTGTACTTCAGTGAGCTGAGGTCTTGCGAGGTCTCACTTGATGTGTTGACACGATGTCAGCGAAGGCTGAGATATTGTGTGACCATTCTATTTCAGAGATTGTGCATGAAAAAATATGAATAAAACTAGCGAAATATACCCATGCTGTAGTTTAAGCGGACCTGTCTGGAGTATATCGAGTTCCCACTGACCTAATAGAGAGCTGCGATTGATCATATCCTACTCTGACTTGACCTCCAAATCCCCACAGGAAGGAAGAAATGACTTGCCCAAAGTCATGTACAGTTAAACACCAACAAGTACCGGAGATTCTGTGAACCATCAATTTCCATTCAGCTGACATTAGAAAATGTGTGCGCGTGTGCGTGCATGCGTGTGAGTGTGTGTGTGTGTGTGTGTGTGTGTGTGTGTGTGTGTGTGTGTGTGCGTGTGTGTGTGCGTGCGTGTATGTGTGTGTGTGTGTGTGTGTGTGTGTGTGTGTGTGTGTGTGTGAGGTGTGGGGCATATTTCTCAACCAGAGCATAGATCCTTAGCATTGCATTAGTGCCAAACCAAATTACCCTCCTGCCCATCTGCTGCCCTCAGCCCAAACCACACACACACACACACACACACACACACACACACACACACACACACACACACACACACAAACAACATCCGTGATGATGAAATACTTTGACAGTCTGGCATGCTCTGTCCCCAAACCCATTTTCACTTCCATGTTTTCTGTCCACTCCATAGTTTGCTTTTCTTCCCTTATCTTTCAACAACTTTATTTGATTCAGTGTACTACTCACATTGCATGTCTTTCCTTCGAGTGGTGTGCTGATCAATACGGAACTATCGATATCTACGATAACATTTTTATGGTCTAAAATCGATTCCCAACTGAAGATATTGACACATTTGATCCTATAGACCAGGGGTCCCCAACCGCCGGTCCGCGGACCGGTACCGGTCCGCAGGGCATTTGGTACCGGGCCGCACAGAAAGAACTTGCCTTATTTCCGTTTTATTTATTTCGGAATACGAAATGTGTTTTATTTTGAAAAATTACCGGATTCTCTGTTACATCCGTCTGTGTCACGCTTGACTCACGTCAAGCCACACTTCTCGGTCACGTGACCGATGACGCTCATAAACAAAATGCTGAAGCCCGCAAAATGAGTAAAAAAGCTGCTTGGAGATTGCAAATGACGGCGGCCTTAAAAGTCCGTTCGAAACAACTGGATCAAAGTTATGGCTGAATACTCTGAGATCGCCACAATAGCACAGTTGCTATTTCCGACATCCTACCTGTGTGAGTCGGGGGGGTTTCTGCAGCAACGGCGACGAAAACAAAATTACGAAGTAGACTGGACATAAACCACACACTTGAGGTGTCATTGTCTCCTATTACCCCGAGATGGGACTGTCTGATTGCAGAAAATCAAGCTCGGGGCTGTGGTGAGTCGTCATTTTCATGCACTTTGAATTTGCGTTGTATCGTATTTTGAAGGCATTAAACATTACCAGAGCGATAAGAGTGTTGCGACCAGATTAGACGCTCCTTGTGTTTATTATTATATTTCGAAAACACCACAGTTTTCATGCAGCTCATACCATATTATTTTGTTGTATTAATTCCGCCACACCTTAAATGCCGGTCCCTGAAAATATTGTCTGACTTAAACCGGTCCGTGGGGCAAAAAAGGTTGGGGACCCCTGCTATAGACAGTCAAGCTGTAGGCTTTGGCAAGAGAAATTTAATCACATAGCAAATTTTACACAAGGTAACTTCCCACAAAAAAAATCTAGTCGTCATTGTCCTTTAAACAACGTTTCCATGCATATGTAAAGAATGATTTATACAATGTCTTGTCAGTTTAAAATACTATTTCTGAAGTTGTACATTCCAGTTGCCCTGGATAGTTTCATTTTCCCAGTTTAATGTAATTTTGATTTTCACATGACTGTCCCAAGGTAGTTGCTCATGGGACATTGGTGCACCCATAGAAATGTTTGCCATGGTTAATAAAGCCCCTCTAATCTTGTGACCTTTTGGATGTGTAGAAGAACACAGGTCATTAATTAACATTAGATCCTGACTGATCCTGTCGCTGTGTCAGGAGACATAAATAATCAATGAAGGTATGCTGCTGTGCTTCATGGGGAAATGTGCACTCTTCTCTCTCGAAGTGTCATTGAGCCTGAATTCAGCAACAGGAGATTGAGACAGCTGTTTGAAAAGTATACACAGTCGATTTACATAAATGAGAATGAGAAAATTCTAGAAACCTCTGTGTTTTTAAACAATTAAGTATTGTTAAATTCTTACAATAAAAGATAAGCTATGTCCAGGAAAGGTCCATCATTCTTGAGGGGTGTGTATACTGTATACCGTATTGGCCCGAATATAAGACGGCCCTGATTATTAAGACGAGCCCCTCTTTTTCAAGACTCAAGTTTGAAAAAAGACTTTTTGAACACCAAATTAATTTTTATACAGAAAAAAATTACAGTACATCTGAAACAAATGATTATAACAATATATTTGAGAGAAAAAGCATGTTATTTTGCCTCATTCAAATCTTAATATCTGAAGATTTAAATATGTAAACTAAAGTGCAATCACATTCGTAACTGAATGGCTTCTGGTTTTTGAAATGTAAATTACATCATAACTTCTCCTCAGCTTCCGGTTAATCTGGCCGATCTTTGACCCACTTTTCTCCAGATTGTCGCTACGTTTCTCCATTTTCTGTTATCTCTTCTATTATTTTCTTCTCTTTTCTTTCTTACCGCTATTTTTTATTTTTCTTCTTTGTGCTACCACTATTTTTATTCTTCGTGACAGGGGTTCGCTTTGGCCTGGGGAGTCAAGTTCAGCATTCGCTTCAATGTCACTGCCTGATGTAGATGGTTAGCTAGCTAGCTAGATAGATAAATAGATAGATCAATCGATGGAGAGACAGACAGTATATATATATATATATATATATATATGTATATATAGAACCTCTGTTCTAAGTTGTCCTTAAGTATGAGTGTGAAAGATTGTTCATCTACATGTGCAATTTGATTGGCTTGCAGGCAACCAGTTCTGGGTGTACACCACCTATTGCCCAAAGACAACTAGGATAGGCGCCAACATGCCTGCAAAAAAAATAAATAAATAAATAAATAAAAGAAAAAAAAAGAACATATATATATATATATA
>NW_017805695.1:2330910-2412380 GCF_001891065.2 Hippocampus comes
CTAGTGAGGATCAAGCGGTTCGGAAAATGAATGAATATATATATATATATTATGGTTGTTTACCTGGGTTTGATCGAACCCCAGGGGTTCGGTGAATCGGTCTCAGGGGTTCAACAGAGCCTCTACCATGGAGGTTAAGACACGCCCAACTCAACTTGTCAATTAGTTATGACACGCCCACTTGGCCATCACTGGCTGGTTCATTTTGTACACAATTAAAAATCGTATACTTTATACTTATACTAATTGTGTTTAAATTTTCTCTCTTTTTAGTAAATGCGGTTTTTACATCTTGAATTTGTAAAAAACAAATCATACTTTTTGGGTTCGGTACTTCCAACAAGGTTAAGAACCACTGGTTCTTAAAATATGCTGTATTGATGCGCAAAATTAACTTAGAAACCCAAAAGAGTAAAATAAACAAACCATCACTACTGTGGTAAACATGACTTGCCAAAAATAAATTCAATCCTCAAGTTAAAATAATGACAAACTTACTATTCCACCTTGCTTATTAGTCACATGCATTGTTAATTTCTGTTTTAGGATTGTTGGATAATTCAAACGATTCCTTTCTGTCTGACTGGAAAGACAAAGTGAGGCGCCCGGACACGAGGGAAGTTGCCAAGGGTGCACCCAACTGGGAGGAGACCCCAGGTAGAGTCAGAACACACGGAGGGGATTATATGGCTTATCTGGCCTATAGGAGCATCCCCATGGAGCAATTGGATGGCTCTGCAAGGGAGAAGGACATTTGGGTTTTCTTACGCAGGCTGCTGCAGTAACAGTAACCTGGTCCGAGATATATGGTGGTAAATGGATGACTGGATGGCATGGTGGCTAAATTAAGAGGAATTTACACTGCAGATCTTTATGTCTAATTCAGATTCATTGCTTATATCAGACTTTTGACAGTCTGCTACTTTGAAGTGGCCAACTTTATGTCGGGTACGTTCATTTATTGAATCACTTTAAACGTGCTGTACAAACATGGGGGTGACAGAAGCTCATCTGTAAGGACTTGTTCTTTGGAACCGTACGGTCACAGTGGAGTCCCACAGTGTAAAAATACAAGTGAAGAGTTTCTTCACTTAGGGAGTTGCTTGTCTGATTCCCAACTGATGTCTTTACAATCTAAGGTGACACTGCAGCTACCCCAGTTGGACTAGGTTACACAAGAAGCATTTTAGCATGATGAAATGGGGTTAGCCTGTACCACCCATAGCATCAGCAACTGTATTATTTAACACGCCATGCCCTCCCTCTGTGTAAAACTGGTCCCTGACCTTTTCATATGAGCCTCTTATGATCAAAATAACTCTGTGATTCACAAAGGCAAAGGGCTTGACAGTCATTTTATGAACCATGATTTGATCTGATCTTTTAGCCACACTGGAAGAATAGCTACAGGGATGGTGTCACACAGTTGGCCCACTATTTGGATCCAGACTGATATACACTAAACTGTATTGGGGAAAAAAATGTCGCTGGACATCCTAGAAATGAGACTGAAATTTACTCCATGCAGATGCAAGGGCTAAAACTGTTCTGATTCGACGAGCTATCTGTTCTCATTCAGTTTTATAGGACTGAGGTCGGGGGTCTGTGCAATTTCTTCCAAACCAAACACACAAGCTGGAACCTCATGGGTTACCATAACGCTGGCACAGTAAAGCGGCTTCCCTAAAAAATTGCCACAAAGTTGGAAGCATCAATTGTTTCTGGTAAGATGAAGAAATACGTTTCAGTAGGGTCTAGTCCAGTGGTTCTTAACCTTGTTAGAGGTACCGAACCCAACCAGTTCATATGCACACTCAGCGAACCCTTCATTAGTGAAAAACAAAAATATGACTTTATACAAATTCAAGACATAAGTCAAGTACAGTACAACTTTATTGTCAAATGCGCTGTATGTGTAACATAAAAAAAGGCATTTATTAAAAACAGAAAAATAGTAAATAAAATTTCAAGACATAAGTACAGTATAAGTTTTTTTAAATTTTACGACGTACTATCACAACAGCCACACGTAGACTACTGAGCGAACTAAATTTCCCGCAGCACTGATTGGACAAGCAATGTAATGTGATCATCTGCAGCCAGTGATGGACAAGCGGGCGTGTCATAACTAATTGACATGTTGAGTCTGGTGTGTCTTAACGTCCATGGCAGAGGCTCCATCGAACCCCTGAGACCGATTCACCGAACCCCTGGGGTTCGATCGAACCCAGATTAAGAACCACTGGTCTAGTCACACCTGTGATGGATGAATTCATTGGTTAAGAAGTGTGTCTTGATGTGTGCCAGTATGTCATCACTACTGAATGGATGGTTATGATGTATTGCAGAGGTGGGCATATTGTCAGACTGACTCAAATTCCGTCAGTCCGTCACCGTTCTTGTCACTATTTCAGACCGACCCACATGGGTCCAGTCCGTCCCTCGTGTGCGTGACCGTAATTTCCGCATCGCAAACAGGCGGCGCACAAGCCGGCAGGCAGCCAAATGCAAAAATAAAATAAAATAAAAACAAGAGACACATGCACGCACAGCGTGGTTATTCTTGAAATAAAAACAATGTGTGACACACGTCACTGAGGTCTGTGGAGCTGAAAGGTATACGATACTGTTTTCTTTTTCTTTTTTTTTCTGTATTTGGCTGTGTGTCAGGTGTGCGGCATGTTGTGTGATGTACTATCTATAAGTCCATTATCAATGCCGATGACTCGGACGGGACTGCATCGGCCTGAAATACTGATGGCAGCTCACTGACATCATTTCCAAATCTGCTCTCAAACTGATTCTTCACTCAAACAACACCTTTCAAACTTTTGAAGCTGTTGTGATGCGATCCACAGCTTTGTTGCCGTTTTATCTTTCAGTGAGTCATCGTCCTCCTGGCCCTGACACTGGCTTTCTCGATGAATTTTTTGAAATGTGGCTCACTTGGTGACTCCCGGAGATAATATACTTGTAATGGGTGATTGTAATATTCATATGAATCTCCCGACGGAACCACTACTTTTGGTTTCACACAGATAATAGACGAAGCAACCAATAAAAATGGTAAAACTATAGATTTGGTATTCACGCGGGGGCTAGAAACCTCAAATGTAATTGTATGACCGTATACCACTGCTATATCTGACCATGACTTAATAACATGAAGTCTTAGTTTAAGGCCATCATTGTGACCACAATCAAAGCTAGAACTGCCTCAATATTAGCTCTTTAACCAAGACTGCGCTCTCTGAGCTACTGCTGCTAGCAACTGCTTCCTTTTCTTTTTATAAGGGTCCGATTGATAATCTCACAAACGATTTCAATGCAGTTCTGTTAAATGCGCTCGAGACGGTTGCACCATTAAGACTTAAAACTCATCAGGCTTACTCCATGGTTTTCAGATAAATCGCACACACTCAAACAATTATGTAGAAAGGAAGCATTAGCGCAACTGTTGTGCGACTAAACTCGACGTCTTCCATCAGGGATGGTGTGATAGCTTGCTGAAATACAAAGAAGCCAGTGTGGACACTTATGTAACTTCATTATTTCAATTGTTTATTTTTACTGACCCTCTCAATAAGATCAGAAATTGTTTTGAAGAACAAATTATAAAGTTTTGTTTTATCTCTATATGTATATATTTTTTTTACATCACAAAAGCACAGCATTTGTAAACGGGTTTTACTTATTTAATCCTCTATATGCAAACACATTAAAAAAAAATCCATCAACAACACATTTTAGCAAGAAAGTTGTTTTACATGGTGATACGGGTATCAAAATGTTGAAATGCAATAAGAAAAAGTGGACAGATATAACTTTGTCAGTTTGCATAGATCAAGCAGAGACCAGAATATATAAACGTGTGTGCCTCTATGAAGTTGTCCCTGACACCCAGAGGCCTCATCATCCACTATGATCCAGACTCTGATGTATCGACCTAAGCCTGGGCCTCACGTCAATAAATCCATTCCATCTCCTCCTACTCTTCTTCATTTTGTTTTTCACTCCCTCTCCTGCAAACCAGTGAGGTGAGAGGTGTCCTGAAAAAGAGGAATGAACACACCAGCAGTCTATCATGGCAAGGTCGAACTGTGTCCAAAACTCAGAGACAAACTGACTCAGGAATTGGGAGGAGTGAAAAATGACAAGAGACGTGAGGATAAAAATAAGACAGAAGATGGATGAGCAGGTATGATTGTAATGCGAGAAAAAAAAAAAAGTTGGTCTCATGGTCAGACAGACGGTAATTAAAAACTACCGTAAATTCCTGATTACAAGCCGCTACTTTTTTTCCACACATTCAACACTGCGGCGTGTAATATGAAGCGGCTTTTTAATTTTTTTTTTTCCATCGCGGGAAAAACATGGACCAATAAAATGAATGAGTCTTTCACTGAGGTCCAATGAGATTGTGTGACTAATCACAACTTCCGCTCTTTTTGCCGTAGCGGGGGAAAAATGTGTTACCCGGCAACAGTCGACCAATAAAATGAATGAGTAGTACACAGGGGTCCAATGAAATTGTATGATTACTGGTAATCACAACTTCCTTATTTCAGTCTTTCTTCTAACCCTGATCAACATGGAGAATACCAGAGAAAAAGCATATAATGCAGCTTTTAAACTAAAGGCGATCACTCTGAAATCGAGCTGCTGCCCGAAGACGTAGAAAAAAAAGTAGTGTGTTTCCGATAACCAGACCGACCGAGAATTTCTACGTCGAAAAAAAACTTTACGGGCGGCATTTTTTTCAAAGAAGACAACTTTACGGTCGTCATTTTTTTTAAACAACCCTCTGCATTTTTGTGTAGAGGGTTTACATTGGTGCAAACTCTCGTGATATTCACGTTGAGCGTGTGCGTCGTTTGCCCTGTCGTCTGTCAACAACATTGAAACATGGCGGCGGCTGCAATCTCCGACGACGTTTTCAGTGTTACAGTCGCATGCTCGCACCGTAATGTTAAGAAAATAGCATCCATTGATGTATCGAAAAGATTCAGCGAACTATTTGATGAACACCACGGGTCGAGTAAAAACCGAGGGCGGAATTTCATGTTACCGGAAACACGCTGTCTTTTTTGTTTGGCCTAATCTTGGCATAGACAAGTCAATGGTGTGAAGGTGGAGGCTCCGGCAAGAAGAACTGAGCCAGTGTAAAAAGACAACCAAAGCTTTTAAAGGTTTTAAAGGTGGGCCGTCGTGGTGTTATAGATTCATGAAATGGAAGCCTGTCTATTAGGGCACGCACGATGTTGTGTCAGCAGCTCCCTCCCAATTACGTGGACAAACTTGCTTCGTTCCGCACATTCACACAAACAAAGATAGCGGAGAATTCCATCAGCACAGATGAAATAATAAATATGGACGAAGACCCTCTGACATTTGATTTGCCTCTCACTCAGACTGTAAATAAAAAAGGTGACTTCCCCCGTCATACTGAAAACAAGCGGCCACGAGAGAACACATTTTACCTGTGTTTTGAGCCGCGCAGCATCGGGCCTAAAGCTGCCAACGATGATCATTTTTAAGCGGCTGACTATAGAAATAATTTCATATATCTTTTCCCATTTATATGATTTGCATTATTCTATTTAAAGCCTAGTGGGCTGCAGTATTTCTCCTCGTAATTACGCAAATGCGCATCAAGATCTCTCTTTGGCTGGCCTCTTATTATGTGTTTCAGGGTAATTTCGTTGTGCAAATGCATTTATCATGCTCATAAAAATATGGAGATTATTTTAACCTTAAGAAATTTTGCGTTTTTTTTACTGCGGGGGTTCAGCGGGGGACCGCGTCAGCGGCCTCACCCGGAAGCGCTCCAGGCGGCAGGGATGCCGAAGCAAACCCCCGCCTACTCATTGGCCAGCGGTTTATAGTACGGTGCGGCGCATATAATTACAAAATTGATTTTTCTTCATAAATCTGAGCATGCGGCTCTTAATCAGGTGTGGTCTGTAGCCCGGAATTTACGGTACTTTTCTTACACAAGTTGACCATGACCAAATATCCAGACAGAGCAACACGTAATACATTTATATGTAGAAAATCTCAAATTCATACACAAACATAGACACTGTCAAGCAGCTTTATCCACACTTACACATTTTAAAACTTTGTAAACTGCACTGACAAAACTATGTGAATTCATTTCTTGTCGAGAGTGTTGTTTTAAATTAACTTTACAGTTATATTTACAGTATGGGGAAAAAAAGTATTTCTTGAGATCCATGTCAACAATATGGTTGTCATAACCTGTGCTCGTTGGTTTGACACTGGAACAGATTCTTTGTTCTTTTTTGTTCAAATTGTGTTCTGGTCTTTGTTTTGCTTTGCGTGATCTGGAGTTTTGCATTTTTGAATTTCCTGTTTGTGCATGCGCTCCTTGTCTGTTGAATAAGTCTCTGGACATTGTTTTATATCACATCACATGACTTCTCTTGTGGTTTTCTCTTGCGAGTTATGTCCCCCCCCCCGCCCCCCCGATCCCCTCCCTTAACCCCATTCTTCAATAAATCGGGACACTGCCTGTACTTGTGACATATGCAATGACAATATGATTATGATTTCCATATCCATTTTTCTTCATGCTCCTGGTTTTTGGACTTTTTGAATTCTGATTTCTAGCCCTGTTCTCCAGTATGGCTGTTTATTTTTAATTTTTAATTTATTTTTTAGTAAGTATTTGATTTTCTTGAGATTTTCTCATGATTTTCTTGAGATTTTCCTGTGCTCCCTGTCATGCCTGCTTCCCTGTGATTGTGTTCAGCTGCCTTTTGCCACGGGCAAAGTGTTCAGAAGAAAATAACTAACTGTCACATGTCATCAAACAGTTAAGTGATTCTGACTTCTCCAAATAATAAAGGGTTAATGGCTTAACTAATTAGAGCCATAAAAACTAGACAGAATATGATATCTTGTCCAATATTTTTCATGATTTGTCCAGATTTGCAGGCTTCGTCCCCTGAAGACAGAGGTCAAATCTCGTAGACATTAAAACGATAACATAATAGTTAATGCTTAATATTAATGTAACTCGAAGTTGTTCAAGATGATGAAGTACAGAAAAACATTAAGAAGTACAGTAATGTCAAATACTCAGAAGCAATATTCAATAGATTTTGGAGGCCCTAATCAAGATTTTATATGTGGTCGCCCTAAACACTTACAGCACAACTTTTCAATCATATTGTGATCACATGACCACAACTTTGTTCTGTTGGCTCGATAGAGGGGGTGTCCCATATTGCTCAATGTCTCACATCGTCCCAGTCTCTCCCAGAGAGGAGGAGGCATGCATACTTCCTAACGCTAACTTATTGATCCATTTACCGCATCTTTCACTAATTAACATTGTGTAGAACACTCAATACATATTTGTCATGTCCTTTTTATCATAGTTGCTTGTTATTGATAATACTAGTGTAGCCTGTACTACTGGAGACAAATTCCTTGTGTGTTCTACATATTTGGCCAATAAAGATGATTCTGATTGATTCTAATTCTCAACGTTCACTTCGGAGTCTTTGTTCACTTGTCATAGACGCACACAGATGAACAACGTTATAGTCCTGTACATGCTATTATTCACCAACTAATATTTTTTTTTCTAATTTATCTATGCCAACCACATATAATAAGAGGCACAACAAATAAAATGTTCTTTCACTAGATGACCGAATGTAAATAATTAACTAATATTACTTCGAAATGAATTGTTTTGCAAAGTGGTTTGCGTGAGATTTTTTTTTTTTTTTCCTAGGTGAAATATGTGCCTCGGCTCAGTCAAGGTTGGGAAACACTGATCAAAGGGACCTCAAAAAATGAATACAGTATGTCTAGGGATTCATAGAAACAAATTATTTACATAGACTTGAATTCATTATCTGCACCACTCAAAAAAGTCACGACAGTGGTCTGATTAGATGTATGCCAAAAGTTAGCACATTGTCTTGGTCATATAAACAGACAAATGCTTGTGTACACACACGCACACACACACACGCACACACACACACACACACACACACACACACACACACACACACACACACACACACACACACACACACACACAGATGAACACACTGGACATAAGGAAGGGGCTTAGCCAATCGTCCTGACTTAGATTGAGCTCCAGACCGGGTCTTAATATTCTGTTGGAGTGGCAGAGCCGTTCTTCTGCACGACCAATCCCATCGTCAAGTCAAATTTGCATTAGCAAATGGGAAAGTAGCTACGGTCTATTTGTTAATCTGATCTTTGTTTACCCAACACTCTTGTAATCCACTTTTAATTAAATAGCTACCCAAATATGTGCGAGCAGCAGTTTGACTTTGTCTGTGCCCACACAGCCAGACTGATGCAGAAAGAAAGATCTAAAGAAAGAAAGAAAGGAAGAAAGAAATCACAAAAGAGAGCAAAAGGAAAAAGAAAGAACCAAACATCACTCACACACATAAACACAAGCTCCAGAAAGTGTGAGCACTGCAGTTTATATATGCACACCAATGGGTCACTTCTGGAGATGGAGCATATTCCATTGTCTGGTCAAATATCTAATTCTAACCTCACAATAGATTTTGTATACACTATCTGGCGTAAAGCATGCACCGGGTAGTTAGAATAAATCATAAGATGCACAAACACACACATTCTGTAGGTGCAAACACGGTGTCCAAAACACACACCCCTACCAACACAGACAGACGGAGCACAATATCGCTGCATGGAGTCCTTTATCTATTAATAGTTAATGCCTTCCAAGGCCTGATAATGCAAGCAGATATCAGGTAGGCAATTACATCCTTCCGATTTCTTCCGCAATAAAAATTCACCGGTAATAGAAAAAAGGGATAAATAACATCATTGAATGGATGAATCCGAGGTTCTCGCCACTGCATATCCCCAATAAGTCAGCCCGCACTGACACAATCCACATTGTCATTCATATGTGTCGGCTCTGGTGTTTTTACTTGTAAAGGGAAGGCGCCGGCGAGGACGCTGTATCTGGATCTGGGTATTAGAGGTGACATCACATTACCCTTATCCCCAAACCAGATCTAAATAACTTTCTTCTTGGATATTTATGGGCCTCCCTCGAAGGCTTTGTATTCATATAGACACTTTGTGCATGTGGATGTGTAAGCTGGAGAAAGATAGAAGGTGCCATGCAGATCATGTGCATATGTGTGGGAGATGAGTTATGTACAATGTGCTGGACTTGACAAAAGGCATCTCCAAGGAGTCACGAATGAGAAAGGGACAAGTGTGTCATTAACTGGACTTTGTGTGTGCTGTTATTATTCATATTTCATTTTTGCTCAGAGTGGCTCGAGTTTGAGGAAAGCGACATGAGCACAGGAAGTAATAAGGAAAGTCCATGGCTGGGGATTTTGGGGGTATTGCTGTCGTTGGAGTACTGCGACGAGGCTTCCTTAGCACAGTTGAGGTTCCCTTGAGCAAGACACTGATTTATTTTCTTAAATGCGTGAGTCTCCCTTGACTTCGGACAAATCTACGTAGCCCGATGAGAGCTGTGTTTATGTGCGTGTGCGTGTGTGTGTGTGTGTGTGTGTGTGTGTGTGTGTGTGTGTGTGTGTGTGTGTGTGTGCGTGCGTGTGTAATACAAATTGGATATGAAATGTCTACAATCAACTGTTCAAATGCCAGGTTTTTGTGATATGGAAAAATGTGACCATGATAAATCATTTCAAAACTTCTTCCAACAATAATGTGAACACTCTGAACAACTCATTTGATGTGTTTTCTTTAGATTAAGAGGAAGTAAAAATAAACAACTCAAATAATGTGGTGGGACAAGTGTGCACAATTTCCTATTACTGTGATGTGGTTGTGTTCAGGACTAATTAAGTACATTTCAAATCAAATAGATCAATAAATGTAACCTGAACAAATTTGCACATGCATATTTGGGAAATTATTGATTAATTGATTGATTGTGGTTGTATGAAACCTATGTTTAACTGCCATGACTCCAGAAGGTATATTTGGTGCAAACACTGTTACCAAATAACACCAGTGAAGTATGGTGTGGCACCATCAGGCTTTGGGTCAACCTTTCTTTACACAATACATTCCTGCCTCTCTGCATGCCTCTTCTGTAAAAGCCTTCTAATACAGCTGTAAAATGGTCAATGTTTCAATCTACTTAGTTATCGTTTTGAAGTAAAGTTTTATGATGTGAGTGAAATCCAACGTTCCCCTTCTTTTTAAACTTTATTTACAGCGTATCGTCGATGACAATGACATCCAAGCGTATAGCTCTATACAGATAATCATAAAAATCAAAATCTTGGCATGGTCACGGGAGCCCAGCAGTTGTCATCTATTTCTTTTATCTTTGTTTTCATGAATTATTCACATCAGCAATGTTGGGCTCGAGTTATTCTCCCATTCCCACAAATATTGCTACCCCTAATTAAGTTATTTGGTTTCGAACACCTTCCATTCTCGTTGTTAAAAGGGACGGTTTGTAATAAGTATTTAGCGACACCGAGCCATGAATATTCATTGTTGGTTCACTTTCCTCATAATGCTGCAGTCATAAAGGAGGAGCGGGGCTCTAATATACCCATCATTCCAGGGAGAGAGTATTAAGGAGAGATTTAATAGAGCCATGAGTATGGGCAGACTCATTATCTTTCTATTAGCCCTGTCGCTGTGCGCTCTCTGCCAGCAGGGTTATACTGACTTCTATTAGGTTAGCGGTCAGATACACACTTTCACACACATATTAACTCAAAAAAAAACCTACTTCCAATATAGGCCAATTTGGTAGCCTGTGCTTCCCAGCACAAATAGTTCAAGCAAATGAGTGTCCATTACAGGACTTGATTTACGAGACTGGTAAACCTGATATTTTATTTGGTAGTGTGTGCTCTTTGCTAATAGTTCAGCATTTGGAGATCAAATAGATGGCTCCTTATGGGAGGAAAGAACACATTACCAGGAGTAACAGCTACCGCTTCTCGTTTTTTTGTTGTTGTTTTTTTACCTGAAAGAGTCCAGTCCAATCAGTTCTTATGAGGGCAGTAACTGAGAAATACTCTCGCACATTATAATTTGTTCATCTGCCCACCCCTATAACATCACACTATGCTGAGTCTCAAATGCAACCATCCATCTTCTCAACCGCCAATCCTCTTCAGGGCCATGCTGGACAACATACTAGACATCTGCTGCAAATATGTTACAGAGAAAATAAGAGATGTCAAATTTGGCTTTAAAATTAGGCATCCACTTTTGAAAAAAAGAAGGGCATAGCGATAGGTTGGGTTATATATAAACTCCAAGACCCTCATAGAAATGTTTATCAGGAAACTAATACTGGGACACAGGAGCCAAATTCTTATCAGCAACATGGGTTTTTGGCTTTGGATCTAGAACGAAATTGAAAGTTATTAGACTCAGGGCTCTCTTTTCATGCTCGGTGCAAGTTTGGCGCGAGGCGCGCTGTAAATCTGTACAGGGGCGTGCTAGACTAAATTTTGGTCTTCTCGCAGACCCATACTCGTAGGTGAACCGTGGCTCATTTTGAAAAGGGTATTTAATACCGTTGTGGGCGTGAACACAGCCGTCTTGTTTGGCCGCCAGTCGAAGCAGCTCCTCTCATTCCCTGCTTGACAATGCGGAAGGAGACACCGATTTCCTTGAGTCCTGCGGCAGATTGAGGTGCACCAAATACGTTCATGAGGAAATGCAAGCAGACCGCCATGGGTGGATGATATAATACATATGTACATATAATGCACACTGTTGTCATACTTATGAATGGTAAATGATGACATCCATTCCATACTGTATGTCTCCAGAGCTCAGAATGTGTCTGCCCGCACCAAAATAATACTAGACTGACTGCGGCGGTACTTAGATGTGGTTCCAGCAGGCATAAACCTATGTCCACTCTCAGCCATCAAATTGTCAGGTGCAATGGGCGCATGTGAAAAGAAACGCGGATCACCAGGACACCCAACATGAACCAAATTCCCAAACAAGTGCATTGAGGCCTGCACCGACACAAAAATCAATATATGCCACTTTTTACACTCAAGCGCAAAAACAAGAGTCTTCAGTCATGAGAAAACGTATATGGTGTTGTTTAAAGGACGTAAAAGTAAACAAGTTTTGCCCGAGGATGCAAACCCCGTGGCTTTTGTTCGTTCATAATCAACCGATTACATTCAAACTCATGTTAAATGAGTCACGAGACATTTCCACCATTTAAAATGCCTCTCATGATTAGGCTTTTCCTTTTTCTGTTTTTTTTTTGTTTTTTGTTTTTGTTGTTAATTTGTTTGTTTCTAGTAGAAGTGTATGTGGGAAAATGTGTTATGCTCCGATCAAACCAAGGTTGATTTTTTTTTTTTTTTTTTTTGGGCCGGAGTTCCACAAAGAGGTGCTGGGGACAAACACAACGCTGCTGACCACCAATACAACACCATATTTACAGTGGTGACAGCATCATGCTTTGAGGCTGTTTTTCTTCAGCTGTAACTGAGGCCATAGGTGGGAGGCATTATAAATATTTTGTAATAGAGGTCATTGACAGCGCAAAATCTTCAAGCTTCTGCTAGAAATAATCATTTTAAATAAATGAATGAATAAATAAAATAGAACACGTCAAGCAAAGCCTACTTGAACATCTAAAATTATTTGGGGTTAATGAAAGGTACTTTAAACAGTGGCAGGTGTAAGCTGACTGCCATTTAAACTACTACTATTATTACTACTACTACGACTACTAAAAATAATAATAATGGCACTCAATACATAGAGACCTTTTTGGACAAAGATGCTTCACAGAGTAAAAGACAAACAATGACAGCAAAAAACAGAGACAACCATAACTACAAACCAGACAACAGAATTAAAGAAATGCCAATTTGAAGTGGTTTTGAAGGAGGGATTTGACGTTTTGGAATGAATCTGAGCTCCTGATGGGTTGTGGGAGTGAGTTCCAGAGGGTGGGGGCCATGGTAGCAAAGCCTCTGTCCCCCAAGGCCCAGCGTTTTGTGCAGTTCCCGAGTGGGGCTCAGTGGCGTTTCAGGAGGTCGGAGAAATTGGGAGGGGTCAAGTTATAGAGGGACTTGGAGGTCAAAAGAAGGAATTTGTATTGGATGTGGTGTTGGATAAGAGCCAGTGGATTGTGGTGGTTTATGGAGGATGGGGCGATGTGATCCCTGGAGCGGATGTCGGTGAAGAGGCGAGCTGCTGAGCTCTGGACATCCATCCATCCATCCATTATCCGGTCCACTTATGCTAACTATGGTTGCAGGTGTGTTGGAGCCTATCCCAGGTGTCTTCGGGCAGTAGGCGGGGTACACCCTGAACTGGTTGCCAGCCAATCGCAGGGCACATAGACAAACAAACATTTGCACTCATAATATAGACAATATACAGAGGGTTTCATTAACCTGCCAAGCATGTTTTTGGAATGTGGCAGGAAATGTGGGAGCGTATGGACTGGGATAAATGCGACCTACACTTTTTCTCTTAAGGATCTGAATGTCGAGTTTTTTTTTCATATTGGTGTCGTAGTTACAAAAGTATGTCTTGAACATTGGTGTTGGAACATTGGGGCCAATGCGTGACACTACGCTACCATTATGAGGTGGGGAATAATATTTTGGTTTAATCAGGAACATGATCAGTTTTTTTTTTCTATACAGTGTGCTCAAGCATTCAGCGCACGAGGAGCAATGGCCCTGTACAGATATATTACAAAGCACTTAGATCTTAAAGCTTACACAGTGAATTCCCTCTTATAGATCCTGACCGCAATTCTATTGCCCGCCTAATTGAATCATAAATACATGTATATATATATTACCCATTAATAAATAAAGACAATTTTTTATTAATGAAGTGGAAAATGTGGTATGGTGAGGCATCAATCATTTAGCATAAAAAACATGGGTATTAGTAGGGTGATATGGTTCAGGGGGATAAAATTAGACACGTTAAATAGGGAGCGCTGTGTGCATTAGTGTGAGTTTTTACATACGCAATTATGGAAGCCTTCAATGTTAATTTATGTGTGATCACTGAACAAGAAGAGGGAGGGAGAGGGTCATGTAAGTGGGTGAGATAAATAGATGGAAATAGGAGCAAATGGGGAGGAATTGTGCAGCCGGTTGCTCGACAGAAAGGGAAGTGAGAAGATGGAGTGAGGAGTGGTACAGGACGGACGGAATGCATTAGCGAGGAGACGTGGGAAGATTGTGTGAAAAACAAGCATATTAATGAGGCAATATGAATCACGCTGATTACTCAACAATTAGGGATATGTAGACTTCCTGCAACTGCACAAGGCAGTCGTCGAAGAAGAAGGAAGACACGGGAGTGTCAGTTGATGGACAAAACTGCAGGTGCATCAGAGGGGTCTCGTTAAACAAACGTGAACAGACAGGCAGCGAGAAGCAGATTTTGGCAATTGATTTAAAGAGGAAGTGCACAAAGTCAAAGCTGGATTGGATGAACTTGTAAATGAACTCAGGAGGCATTGAAGATACAATGCGGCTTAATGCACACCTAGGGTAATTTTTAATACTCCAAGCGCTAGTTTGACCATCTCCTACTGGAAAAAAAAAAAAAAATTAAACTATCGCCGCAAAACCCTTTTGATCACGGCTAGCCATCACTGTCCTCGCAGAGATCCCACTCTCTCTCTCTCTCTCTCTCTCTCTCTCTCTCTCTTTTTTTTTTTTAGGCGGCCGGTTGGTCCAGTGGTTAGCGTGTCGTCCTCACAGTACAGAGGTACCGGGTTCAATTCCAGATCTGGCCTCCCTGTGTGGAGTTTGCATGTTCTCCCCGGGCCTGCGTCGGTTTTCTCCGGGTACTTTCCTCTCACATTCCAAAAGCATGCATGGCAGGCTGTTTGAACACTCTAAATTGTCCCTAGGTGTGAGTGTGAGCGTGGATGGTTGTTCGTCTGTGTGTGCCCTGCGATTGGCTGGCAACCGGTTCAGGGTGTCCCCCGCCTACTACCCGAAGACAGCTGGGATAGGCTCCAGCATGCCCGCGCGACCGTTTTTGAGGATAAGCAGATTGGAAAATGTGTATATATATATATATATATATATATATGATTTATTTATTTTTTAAAATCAGTTTAATCAATTAGTAAAAAATGTGTGTGTGTGTGTGTGTGTGTGTATACACACCCACACAGTTGGATGAAGTGAATTTTGTTATTTTGTTTGGGCATATCATTCACTTACTTGCAGTGTGAATGATACAGAAATTCAACTCTAATACATGATAATGATGCATGCGCTGTGTGTGTGTGTGTGTGTGTGTGTGTGTGTGTGTGTGTGTGTGTGTGTGTGTGTGTGTGTGTGTGTGTGTGCGCGCGCGCGCGCGCGCTTGTATCAGATGAGCTGGATGTGTGCACTGATCTAATTAGGCAGTAACTGGCCTTACCCCGACCTCAGTCACCGAGGCGAGACCCTGCAGTGCCCCCATTCACAGAGAGTCCCCTGTCTGGTCTGAATACCCTCTTACATACAGTACATCCTGACTGCCCGATCAGTCTTTCAATCTATCTCTCTATCTGTCCATCATTCCATCCATCCTTCTGAATAATTTTATTCCCTTTGTTGGATCCATGATGTCACATTTTGAAAATCTTCGAAATTATGTGGCCATTTTAGGCAGGTGATGAATCATGTCTGTCGATATGTAGTTTATAAAATGCTCGTGTGTGTGCTTTGTGTCTCTCTGGGGCGCGGGTGAGGGACACAGCTGTCTAAAATCACCACTGGGGCAAAGAATAACCTGGGGTCTTTCAGGACTTCATCTGTGTGCACACATACACACTAAAACCACACATAAACTCATCCCCACAAAGAAATAATTCACTCATAGCTGAAGCGTGGTTTAGCGGAGAGCCTTAGGGTCATAACTCACTGGCCTCAAATTATATTTCTCAACATGACAGACACAAAGTGGAATTATTGTCTCAGGTTGTGTTTGGCTCTGGTGTTTAAAATGCCTGATGGCAGCTCTTTTCATGTTCTCCTCTAATGCATACTCTCGACACAAATACAAAGTGTGCTCTGGAAGGAAAAACGTGGAAAATAAAGATTCTACACTCAAAATGTGTCAACATCGAGTTTTAAATTGATGACTGATGATAAATGTGATGATTATGATTGAATGTAGTACTTGTAGTAGTGGTCGTAATGGTATTTATACAGTGTAAACCTTTTCCAGTCTTACAGCAGCATTTGTCATTAGTATTTTTCAGTGTATACTTTTGAAAAATAAAATATTCAGCCCATGTGATGGCTGAACTTTCAGGAAGTGACAATGAAGAAAATACAGTCCAAGCTTTCGCTCTTCTGCGAATACATTTTGCAAGGTATTGACATGTGTCGTATGATTTTTTTCCAGTTCATCGCAAAAAATATTTGGGGTTAGAGGTCACTGATTAAGGGCCAGAGAGGGGCCCAGAGGTCTCACCATCCATTTTTTGTCTAATTCGTCTCAAATAGTTGGGTGGAGGATGGTCCGTGGCAATCATCCTTTCAGGACATTGCTTTGTGCACGAGGTCACGGTCATTCTGAAACAAAAAAGAGCCTGTTGGAAGTGTAAAATTGTCCAAAAGGTCTTTATAAAATAACTTTTTGAGAAATGAAGATTGAGTGGCAAAGAAATGGCAGCTTGGTTTTTGAGAGATGACTTTGATCCACAGTCCCGCGTTCACCCAGCAACATTTGACACAATCGCACATAAAAATCTGAATTAGTGGAATCACGACAGAGGCACTGAATATTTTGAAACAACCGTAACCTATGCAAAATTTAAAAAAAAAAAAATGTATAAACAGGCAAGCTCTGTTTTGCTCTCATCATATTTTTCTTGCTCTTCATAACATTATGAATATATATTTTTTCATCTCTTCACTCTGTCCACATGAGTTTATTAATTTAATGGTCAAAGAATAAATGTTCAGTAAACAACTACAAACAAGCTTTTTAATGCACCTTGAAATAAATCCAACAACAATGTACTAGTTACTAATCACACTTCTTGGAGTATTTAGAGTTTCTTGGGTAGTGTGCATTACAGTGTCCTCAAAGCTTACAGCTCCAAATATATTTTTTACAGCCATCTGCGCCAGTTGGCTATTCTTAATCTGTGTGCGCGTGTGTGTGCATGTATGCATGTGTGTGATTTTTACCAACCTTACATACTGCAGTGGATAAAGAAAGTCATCAGCAGCACTTGGCTCAGGCACAGTGCCTCTGTGGTATACGCTGTGATGCCAACATAAATGCCAGTGGAGGAGCGTAAATGTCAGTCATGCACACTCAAGACACACATGCCGAGTTTTGAGGGATAGTCTTTATGCAGTAGCATGGGGTCTTTGGCACAGACTCTTGCCCAGACTGGCATGTGGTCTGGGATAAGTGGGGAGGCGTTAGCTGAGCTGACACACTACCAGACGTGACATACTGCACTCGATTCTCTCCTTTTTTTGACTGTTGTTCTCTCTCTTGTTTACTTAATATAACTATCAAACAAGTGAATAAAGATGATCCAAAATATCAAAAACAATAGTTTGCATCCAATTCAGGATGTTTTCAAGGTGCTTGTCAGAGCGGGCTTGATGCATGAAAATATATCAAAGAAAAATTTTCATGTATGTGTCTGGGGAGAGGGGGCAACTTGGGATAACACTTTCATTAATGTAGCTTGACATACACAGAGTTAGCTTTCGACGTGAAAAGCTTGTCTCACATGGAGATGTAATCTCTGACTTTTTCTGATTGTCTTTTTTTTCTCCCTATCTCTAAATGTGCCCTGTGATTGACTGGATGAACCCAGGGTATAGTCCACATCTTACTCAAAATCTGCTAGCAGGGCTCAAACTCCCTGCGGCTGTAACAGGTTACATCTTACAGTAAAGGAAATGGATGGAAGTATCAAGACATCATTTCAACACTTTAAATAGTTTGTCAAGTGGCACAAGGAAATTAACCACAGTTGGTATTGAAACGTGACAATAAAACACGCTTTTGCTGCTTGTCCTCATGAGGGCCATGGGTAAACTTGTAACATAACCTTGCCGACATTGGGTGACACTTTGTGTGCAAGGGTACAAGAGTATTCAGCACAATGTGCAGTCATTCTTGTTATTTTGGTTTTCGTGATGGCCAAAACATACAAAAGGTGCTGGCACTTTGCCCCCGCTGAGTGTTGCCGTTAGCATGTAGCTCAAAGGGGCATGTTGTACCAACCTAATCTTCAGGCTATGGTACCGGAGGGTTAAAGTGCTTTGGTGGTGTACAAATTCCTTTTAAAAGAATTTACAAAAAAAAAAAAAAAAGGTTCAATCAAGGCCAGGTAATTCTGAAATGAGATTTGCCTCCACCCAGTCCAAGAAATGCAGTTTTATCTGATCCCTCTATTTTGATAGCTACTGAGTGCCGTGACGTGCGCTGAGGATCACGACCGGTGAGCCACTGATTCATCTGGAGTCAAATATAAAAATATCAACCCAAAATAGAGGATTAGCCTACATGATAATGTTTGTTTGTTTAATGTTTTAATTGAAACGTTTGTTTCCAAAGCTTTTAATTATGCTTCAATAAATTCCACACTGTTCAACAATGAGAGTAGCAAGTAAAACAAAGTAATACTCGATATAAGGTCAAGTTCATTAGTGTTGCATTTATTTTTATTTATTTATGTCTTGATAGTTGATTTCTCCTTTTTTAAATGTAATTTCTGGTATCATAATTGCATGTTGAATGTTTCTAACAAACGAATCTGTGTCACACTTGTGAAAGAATTCGATGACATCTGATGAATTTATTGGGGCCAACTACAGTTACCTCAATACAAGGGAATGGAAGAGTTCTCTGGTCAAGATGGAGGATAGGTCTGCACATCCTCCACCAATACATCAGAAAGACTATTAATGTCAGCATGTTCAGTACATGTATGATAAAACAAGTACAGTATATTGTTGATATAAAGGCAAACAAGCAATGTATCTTGTGTGAGGGCTCTTGCCAAATGCTGCCCTTGGCAGTTCATGTGTGGAGGCACTAAAAGTGAAATGCCAATGTTCCCTTCTTGCCCATGTATTTGGACAGGAAATATGCTAGTTTATTAACTTTTATGATGATTCATTGACATTAATTTATTTAAAATGAATATTAATGTAAAGAATGGACCAGATAACTAAAATGGAAAATTATTGGAGGTTATCATTTATATTATTTTTTTTTACTCATTCACATGCAGAGGAGGGGACAGGCAGGCCTTTCCTGCTTACTGCGAACACACTTCCCTGGTTGTGTCAGTATGATGACTCTGTATATTAAAAAAATAAATAAATAAAATCCAAACATGACAATGCATAGGAAAATTTGTTTTTTGTTTTTTTTTTACTGTTTTAGTATTTCAGAGAAAAACATTTTGATAAAAGGATTTTCCATGTAACAATAAACTTTGTTATTTATCTCCTAGGTTTTAACTGTTAAATAAAAAAAAAGGAAAACATCACCAAAACACAAAGGGCATGGCCATTAATTGAGATATATGCATTTAATTGAGATGATGCATGTCCCTGAACTAATTTGTTGACAATGTATGCAGTACTGGCCCTGTACTTGGTGTCGGATCAATACGAAAATAAGCACACCACAACCCCGTCAAGCAAAAATTTCAACCAAGCAATGACTTGTAACTAGAAAAAAAGAAAAACTTATAAGAATAGGCGCTTGTAAGTCAAAATACAACTGTATATTTTTATTTTATGTTTTTCGTTCCATTTGCTGTCCTGTTCAAGGTCACGTGCATGACTGATAAACTGGTTCCCACCCGTCACAACACAAATTGTCGAGTCACAAAGGGAAACGGGTACACGATACAACAGTTTAGATTCCGACAATGGTCGCATATATGTTTGATGTAAATCCTGTTTTGTCAGAGTGGATGCAAAGTATTTAATAAGAATAAGAATAAGAAAATCTTTATTCGTCTCACAATGGAGAAATTCCCAATTTACAGCAGCGAAGTTATGAAAGGAAGAAAGTAGAAGAACACAAAGTATAGGAGCTGCTGTAAAGGTACCATTTCAAAGGCCTGCCAAGTTCCAAATCAATTGCTGGCCCAAAAACATTTCTTACTGGCTCTCATACTTTAATTTGAATAGGATTTCTTCAAGCCTTGACTACATAGAGTAAGTAGTGATCAGAACAACAGTGCATTTCCAATGCAAAGTATGAAAGTGAATTAGCTGCTAATGACTGGGCACGGATCGGAAAAGAGATATGAAGAGATGGTGTGAGGCCAACTTGGAGGACCTAATGGAATGACATAATATGATTGGCCAAACCTTAGCCTGCTGGGATAAATTTCAGTAAAGCAAGAGAAGTGAGTCCAACGTCTGTTGCACAAGGAGCGTCTTCTCAATGATTTCTTACCCGGCTGCCCACCCCTTCCTTCAGATGAATTACTTATATTAGAGGAGTATATTGCTTGGCATATGGGAGTTACCAGTACCCTGTGATGCAAGTGCCAGTTAAGCCAAGGTCCTTCCTGTCTCTCCGTTCATGGCGAGCCCGGTGGGCCATGCCAGGCTCAGCCAGGTTGGCACAGCTCCGGCTTGGCCGGTGGATTATTGAGGGTTACCAGTGATGAGTGGAGTCAGGCAGAGCAGAGACAGGAGAATAGATCAAATATTAAGACCCCCCCCCCAAAAAAAAAAGTAAAATAGTCAAGTGCTTGATTGGTGGCATGAATGATGACGAGTGCTTCAGGTCAAGCATGATCAAAACAAAATGATTTGTTTCCACGAAGTAGTACCTTTTAACTGACTTTGGTTTGGTTCAATTATTGAATAGATTACTGAATACGTTTACATGCAGTCAATAACCCTTTCAAATCCTGAATACTGGCAATATTCAACTTTTGAAAGGCCATGTAAACACACCCGCAAAACCCCAAATAAGCTCATATCTAGATCTTTGTTTTGAAAACACAAACATACTCATGATCACACCGCTGTGTTACTGCTAACACATATCGCAATACTTATGAGAGAGGACATGTTCAGCAATAGGGAGCCTATACTCTGACTTTTTTCGACACCACAGACAAACCCACAAAGTTTTTTAAGTTAATAGCTGGCGGGGCAGCTGCTCTGTAGGGAGCGTGGAAATGTCGCCGGAAGAGGGGGAAGCAAGCCGGCTTGCTGGTCAAGCTACGTCAGCGCGGATTTCAAACCCCGCTCCCATCAATCCATCTTGATAAACTATGTTTTCTGCCAAACAAGATGGATGAACTACTCAGAAGGGTGAACAAAACCCTTGTATTTCTGCCGCACTCTGCTACACCAAAACCTGGCTCAGCGACCACCACCCGGACACCATGCTTCACCTACCCGGCTTCCGTCTCCACTGAGTGGACCATGGCACAGAGCTATCAGGGAAATCAAAAGATTGTGGAACATGCTTCTATATCGACGAGGAATGGTGCACTGATGTGGCGAAGTTCAGTACAGAATGCAGCCCAGAATTGGAGTCGCTGTTTCAAAACCATAAGCCATTTTACTCACCAAGTGAGTTCTCCGCCTTCATACTCACAGGCGTTTACATCCCACCGCAAGCTAACACGAACACAGTGCTACAAATGCTGGCCGACCAAGTAAACAAACTGGAGCTAAAGCATCCAGAGTCACCCCTTACCATTCTGGGTGATTTAAATAGAGCACAACCTAACCATGAACTTCCATGTTATAAGCAGCACATTGATTGTTTCACCAGAGAACACTCATACCAATCTGTTGCCCATGCAGTTGATCGTAATTGTCATTGATCAATATTCCACAGCACCAGACACTTGAAAGCACTCACGGACTTTCTGGATAATTGCACACCTAAAGTTGTACTACAATTACTGTTACTGGTCACTTAAAAATAGTGTGATTATCTGCACCAACTGCACAACCGTCATCGGATTGCATCTTACCACTGATCACTTTATCTCTGCTCGATGACTGTGCACATTGTCGCACAGCTGTCATTGGAAAGTCTTTCGATACTTATATGTCATGCATGTCCTTGTTTATCGTAGTTGCTTATTATTGCAATACTAGTGTAGCCTGTACTACCGGAGACAGATTCCTTGTGTGTTCTACATACCTGGCCAATAAAGATGATTCGGATTCTGATTATAATGTCAGGAAATCCAATTCTACTCCTTTGACACAGACATTGCTTAAACAGATTGCTTGCGTCCTATATTTTTGTTCAATATTACAAGAGAAAATGTTGTACAACTCTGCAGGCTCTTAGAGCATTGTGTAAGTACACAGTATTATTTTGTCCTGCAGGTTTTCCAATTTCATTCTGTGGAATCCCAGTATCAAGTGTAAGGTCTTTCTAAATGTTCTCACATTGTGACCATTCAAATCTCACAAAGTGCGGCAATATGTACACTGCCATTGTTGGGGAAAGCTGAGATTTTTTCACCCCTCGTGTTGGAGGCCAAAGCATTTCAGCATGCAACATTTGGAAATGGGGCTAACATGTTGTGACATCAAGGAGGCTAGAGATAAGAAGTTGCCATGCTGACATCGGAGGCCTTTGGACCCTGTGGCACAGAGAGGCATTCATGCCATGCCTTCAACTTTCAGCTCTCGCCTGGATGACTACGACAATGATCACCATCACTACCACAAGATTGGTTGAAACTCAAGCCAAATAAAAAGGAAAAAATAAACATGTTATATTCTGCGATTGTTTTAACACTGATCATTTAATCAGGCAACAAAGAGTTTTTATCTTCAGCTTTTGTCGCTCCAAATGGTCAACATGGAAAAGCGATAACAAAGCTGTTGGAGACGTCTGACCATATTTTGTTTGAGCAGCTCATCCAACATTTTGAAAAACAAATGGTGTTAATGGTGATAGTGGTGGGAGGCAACACTGTGATGGAGGATGATTTCAAGTGGGACTTTCGACTTCACACACATAACTTCAGCATATAAGAAACGCTCTGTGTGATCTTCCAATGCAGCTTGTGTACAAATATGTTTGCCAAGTATCAGTGAGTGTCATCTCAATTATTTTGGTCTTTGTGTATCATCCAGATATTGTCTGCATTAAGCATTGTACACAAGTATAACAGTGAAAGTATTCTAAATCTACGGACCCTTTTTACATATTATGATTTCTTCAATTAGACCCCACTTATTTCCTCTTATTCTTCCTTTTTTTGCAGTAGGTTCCCCTCTGAGGAAACAACAACACACAAGAACAACATTGTGACCATCCCAATTTACTGTACATGTATGGTAAGTCTGCCACTTATCCGGGGTCATGTCACAGCGGCAACAGCTTCATCACGGAAACTCAGACTTTCCTCCCCAAGCCACTTCCTTCAACTATTCTGGGGGGTTCCTAGTTCATTCCTAGGCCGCTGGGATACACGAGGCGCCTTTCTATTACAGGTTCCAGAATGGGTTGGCCCCGTTCTTCCACGCCCTCGCTTGACCTAGCCTGGCCTTTGTTGCTTTTCAATTACAACAGGCAGGATCAAATGAACTGTGCAAGCCTCCACTGCACACTCCCGGTGTGCAAGGTTCTGCCAATTGAGTGCAGACACTGTTTTTGGCTCTGTCTTGCTCGCTTAACGCCAGGAAAGGACAGTATGCAGTGAAGTTCAGAAGCCAACATTTGTCACCCAATCAGATGACAGTGATGTCACGGCCCTCCTCGACCCCGCATTGTAGAACCAGGAGGTTGGGAGAGGTTCTCAGGGACAGTTCCATTGTTACCACTTGGCCTTGAAAAATTATGATGGAAAAGTGACCATACAGGGTGGAACCAGGCTGTTTCGGGATAAACCAATCGAAATTGCAGTACAATCGAAAGTTTCTCCAGCGGGTGTCCTCCCCGAGAGCCATCCTTGCCAGATGCCTGTGTCGTGTCCTCTAGCTCCTCTCAACGTGGAGGAGCAGTATTGAAAATGTAATCATTTAAAGTTTACTTGTTATTATCAAATGTATACTATGGCTTCCACTCAATCTTTCCAAGTAACTGTTTGAAGTCAAACTCAGTCTGACATTGTGAGTACAGTATGTGGTGTGAATGGCATACTCAAAATATAAACAACTGAACACAGGGCTGTTGTTACTTGTGTGCCACTGAATATAATGATTTTGATAAAATGTTTCTCCATGTGAGTTGTGGATGTTTTTGACAATATTGCAGATTTTATGGGAAACGGGACAAAAATAATCACATTTTATCATACTTAGTTTCCATATGTGCATGTGTCCAAGATGGGGCAGATGCACAGCGATCTAACCGAGATCAAATACAGGAGCTATAGCATAACTTCAGCCTGTACAATGATAAAGCAGCATTTATACTGGAGGTGTTTCAAATGATTTGTCAATAAAACTAATGTGTTTGCAAACACACTTTTCAAACAGTTCTTGTATCAAAAGTTAAGTCTTGGTGTAGTTAATGTTGTTTCCAAAGACTGTCAGCAGCAGCGTTGGTACTTACAAAATTTGAAAAATGAAACACATAAAAAAAAAGTAAAAAAAAAAAGAAAGAAAAAAACACCTCTCCTCACAGCATTTCTTCAGTTTTCATTAGGTCATTGTTGAGAGCATCTCATAAGATTAAGGAGCCATCCGGATACCTCGATATACAATGTAATCTGATGTCCTACTAAGACTTTATATCATTTTGTGAATGCTTTATATTTTCATGACACTGTTATTCTTCCCCTCTCCGTTATTGGCATTGCAATTTCCTCTGAAATTTCTACTGTAGTTCACACAGCATGCGCAAGTGCTGATTTGTTTCAAGTGAATTTAGATTTGGGTCTGATTTGGTCCTTTCCGCTGCAAGTTTAATTACTCATTGGTGACAGCAAAGCACATTGACATGCTGAAATATTCCACAGATGACCTTTGTTGGCAAGTGTAAAAACAACATTGATGGGTATTATTACATTAGCAATCCCATTTCTTTTATACCCTCACTTTAAATGCATGGTTGACACCATTACTTGATGAGTGTATATGTGTGCGTGTGAACAGACAATTGCAGTCACACACACACACACACACACACACACACACACACACACACACACACACACACACACACACACACACACAATATCAAACACGGCAAACACGGCCTGCACACTTAAATGAAGATAATGTCTTGATTAGGTACGTGTGTGTGTGTGTGTGTATTTTGGCAAGGTCCTTCTGTACTCTGCAGGGAAGCGTTCCATTAAAGTTGGCAAGAGGCTCTTGTTCACCCTGCGCTTATGCAGCTCTTGGTCTCAGTGTGCGATGAAAAACTTGCACCACATTAAATGAGCAGCCCAGGTTCCCACTGTTTACGTGGCAAAGGGAAAGACTGTTTCAGAAGAAAAGGAAAATAAAGAGAGAAACTCCCCAGGCATTTAAAAAGATTTCAGAGTGGAAACTTTCTGTTTAACCTTAATGTAAAATTACACAAAAACAAAGAGGAAATTATGGTTGTTTAATAGATGCAGCATATCTGAGTAGCGGGACATCCATCTATTTTCTGGACCGCTTGTTCATGGTTGGTACACCACAACAAAAAAACATGGAAACAATACATGGTTGCGCTCTCCCATGTCTGACCCCTCTGACTGATCACATTCTGATCAAGGTCTGATCATGCATTTTCACGTTCAATCAAGGCTTTTTCGATGGATGAAATGTGGGCACTGGCCAACTTCAGAGCATGTTTGTGGCCACAGCGGAGTTGAATGAATCACCATTGCTGGGCTCGACTTTATAAACCCCCCACACCCCCGCCCCCCCGCATTCCTAAGACCATTGTAGAATGCAATGCGTCTCATCTCAAAAACCACCGCACACTGAGATGCAGCTTGATTGAGCGTAACAAAGTGACACCAACCAATCTTTCTGTGAGAACCATGACAGAATGTGGCAAAACACAACATAACGCAACAAAAACTAAAATAAAATAATAATATGGAATGGACTGTGAGACGCTGGCAAAATACGTATGCTTCCCAGTCCAACTCCAGATTGCCTTCAACTCTTATGTCGTCTTACAAAGTGTCACGTTTTGTTGCCATTCATTCCAATTTACAACAGGTTTCTCATTCATACCGTGATTTTTTTTTTCGGGGGGGGGGGGATTTTAATTTTAAAAAATGGCCATTTATTTTGCTTGTTGTAAAAGGAGTGTTAGGATGCATTGTTTGTCCACGGTGTCGCCCCTCCCTTTTTGTTGTTCCCTTTTTTCAGTGTGGACTGGGCGTCTCGCTAATTGGTGCACCTGCCTCCCTTACACACCTGCGAGTCTTCTGCTCATCAGCCACTTACAGCATAAAAGCCAGCCTGAACAGCCTCCCGTTGCCAGTTCGTCAGCGATTCCTTCCTGCCGCGCTCGCTTCTGCCCAGCCGTTACGCCCCTGCGCCCTGCTCTCTTTGAATTGGTCATTTTTGTTCTACTATTCGATTCCTGCCACCTTGACCTATCCCACTCCTCGCTAAATAAATACTTCTGAGTTCATTGTGTCTGCGTGTGGGTCCTGTGCTCTTTTTCCACGAAGCCTAACAAGGAGTTCATGAAAATAGGTTCATTTAGCATGAGATTTTTTTTCAAACCTGAGACAAATTGTGATTGCTGATTTTGTGTCAAATCAAACAAAACGTGGCTTTTATGCAGTTGCTGACTTCCACAAAATGACCAGAGTAAAATAGTTTTCTGTTCTTTCTAATGTATTTGTTTTCATCTTCCACTTACACTTCAAATTCCATCACTTAAAATGTTAGTTTGAAATGTTGCACTCCTCCAAATTTTCCAGAATGAATAGCATCAGAGCCACCCAGAGCCCCTTTAAATAATACTGGCTCCACCAATTTTACACCCGTGGCCATCAGCTCACACAATTTGTAAGGTTCAGTGAACATACAATTTCTCTTCGGAGTACTGGTAAAAGATTGCAATCTTACTAGAAACATGCCCAGCAGCCGTGGGCACAATTTGTTCGAGTGAAGACAATTTAGCCCTCGTTCTTTCGGGCCTTAGCCCCTTAATGTTTCAAGCTCATGACAAATACTTTTTCAACCAATGGATACATGTAAAGGACAATTAGGGGCCATTTTATATTCAATATTTATATTCAATCACTTTGAAACATTGTTTTCAACTTTCTCAATGGGTCTTTGTAAGAAGGGCCCAATCTAAAACCCAGATAAGATAACCTTGACAAAGAACCTCCCATCCAACAGATGTAATCTCATTAAAACACAACACAATGGCCTTCTTCAGTTCTAACATCTGGCCAAAGGTCAAAGCGAATAAGACTTTTGGATGAGAGGTAAAACTTCAATAACCAGGAAGTCTGGGATCTTCTTGTTCAACTTCTGCAGATTATGACCCTATTTTATTTTTCCATGCGGGTGGGTGCAGACCGCTTGACAGTCTATACTTGTATTCTGACCTCTTAATATATATAGGAAAGAGTAAAGTCCCTTTTTACCCTGTGTAAATAATATGTATGAACTGTGGTGGTTCTTAATACTGTAGTTCTGGGCACCAAACCTCCCCCCCTGATACTGCCTGTTCGGTCCTGACATTACCAATGACGGATTTTGATTTGCATTGCTGGCAGTAAATTTGGATTTGTTTCCAGCGAGCGTTGGACTGGGCAAGACTGCCCTTTGTCATCGATTCTGTTCATGATTTTTCTGGACAGAATTTCGAGGTACAGCCGAGACATTGAAGAGCTCAGATTGGTTGCTTCAGTCTTTCACCTCTGCTTATTGCACAAGACGGTATTGTTGGCTTGTTCAAGCCACAATTTCCAAATCTCACTGGAGCGATTCATAACAGAGTGTGAAGCAATTTAGATGAATATCTGGGACGCTTAAAGGGCCACACTAACGAAAGTCTGGAATCTCCGAATTTTTTTTCGGCTTGCCGCATAGTGTGACATGTCCTTCACCTTTCTTCTTTAGCAGTGACCACTTGAAAGACAGTGCCCTCCTGATGCCAAGAGGCATGACATGATAGAGGCCACTCTTGGCCTTTCTGATGTGGCGCACACAATCATATTGTGGTCTACAGTATTTAAGAAGAAAAAGGTAAATATAAATTTAGCACTTCAACTCATGCTACATTTACTACCTGCAAAGCTAGTACCTGATTTGCAAATGTGGTATCATTAAACAAACGTGTTCCCTCACGTTCTTTTTCTAGAATCGACTGCCCTCTCCCCAACATCCAAGAACGAGTCCATACTTTTTTTGGGGGGGATGAGATGCAAGAGGTGGCTGGAGAGATGGAAGTCTTGGCTTCCATGCTGAATCTGCCGCCCCTGTGACACCGCCCCAGATAAGTGGTATAAAATGGATGGTTGGATGCTCACTCAGACATAAGTTATTTACATCATGCAAAGCAGGCCAATTGCTTGCTCTTGGTTTGAAACTTATATATACTTTGAGGTTATGCTGCCGGTTCCGCCATATATGTTTTAGGTCCATACATTTTCTTTTTTTAGCTCTGTTATGTCTTTTACTCCCTTTGAGCTGCTTTAAATCCCCATGTATAAAGTGCTGGTCAATTTAACACCTTGTCTCACGTGAACCTTGTTCAAGTTGGTCTTTTGAACCACAAATCACCATCAAACATTCAGAAGTGATGTGACAAGCGTGCCTCTGAGGAGATGTCAGCTTACCTCAGCTACAATGCGGTTGGACATGTTGAATTTGTGTATAAAATGTGTCGGAAAATGTATGAGAAAAAGAAAGTGAGTTTCCTGAGCATCAGTACCGTTCATGCGAACCTTGCTTCATATTTGAACCAATGCTTGTCCATCATTATGAAAAGAAAATCGGAAGACTTTTGAGCACGATATGACTTCTCCGTGTGCTTTTGTGTGAATCTCGAGATACGTGTATGTGCGCTTCTGTGTGAGTGTGTGCGTGTGTGCGGTAGGTGTATTGACATTGCTCCCTGTCAAAGGCGATTTGAGGCCAGTTCAGTCACTGTCAGGGCTGAGGCCAACCGGGTTGTGGAGCGTCTGTGTTTATCAGCTCTGTTAGATGCTGTCATCGAGCAGACTGCAAGCAGTGCGCAGGGGACCGATCATCATCTCATCCAGCAGGTAAAGAACATTGAGGTGACAGGAAAGGACCTCCAACCACACATATGTGCACACTCACAAAACATGCCAAATGTTGGCCATTCTCAGTGCTGGCTAAGCCCTCAGGTGTGGAAGAAAGGTGTGTGTGGACATCTTTGACAACCAATAGGAGTTTTAGTACGTACAAGGCATCTGTATAACAGTCAGAAATGATTGCCTCATCAACAGTTGGAAAACATATTTGAACACAGAAAAAGTACAAATCAATTGGAAGCATAAAACATATCGGTGTCTGTGTTCATGTGACTATGATAGGCGGGTCTTGTTGGGGTGCTGTGTGACATTGGCGAATGTGTGTGTGTGGGGGGAGGGGGGAGTTTTGGCGGACAGGAGCTTCTGCGTGTTTGTGCTCTGAGTGTGTTTTTATGTTTTATTGATCTTGCGGTATTCAACAAAAGGCTGAAAAGTGAATCGACGGTTCTCCTCTCCCCGCTCTCCCTCATGTGACATGAGCATTACATTAAGTCACTTGTTGCTTTGACTTTTGGCTTGTTCAAGTAAGAGTGGCCACAGGAAATCACATGTATGACTTTTTTTTTGATGCAACCCACCAATTTCTTTATCCTTATCCTAGCTAGTTCTTTTTGCACTGGCTGGGAATTGAACCCAACCAACCAAGGCAGCAACAGTGCATTAAGGTATTTATAGTGGGAGGAAATACTGTCTGTCCACAAGCTCCAAGTCAAATTTTTGATCCAGGAATTTGTCTGGGAGAAACTTGACTGACCTGATCGTCTAGAAATTGGTTGAATGATGTTCTTGTTTTTGCTCCCAGTGATGACCTAAGCGAGGCTGTGAATTGAGCCAGATTCTTGAGTGAACTAACCACTGAAGTGCACTTGAGGTAGACATTATTTTCCGCCTTGAACTCGTGTAGTAAATGTTGGCACAGCCATCCAGTCACAGTTTCTTTATCACTTGTCCTCATCAGGGTTGTGGGTGAGCTCGAACCTATCTCAGATGACGGTACTTGCTGGATGGTTAATCACAGTCACAAACGATTGGAACTAAACTGGATAGTAATTTCAAACTGACTTATTTACGACTCTGATGTCTTTATCAAATTAAATCCTTAAAGTTAGGAGGGCCCACCAAAGGGCCCTCCGTCATCGGTCAAAACAGATCGCTGATGCACGTCGTCAGCTGAGTACATGTGTGAACATGTTATACATCTTTTAAAAGCTGAATTTCTGGAGATTTGAATGGTACCCTACATGTTACAATTGTTGAATTTGAACCGGAACTTGGGGAGACCTCAAACTTTGACCCTGTAGTGTTTTCAAGTCCATTTTCAAGGCAGATTTTGTGAAAAGAAATTAGACGAACATAAATCAGCCTTTTTTTTCTGTTTTCGAACGTCCATAGTTCAGTGACAGGAGCAGTTACACAGATTCTTACTCTATGGGAGAAATATTCATAACGATAAAATTTTGAATATTTCAAAAAGAGACAAAAACTATGCTGATACTCCAAATGGTTCAAGAACAGCTACACATTTACTTTGGGTGCAATAGGCGTTTTTGGCAAAGTTGCACTAATCCCTCCATTGAAAATTTCATTCTATTCTTAAATCATTATCTTGAAGATCCACCATCCTAATACCTGCCAAACACAGTAAATTATCTCTCGTTTCTTTGTTTTACCGCCTGTTTTTAATTGTCGTTGAGCCTATGGTGTATGTGCAATAATAGGTTCAGTAAGTCGGGGAAGCAGGATACTAAATGAATACATGCATTTATTATTACTATCTAAATAGAAAAAAAGTAATCACATTGGGGTTTAATTAATCCTGCCAAAGAATAGTGTGGCTTGATCAAGTCTACTGTCATTGAAGTGCATTATTTGTTCTTGAATTCAAGTTTAAATAGCTGACGGGTTGTGGGTTAATTATATATTTTTTAAAATTATTATTTTTCTTATTATTATTTTTTTTTACAACTAACTTTTGTGGAATGCCAATCAGTAAACCCTTGCTGTTGGAAAGTTCTATTTGACAGATAAACAGCAATACATATTTTGTGTCATGTACAGTTACAGTCAAACCTCGGTTTTCGACCATAATCCGTTCCAGAAGGCTGTTCGAAAACCGAATTTTTCGAAAACCCGAAACCACGCTCTTTTTAAAATAAAAATGTTTATTGAACACGTCTGCTCACAATGGAAAGCAACAAAGGGAGGCGAGAGGAGTCAAATGGTGCATTCAAGTGCGCTCAGTTTGTTCGAGAACTGAAATTTGTTCGTCATCCGAAGCATAAAAATCACAAAATTTTTGGTCGAAAACCGAATTGGTCGAGAACCGAGACATTCGAAAACCAAGGTTTGACTGCACTTCATTCATTTTCTCAAGTGAATTTTCAACCGAAATTTTCCAACCAGGTAAACAAATTAGATGATGATCGTGAAGTTTGGATACTGAGTCAGAAACTCCCTTTCCAACTCATGATACCACAGATGATGAACAAAAGACATTATATCGTAAATATGAGTAAAGCATGCGATACGATGGAATGAAGAGAAGGAAAAAACTGAATTTAGAAGAGTGGAGTGAAGGAGATGGCTGTGCAGTTGAGGTCAGTAATAACTGTGGACAGGTTTGGAGGAGCAGATCGCCAAGACACGAGTTCCCCGCTAATAAGATTAAGAGGGATGAAATTTTCCCTGGAGGACAGGATGCCTTCACACCAGAGAAGGATGAAAAGAGCGACATTTCTCCCTTGCTTGGCAATACATCCTGAGGACCGGGTTTGTGTGTGTGTGTGTGTGTGTGTGTGTGTGTGTGTGTGTGTGTGTGTGTGTGTGTGTGTGTGTTTGGCGGACTTTGGTGGACATCTAAGAAAATATGAGAATACAGTATTATCACATTTGTACATGGGTAGAAGGGTCATGCCAAAATGAGCAAATTACACAAAAGTTTAAAAATGTTTCTCAACATACAATTGCAAAGATTTTAAATTAAAATTCAGAGTCTGGAGAAATCTGTGGATGTAACCAGCAAGCCCGAAAATCAACACGAAAGTTGAGGATATTGCCACGTAAGCTCATAAACACTTGAGAAACCCATTGTCAGGAAACACAGTTTGTCGCTACTTCTGCAAGTAGTTAATACTCGACCATACAAAGCGAAAGCCACATCTCAACAACATCCAGAAACACAGGCTCGAGTTTATGTAAAATGGACTGATGCAATGGTTTGTTTTGGTAAATCATGGACGTGGTGTCCTTAGGGCCAAATAGGAAACCAGAAAAACTAGAAAAGTTAACATCCAGAATCTGTGATGGTACGGTAGTGTCTGTTAGTGCCCATTGGTGAAACCATTAATGCTGAAAATACTCGGCATATAAGAGTCATAGTTTTGTGAAACGTAACCGTTGTTTGGGAAATATAGCTCTCTTACTCTGTGTTGCCTTTCAACAGGCAGTGGCTTTGTGTGGGGTGTGGCCAGTTTATGATCATGCCTGCTTAAAGATGAACACATTAGATACAGCTCTGCTTTACCTAGTTAACATGTGGTATCATTTTTTTGTTGTTGCTGTTCATCAATGGAAAAGTTGTTGGTGTAAAATCACGCTGAATAAGTTGTAGCTTCATGAATCGACAAGAATTTTGTGAAATCAAAGCACTTTTGTGGGTGAGTTTGTTTGCCTCTTGTCCTTTTTACTCCACCACGTGAACCTGAAAAGTTACATCCACTTAAAATTAAGTTGAAAATCTCCACATTCTGATCATTTTATTTGAAATCCATTGTTGTGATGTTTAGACAGATTCATTAAAAGTCATTGACCAAATTCTATTTAATTACAATTTAAATCCAAATATAAATACATTACATTTCCTCACCTCAACTCCACCAACACTTTATGACTACTCAACTCAAAGTCTTCCAAATTGTGACTGTGGAAGCAGCACAATTATGCACACTAACATTGTATGTTTTTATTTACTCTATTTGTTTATGTGTTCACCTCCTTGAACTGAAGAAAAAGCAAAGTGTGAGGGGGAGAAGTGAGTGCGTGATTTCAAGTGACATGGAGCGTTGCCTGGGAGCCTCTTCACGGCTCGGCTCGGTCTGCGACAACCCGAGCCCTTCAACTTCCGACACACACAGGCCTGTGCATTACATGCACACACACACACACACACACACACACACACACACACATCCACGCATGCACATACATATCTGTTATACTTTGTTCTGCAACAAATTTCACAAACTAGGCTATGTTCACATTGCAGGACAATATGCCCACATTGTTTTTTTTTTCCCCCATATTTTTGTGTAGTTGTGTACTTTAAAACAAACAAATGCAACTTCTCATGTGAACAAAATGCATCCCTGAAGGGGCACGTACACAAAATACGACATCAAGAGACACACGCATGCACACAAAAGTGGACTTCACATGGCGGAATGGTTACAGAAGTAAATATGGTCCCTTGGGTGCTATAGATATCGGTCCTTACACATTTGTTTCATTTGCAAGGATTTTGTGCAAACCAGTCCCCCTATATACAGTATTTATCAATTCTAAAGCATCATCTTTGCACCACTGCTTTTCACGTTCATTGTTTATATTTTTCATTTTGCTTACACGTGGGTCGGATAAGTGCGAGTGTCCATATTGCAGTCTCATCGGATACACATACAAATGATATCCACATACTCAAGAGGCCTGGATGGGATTTGAAAAAAAAAATCTAGATTGTGCAGTTCACAGTGACATGAAAAAAAAAATCATATATGCGGGGGAAAAAAAATCAGAAGTGACCTGCATCTTAAATGTAGCTTAAGTCTGTTCCACTTCCCAACTGAACATTTAAATATGGCAGTATAGGAGAGTTTGGTGTCCAGATATGAGAATGTATACTTTTAACATGTGTACACTGTATTATTTTTTGAAAACGTTTGAAAATCATTGCTCTTATGAATGCCATAGTTGCTGGGCAGAAACTCCCTTTCACACTGCCAATTGTCAACATATGGTTTTATGCTCCAGGATGATGAACTCCTGGTGCAGATGTTGGCTCAAATTCCAAAGAACCTGTTAAATTAGTGGTTCCTAACCTGGGTTCGATCCAACCCCAGGGGTTCGGTGAATCGGTCTCAAGGGTTTGAGTGAGCCTCTGCCATGGAGGTTAAGACATACCCGACTCAACATGTCAATTAGTTATGATACGTCCGCTTGGCCATCACTGGCTGCAGATGATCACGACATTGATTGTACAATCAGTGCTGCGGGAAATTTAGTTCGCTCCGTAGTCAATGTGTGACTGTCGTCATAGTACATCATGCACGGTTCACTTTGTGCACAATTAAAAAAACATATACCGGTACATATGTCTTGACACTTTATTTACTTTTTTTCTGGTTTTAATAAAAAGTGTTTTTTTATGTCTTGAATTTGTAAAAAAATAATAAAATAAAATAATTTTTATTTTTCACTAATGAAGGATTCGGTGAATATGCATTTGAACTGGTTGGGTTCAGTACCCCAAACAAGGTTAATAACCACTGTGCTAAACGGTTGGACAATTGAAGCACTCCACAAATTATGTTAAGCCAAGAGTAATTACACAGAAAACTAGTAGTAGACCCAAAACACTTTCATAAAGTTGTTCATGAAGATGTTAAAAATAAATTTCCTCTGGTGTGTGCAAGGTGCATGTGGTATACTAGTAAGGTTGACAAGATAAAAGGAATGCCACCAAGTTCAAAAAGCTTTACAGACATAAACTTCAGCATCGTGGGTATTGTGGCCCGCCGTCTTCTGTGGGTCTGGGATCTCTGCCTCTGTTTCTGCCTGACTCATCTTCCTATTTATGACCAGAGTCAAGTGGACAGGACTGACGGATGAGCCCCTGAAGCAGGGGTTAGGCAAGAGAGAGGGGAGAGGAGGGTGTTTGTTTTGAGGGGGATGTTTGCACTCATTCCTGGGCAATTAGAGGAAAACAGTGCGCGAACAGTGTGTGTGTGTGTGTGTGTGTCATGTGTCAGGGGCAGACATGGTGTGAGTTGGACTTTCCTAATCCATTATCAGTGGGCCTCGCTCCAGGTGGCGTTATGTCGACATGCTGAATGGCGAGTGTGTTGTGATGTGACAGGTTGGGTGTAGGAATGATCCACGGAGGCATCTGATGTGCGGTAATTGCTTCCCTCTCAGTTAACGGTTACAGATCATCTTGAGAGGGGAAATTTGGTTCATTCAAGGCACACTTTCTCACTACCACTGCCAAACTTCACTTTTCTCTTTAGAGGGCTGGAGAGGAAATGAGTAGCTTAAAGGGGAGACAAAATGTCCCTACTTTGTTGGTGTCATGTAACAACAGAGACACAATATAGTTCTCCTTAATTTAACTTAGTAGGATTGCACACAATCAACAATGTGATTCAGAAATTTCATCTTACACCTCCTTGACTAAACATAATGTAGCACTTTACATGTGATCATTTTATATTTTATATCCATGTGTTAGATTTCGTTTGGACTTTCTTCGGTGAACATTTTTTTTAAATTTTACATTCATGCTCTGTATTTTCATCTGTCTCCTATCAGCCACCAAGTTCCCAGTGGCAACCATTTATTCTGTCCGAGTCCGAACAAGTGTCAAGAGGGCATCGACATGTCGCCACATAGAGGGTTTAGATGACTTCAGTGTGTCTGGCATTCCTGTAGGCCCTCAGAATTCCCTACTTCAGGGATCCCCAATCTTTTTTGCCCCACGGACCGGTTTATGTTGGAGTGTGCAGCCCCCAGGATGGCCTTGAACAAGTCATCCTTGCCGGCCTTTCGACCAACCAAGCCAAACCTAGTACCTGATGTCCCAGTTGCCCCGAAGAGTGGCGTCTAGCAACCCTGAACTTCAACCTTTGGTTGCTTTTCCTGCATTTGAGTCCACCTGCCTCTGTCTCAAAACTATTAACCATGACCCCGTCCTGGCAATATGTGAATGGTGACACCGAGTTGCCTCTGACTCATCTAAGCACCTTCCATGAAAGCTACCAAAGACTCATTTATTTTGTGAATGGTGAGTTTGAATGATTGAAAATGAAGGATTTGGAAGGGACAATTCAGTCCAAATTACTGTCTTGTGATGAGCAGATTGTGGAGAAAAAAAATCTAATATGAAGCAAGCAAGGCATTTACAGAAGGTGAAGTTCCAATCAGTCTGCTTTCATTTTTACAAGAACATTCTAACATTCGGGGCTCTGTTTTTTTTTTTTTTCGTTTTTTTTTTTGTAGACAGCTCATGTAAGTTTGAGAAATCAATTCATTGAACACATTATTATGTCTATTATATTTTTAAAATGGCCCTCTTGGGCCACGGTACAGATATAGGGGTGGTGAGGAGTCACACACGGACACTAACGATAAGGCTGGAAAGCAGTGATCTGCGATAGCCTTGGCCAATGTTACATCATCTACCCGTGGAATTCTGCTTGCAGTTCCTTATAAATGTACTTTGCGCGCTTCGATCTTCTGCATGGAAATATTTATGCTTCCATAATGCCAAACGCTGTGCGCCACCAGTGCGCTGACTTTAACGGAAATGAGAGGAGCCGATTCCATTCCAGTCGGCTGTGTTCATGACACAAGGGCACAAAAGTCCGTTTCTGACTGGGCTCGTTTGAAAAATACCAACAGAGGGAAAACTCCACCCAAGCACACATTTACACCCTGCTTTCCACTAGATTTGCACTGGTTATGAGAATAGGGCCCAAGCGTTTGTGCTCTTTGCACATGATCTCCAGCATTGCCCCATTTTTTTTTCAAAAATTGTTTTTCTACAAGTTGTGAGATTTACTTTCCATCCATCCAAGAACACCATAGGTCATCTGACGAAATAATTTATGTGTGTGTGTGTGTGTGTGTGTGTGTGTGTGTGTGTGTGTGTGTGTGTGTGTGTGTGGATGTAAACATCTGACAAGCAACACTATATTTAGCAGTGTGTAGGAATTGAATTAATCAATTATTCCGCCACATATTGCATTAGCTGCATGCCACTCAAGGCCAAAAGCATGAGTGAAAAATACATACAAAGTAATCATGTAGAATTAAACGTTTTTTACTCATTTAAACGCATGTTTTTTTTGGGGGGGTGGGGGGCAATTGGCAATTCTTTAATGAAAATTTTAGAGTTTAGCTAGTCATAAATAGGATTTATCATAGGTAGTCTATAATGACATGTTTTACTGCAGTATGATGTTGGTAACCAGTATTAAACACAGTGGTGCTCCTTGTAAAAGTGCCAATGTGAGCGCTTTTGTGAGGATGGTTTTATCGAGGCCGTGTACATGAAGTGGAATGTTCACATAATTAGGTCACAAATTCAAATACTGTGCTTTAGGTCGTTTCCCTAGTTGCGATTAAGTAGTTCTTAGTGGGCCATATCTGTCACCAGGAAGGTTGTTATTAGTTAACACACTATTTTTTTTTCCTCAAACATACACACCCATTGAATTCAAATGATTGCAATGGATTCTTTTTCGTGTTCGCATTAGGGCATCTGCCTTCAATAAATCACCTGACATTAGCAAACCACAAAATGGACATCAACGGTGCACTCAAAGGAAATACACTGTGCTCAGTCCTTGAAAACATGTGCGGGCCTTATACACTGAGACTTCCAGAACTTGCACACACGCATGCATCAAAAACGCACACGCTACAAATACCACTTATCGGACTTACACATGCCCACGACATGCTTACACTTCCACCCTTGATTGGTGAACCGCAAAACACACAAACACACTCAAACAGGCACAGCTCCCACTGCTTCTAGGCCTTCTGAAGGTATTTTCACTCTCTCTCTGCCTCATCAGGCCCTGTAGCAAAGGGCAGGCAGTAGCTAATAATAGGTATTGACTGGTTCACAGTGGGATGAGCAAGGTTCAACCATTGGATCTCCAAATGTGCCCGGGGGTCACTCTTGCAGCGAACAAGTCTCCCTGGTTTCCCTAGTTGCGATTAAGTAGTTCTTAGTGGGCCATATCTGTCACCAGGAAGGTTGTTATTAGTTAACACACTATTTTTTTTTCCTCAAACATACACACCCATTGAATTCAAATGATTGCAATGGATTCTTTTAGTGTTCGCATTAGGGCATCTGCCTTCAATAAATCATCTGACATTAGCAAACCACAAAATGGACACAAAATGGACATCAACGGTGCACTCAAAGGAAATACACTGTGCTCAGTCCTTGAAAACATGTGCGGGCCTTATACACTGAGACTTCCAGAACTTGCACACACGCATGCATCAAAAACGCACACGCTACAAATACCACTTATCGGACTTACACATGCCCACGACATGCTTACACTTCCACCCTTGATTGGTGAACCGCAAAACACACAAACACACTCAAACAGGCACAGCTCCCACTGCTTCTAGGCCTTCTGAAGGTATTTTCACTCTCTCTCTGCCTCATCAGGCCCTGTAGCAAAGGGCAGGCAGTAGCTAATAATAGGTATTGACTGGTTCAACGTGGGATGAGCAAGGTTCAACCATTGGATCTCCAAATGTGCCCGGGGGTCACTCTTGCAGCGAACAAGTCTCCCTGGACCAGGCTGAAAGAAAAGGCATTTTAAACTTTCATGACTTCTCTGAAATCACAGCTGTTTCGCCTTTCAGGCCTTAACTCTTTGTACTCAAAGCGCTCAGCCCGATCAATATCCGCGAAATAGAGCGAGAAGGGGAGAGAAAGTGAGTCGAGGATGGAAACCAGACATCTTTATTTCAACAACTGAAAGTGGTGTGCACAGAGCACACAGGCCCAGGTTTGTTCGGTCACTGCGGTGGTGAACTTTGTGAGCGCATTTGCTGTATCTACAAAACACTGCGATGTGCATTTGAAAGTTGACATACTGTTTGTTTGATCCTCTCTTGCTGTAACATGCTCTTATTGAGCGCTTGCTGATTGTGTCATTTTAGAGGGACCGCGTTCTGATGACCAAGCAAAAATCCACCATTGAAGCCATCCTCAGACAAAAGTTTTCACAATTGCGAATGTTTATAGTTCAAATATAGATACCAGAACATTTTAACATGATTCCTAATTCAAACTCCCGGTACTCCGGTTTCCTCCCACATTCCAAAAACGTGCAGGGTAGGGGAAATGGATCACTCTCAAGTGTCCCTAGATGTGATTGTGAGCGTGAATGCTTGTTTGTCTATGTGTGCCCTGCGATTGGCTGGCAACCAGTTCAGGGGGTCCCCCGCCGATTGGCCGACAGCCCGATCAATATCCGCGAAATAGAGCGAGAAGGGGAGAGAAAGTGAGTCGAGGATGGAAACCAGACATCTTTATTTCAACAACTGAAAGTGGTGTGCACAGAGCACACAGGCCCAGGTTTGTTCGGTCACTGCGGTGGTTAACTTTGTGAGCGCATTTGCTGTATGTACAAAACAGTGCGATGTGCATTTGAAAGTTGACATACTGTTTGCGATCCCGTTTTGCCGTAACATGCTCTGATTGAGCGCTTGCTGATTGTGTCATTTTAGAGGGACCGCGTTCTGATGACCAAGCAAAAATCTATACTGCATTGAGCAACTTAGGTGCATTTTTCAGATCCTATTCCAGACCTCCATAAGCAGTGATACCGTCCTCAAGCTATAGAAACACTCCAGCATCATCCCTCAGACAAACGTTTTCACAATTGCCAATGTTAATACTGTAGTTCAAATATAGATACCGGAAAATTTTAACATGATTCCAAATTCAAACTCCCGGTACTCCGGTTTCCTCCCACATTCCAAAAACATGCAGGGTAGGGGAAATGGATCACTCTGAAGTGTCCCTAGATGTGATTGTGAGCGTGAATGCTTTGAAAGGGGCGTTTGAAACACCACATTCTCTCCCAGACTAGATCACACATTGATGCCCTCCAATTTGCATACCAGGAAGGTAGAGGTGTCTGTGTCCTCTCACCATTGCTCTTCAACATCTACACCGACGAGTGCAGGCCCACACAGCCCCACTCAGCACCCTGGACCTGCTCTGCAGCTATTTGTTCCAGAAGGAAGAGAAACTTAGCAAGATCAAGGAGATAATGGTGACCTCATCCAGAAGACAGAAAGCACAAGCTGAAGCTGGAGCTCAACCACTGTCCATGGGTCCCAGTTGGGACTGTAACCCAGTACAAATACCTAGGGGGTCATCTTCCATTTCCACCTCAAGTTTTCCTCCAACACAAAGGTGACCCTCAGGGTCTCTCTGTCTCCTTCTCTGTCAGTAACAAGAACAGTGCACTGAGCAGCTTAGGTGCGTTTTTCAGATCCTATTCCAGACCTCCATAAGCTGTGCTACCGTCCTCAAGCTATAGAAACACTCCAGCATCATCCCCATGCCAAAGAGGAGCTCCTTCAGGACCATGAACCACCTCCATTCAGTGGTCTTCACCTCCTTTATGATGCAAGTCATCGAAAGGGGCGTTTGAAACACTCTACCAGGAAGGTAGAGGTGTCTGTGTCCTCTCACCATTGCTCTTCAACCTCTACACCGACGAGTGCCGGCCCACACAGCCCCACTCAGCACCCTGGACCTGCTCTGCAGCTATTTGTTCCAGAAGGAAGAGAAACTTAGCAAGATCAAGGAGATAATGGTGACCTCATCCAGAAGACAGAAAGCACAAGCTGAAGCTGGAGCTCAACCACTGTCCATGGGTCCCAGTTGGGACTGTAACCCAGTACAAATACCTAGGGGGTCATCTTCCATTTCCACCTCAAGTTTTCCTCCAACACAAAGGTGACCCTCAGGGTCTCTCTGTCTCCTTCTCTGTCAGTAACAAGATTCTTTGATGCCTTCATTGAGCCTGTCATGTCAGTATCGATAGTCTGTTGGTGCCACTCCATAATCCTGCAGGAGAAGATTCACCCGCCCACACACTGTCGTCGAGGTGTGCTCCAGGTTCAGGGGAGTTCTCACTTGCTATCTGACTGCTATTTATAAGTAGCAGGTTTGTGACATGACTGCATGTATCTTGAAGCTCCACCCCCCCAACATCGCAAACAAAAATTTGCGATTGACAGCAGTAACATACTCTGGATACGCTTTCCTCCCGCATTTCAAAAACATGCACGGTCGTTGATTGGACATTCTAAATTGCCCTTAGATGTGATTATGAGTGTGGATGGTTATTCGTCTTCGTGTGCCCTGTGCCGTCTTGTACTTCTTCCTTTCATAACTTTGCTGCTGTGAATTGGGAATTTCTCCATTGCGAGACTAATAAAGGTTTTCTTAAATACATGAAATAGAATATACCAAAGAAAGCAAAACACACAGTATTAATCTTTTAATGATGGATGAATCGAGGTCTTATAAGTGACATCATTCTAGACCATAGGAAATTTTACAGGATGGCTAGGGGTGGCAGCTGATAAAGTTTGGTCCCAGTGTGCATGCGTGTGTGTGTGTGTGTGTGTGTGTGTGTGTGTGTGTGTGTGTGTGTGTGTGTGTGTGTGTGTGGGGGGGGGGGGGGGGGGGGGGGGTGTTATAACCTCCGCCCCCCCAACTGAACCTCCTGCCAGCCCAGGTAAAATATTGAACATGCAGGATTGTGAATGTTTATGACAAGAAAATTTAAATTGATAAATTGAGCCATTCCAACCGTCTTAAGTGTAAAGGAGTGGACAAAACAGCAAAAGTACTTGTGACTGCCTCGAGGCTGGAATGGACACGAACAACCACTCTATTAACAGAGCTGTTTTGACATGTGACGTTTTTTTTTTTTTTTTTTTGTGTGTGTGTATTTCATTTGTATTTTATCGATTTATAGCAAGCTGACAAATACTTGGACCATTTCAAAATAGCTGGACTACTCTAGCACATTTGAACAGCGGTGTGCGCGCGTGCGCGCGCGCGCGTGTGTGTGTGTGTGTGTGTGTGTGTGTGTGTGTCATGCCTTCAGGTACAGGGGAGTTCATCCCAGTGTTTTTCCAGCTGCGATAGAAGGAGAAGTTAATACTCAGGGCAGAGAGAAAAATGTTTTTATACAATGGGCACTACAGCTGCGGCTTTTCCGGGTGAACGTCATGGTCATGAAAGTCTCTGATTTGGACACTAAGTGTCATTAAATATGCCAGAAGCATAAAATAACTGAAGTGAAAAAACACAGTACACTGCAATTTACTATCAAAATGTGCTACTGATAAATTCATCTTAATGATTCTTAACCGGAATCAAACCCTGCACTCTGCACTGTAAGGCCGACGTACGAAATAGTCAACCACCGTGCCTCCCAACTAAAGAGAGTTGTTGTTTTTTTCTTGTCTTACTTTGCAGTAGACTCTTGATTTCCAGATTAATTTCCAATTTGTTTGTTTTTTTTGGTCCGTGTATTAGCATGAAAAATGAGATGGGGCAAAACCATGACCATACAAATGCCCGAGTTTCACAAATGTGTGCCTTTTATTCAAGCCTGGTTGCACGGTTCGAGTTGTGCAGTGACTATTTGTTCTTATAGTTGTTAATATTTAGATGGAAAAACACAACACCGGCATTGCATATACTGGAAAATACAATCATTTGGAATGTCCTGAAGAATAACACACCACTGGTGGAAAAAGGTACATTGTTGTTGTTTTTTGTTGTTGTTGTTGTTTTGAGGGGGGAGGGCTGTTCTATTTGGGGAATCAAACTGCATGTGCTGGCATTTCAACGACAAAAAACATGATTTGTGTGTCAGGAGCTGTAGTCATCACAGTGTGTATTTGTCTGCTTGGGCACCAATGTAAAAGAGATCTTGCTTGTTTTGGACAGAGTGTTACACAGTTAGACATAATGTTACTAGCGCCAACAGTCAGTAAAACATTTCTCACGTTATTCAAGAAGTAATAGAATATCCAGATGAGTGGGAAAAAAAAGACACTTGGCCCGATTTACGCAAGTGTACACATGCAAAACTGGCACAAACCTGATTGTTTATGCAGCTGCCAAACGGAGAGAACTGCAGCACAGTTGACTTTGCATGTTCTTAGAGGAGTGCAATACATGCAGACAGATTAATTTATCACACACAATGTGATTTTTCAAACATAAAGATGAGTGTCGAAGTTGATTTTGTGTTGTTAAGTTCTGCATCTGAAAAACAAGTGAAAACCAGCAAGTATGTGTGTGAGTGTAGCACAGGCAAAATGCGAGGCAGCGGGGAGAAATGTACTTCTCATGGAAACATTTTTGAAATGCCAGAAACAAAAATTCTGAATATCATCCAGCAACAATATTTTGGAGCTTCTGAATACTCTCAAGACTAGGAGCCAGTCACAAGAAGGAGTCATGCCATATCACCTATCACCACCTGACAATCAGGGCTGGCCTCTCTCAGGGCAGTTTATTAGGTGTGCTGTCCCGAGTATTAAATGCAATGTTGCAGATGCATTCAACTGCCACATTCGTCGGTCCAATGAAATACAGCTTTTATTACAGTTACTGGCTTCCCTAAACTATTGGAGCAATAGATTTATTTTCTGTAACTGACCATGGTGAAAACCATCAGAGCTCGTTAAAGCGCAAAATCCTCCTTTAAATACGTCAGTCTGCACTACTTTTACACATTGACAGCTGTGTACGCAATCTGTTAGAGTGAGTGAACAGGCAATTTAATGCCCGCAATTTGGGTTCTTTGTGAAAGATCACAATCTTACTCTTACTCGCTCGCAACATGTCCGCCAACTGCACGCGCAGCAAGAGTGAGCACGCAATTTCAAGCCTGCTATTTGAGATCTGAGTAAATCGGGCCCACAGTGTATGTCAAGTGCATTGTTTTCAGGGTTTTATCAAGGAAGTTTCTCACTTTCACAGAAAAGTTAAAGAATGGGGCGCTAAAGGAAAACACAACAAAGGAATGACTTTTGGTGTAACATCAAAGTACCGTAATATGAATGAATGCGACCCAAAAGCGGCATCTTTTCTTACGTTTTTGACACATTTAATTCACACAACACAGTAAATGGTTAAAACTGTGCAATTAGGGAAAGACTTTTTTTAGAAAAGAAATGCTCAATCTTTGTATTGCACCTCTCTCCAAGACAGTTTTTTTTCTTTCTGACAGTGTAAATAGAACATTAAGTACATACTATACATTTATTTTGATGTGCCTTTGTGTTCCATCTAATCGTAGCCATTCCTTTTATAGACCGCTAATAATGAAACGGTTGGTGACTGTGTGTGATAACATAATTGGCTACCTATAACATTTAATTCATTGTGCCACACCCACTAAAATTATGGCTTCTTCTTTTTTTTAATTTGGATATTTGGATGCACTTGACTGGTCTACACACAGTCCTGACCTCAATCTCCACAGATGGTGGCAGAGTGGTAAGCAACAATGTCCGTTCTCTGGACCACTTAGATCAGTGTTTTTCAAACTTTTTTGGGCACTTCTTTCATTGTTAAAATCTCACGGCACACCACTAGCTAAATAAAAATAAATAAATAAAAAAAACGCTTATTTGAATAATGAACGTGTTATATTGTTACTATAACCGTTTTTAACATTGAAGAATGACGTTATAACATCTTGAATTGGAATCAAATGAACACAAAGTATTTTCTCATCTTTCATATTTATTGTTTCACCGTCGTCCTGCATTCATGCGTCACAAATTCGCTTGTCTCTCGTCTAAACACAAGGCAATTGGCTAGCTGTTGCTGCTCCCTAGCGGTATGAGAGGGTACTACTGGGCGATAGGCACTCAGGCATATAAATTGGACATTTTCCCGCGGCACACCTGACAATGTCTTGCGGCACACTGGTGTGCCGCGGCACAGCGGTTGAAAAACACTGACTTAGATCTTTAGAGCCCTATGTTAATTGTCAATAGTCATTATGGCCACTGTTTTGTTTTTTTTTTGTTTTGTTTTTTTTTAATACAGTATACTACACTGTTGCAACTACTAAACGGACATGTTTTCGGATACATTAAAATGTAAGCACATGAGTGAAATTGTTTTCACTGGCATTTCACTGGCATAAATGAAAGCAGTATTTCCCCTTTCAAACTATTTGATAAATTACACGGTTTTTGAAGAGGCACTGTTTCAATCAGGCTTGATTAATATTTACACAATCAAACCTGTCATTAGCAGTGAAAATAGACAAATTTGATTGCTCTAAATAAAGTTATTTTTTTCTCTCCTGAACAGCTAACAACGGATTCGCCCTCGGTTTCATGTGCTTCTTTTCTCTCCTCAATGACCCTGATCACAAACCCTCAACAGACAGACTCTTTAGCTTGGTCAAATACACGTATACACAGTGTGGGCGCTGACAGTCCCTTGAACTGTTGACAATAAATTGATGGGCTGAAGCCTCCAGTAAACATCTCTGGTGCCACATCTACCCAGATGGAGATACTTAGAGGACACACACACACACACTCACTCACACACTTTCCAGGGCTGTGTTTCATTAGTCCGTGTGTTTATGTCTGCATTCATGCGGCCTGGCTGAGAAAACTCCCCGTTTCAAGGTCCTCTTTGGTTGCTTCTCCTGGCTTCTACTTTGAGCAGAGAGCAGAGGGAGTGACCACATTTACTGCTCGATGTTTCATGGATGGACAGCTTGTATGTGCTTGAATGTGTGTATAGTTCTTTGCAAGTGCACCCGGTCACCTTTGATGGTAAAACACGTGGGACATGCTGTTCTCGTTGATGATCACACTCTTCTAGCCATGCTGACATTGCCGGCCGGTCACCCTAGGGCAGATGGCATCAGAATCTCTGTGAACGTACTTACAGTACACTGTATGTGTGTGTATGTGTGTGTGCGTGTGCATGTTTGCACAAAACTCGGCATTGCGAGGAAACAGCTGACCCATGGGTCACTGGCCCGAGACAGGCTTAATTTTTCAACAATTAATCTCTTTCAGACAGGATGGACGAAATGAGTTTAAAAACTCTGTCACACACCATCTGACAAATGCAGTCACATACACACTCTCCCTCTGACGGACTTCAAATCACTGTGTGTGCGCGCGTGTGTGTGTGTGTGTGTGTGTGTGTGTGTGTGTGTGTGTGTGTGTGTGTGTGTGTGTGTGTGTGTGTGAATCTGAGAGGTGAGTATGAGGAGATTAGATGGACCCAGGGGATTAAAATCTGCCCTTTACCTCACAGGATCCGTTCCAGCAGGGACAGCCGGATGGACACACAATACATGCACAAACAAATTTCCAATTTTAAGGTCCAAAAAAGAAGACATTTGTATCACAACAGGGGCGCTTGTATGTTAAATGAGCTAACACAAAAAATGAACAAAATGGTGCCGCCTGAAGTTAATGAGTGGCTGCAAAAAGGGAAGCTGTCATCCAACCAACACCAACATTGGTATGCAGTTCTGGGCAAGTAGAGTGGGTTTCCCTTCAAATTTCAAAACATTCTTAATGGTTTGGAAAACAAGTTCTGACCCTCTCTATCGAAGATGAGTCACAAACACATCAACTTCCCACTCTCATTTTGCTCGCTCGAGCAAAGGAAATCCCATTCATTTTTGGCACCACTTTTATCAGTGTCATTCATAACGGAGTTATTCTCTAGACTAAACACTGGTAATTAAAAATAAGAATTTTAAAAGAACGGCAAATTTGTTTATCAGATGTTGTCAAAAGCTTCAGTTTATTTGCGTTCAACTTCACAAACAGAGGTTAAGCGCAAATTGTTGGCGCCCTCTGCAAGACATTATGATGTACAATGTGTCCACTTAACGCAACACAATAAATATCTGGATTTGAATCATATTATTGTCATCCTATTTTTTTCTTTTTATTTAATATTCTTTATGGTATGTGTGTGCAAATGCGTGTGTCCAGTCAGTGACATGCGGGGATACAAGCAGAGACAGGGAGCATGTTGGAGCTGACAAGGCCTGTAGGGTCAACATCAAGCCAAATCAACTGTACTTGGGATCAACCACTGCTCCGGGTCTGTCAAATTAGGGCACCACGCCAACACACACAAACACACACGGACATGCACATAAACAGCTGTCAGGCACACACACACTCGTGACTGCCCACTGCCCCGGAAACATCAGAGCACATCTCTGCCCTGAGGTGAGAATTGCAGTGTCTGTGTGTGTGTGTGTGTGTGTGTGTGTGTGTGTGTGTGTGTGTGTGTGTGTGTGTGTGTGTGTGTGTGTGTGTGTGTGTGTGGGCAGTCACAGGGTCTGTGCAGTGACTGCTTTGCTGGAACATACTGGCTGAGTGGCAAGGGATTTGTGTTGGTTTGTGCATGGACACGTCTGACTGGGGACATTTTTGTGAAAATTATGTGTTAAATGCTGTTTGAACTTGAGTGAGTCATCCCCTACCATGTGTATACATCGCGTAAGCATCAGCAATAATACAAAGAAGTGCGCCTCAGCTGTTCATTAATAGTGTATGTGCGCGCACATGGTATTTATCTACACCGTATTATAGTCAGGTGTGTGTGTGTGTGTGTGTGTGTGTGTGTGTGTGTGTGCAGAAATGTATATTTCAGAGTATTGTGTGTGTGCATGCGTGCATGTGGGTATGTGTCGGTTATGCCCCAAGGGTGTCATCAGCGGGGCAGTAAATGGGCATCTGTGCGTGGTCCAGCGGAAGCCAGCCGGTTAACTGGGCTAACTGGGCCACCTCTGCCAGCTTTTGCCAGCTGTGTCACCGAATGCCCCCTCTTCACTTTGTCAACCTCATCATCTTTGGCTTCACACGGTTCATCCAACATGGCCACCACCGAGACTCTACTATGCCCATCTAGTGCTGGACTTCCTTTCCCTTGTCCTACTGCCTGATTCAAAGTAATTTGTTCTTTGGTAGAACTTGCAAGTCAAGCGCAGTATTCAATTCAATTCAATTCAATTAAAACACACACACACACACACACACACACACACACACACACATTCATGCATTCATTAAAACAGTTTCCCATGAGAGTCAATGTTGTGAAAAAACAAACAAAACAAAAAAAAACAAAGTTGGATCATTATTATCTGATGTGGATCTCATGTTTAATCGTCATTCTGCATAATTTAAAGGATAAAGCCAAATAAATTGAGCAAACTCAAATTCTCAGCACAAAATACTGCAATGGTATTGAAGTTTACTTTATTTTTTTTCAGCGTTACTGAAGATTTTCGTGACCAAACCGTCATGGACTGACAGTAATCATATAAATGACAAAGTGCAGATTGATGAGCTAAAAGCACGGGCCGCCACCATTTATCTTGACAGAGCCAGGTATATGTTGGAGTGTTTCCTCAGACTGATAAGATGTCGATTCTCGTCATTGCCACTCAGTCACATATATGTATTGTATATGAATGGACTCGGGTGGTCCGGTGGTTAGCGCGTCAACATCACAGTGCAGAGGTACGAGGTTCAATTCCAGCTCCGGCCTCCCTGTGTGGAGTTTGAATGTTCTCGCCGGGCCTGCATAGGTTTCCTCGGGGTACTCGGGTTTCCTCCCACATTCCAAAGTCATGCACGGCAGGCTAATTGAACACTCTAAATTGTCCCTCGGTGTGAGTGTGAGCGCACATGCTTGTTCGTCTCTATGTGCCCTGCGATTGGCTGGCAACCGATTCAGGGTGTCCCCTGCCTACTGCCCGAAGACGGCTGGGATAGGCTCCAGCACCCCCCCACCCCCACCCCGCGACCCTTGTGAGGATTAAGCGGATCAGAAAATGGATGGATGGATGGATGGATGAATGGACTATATCTATATATCGATATTCGTGCTGTACACAAATGGGTGGTAATTGGACATTCGTACGAGTGACCATGGCAAATTAAAAATCAAATCATAATTTGCGGCCTGACATGGTGTCACGTCACGGACGCGGTGGATGACTGATTAGCATATCGTAGTTGTGCTTCTTTCCCAATCTCACATTTTAGACCACATAATACAACACCGAATGATCAGCCCAAGACCCTAAATTTCTCAAGAAGCGCTGCGTGTTGCTTCCCGCAATTACTGCGGACACAGATCCGCTGGTATTCTTTTAACAACTCAACTCAACTGTATTTATAGAGCACTTTCAAACAGCCATCACTGCATACAAAGTGCTGTACATGGATGGAGCAATTTAACATATACAACAAACAGTCAGTAAAGCAAAAATTGGTAATAAAGACGGTAGAAAGCACCAAACAGCACTCACCTCTCAATATCGGAATAACCATCTAAACCTGAAAGAAGCAATGTGAATGACCTGTTTGTGGCAAAGGGTCACTCAGCTGTATTCAGTACATGTCTATTTGAGCCACTCACTGCATACGTGGATGGTCCTTTGTGTCACCGTGACTTGAGCGCTCTGGCAGCAAGGACCTCATGACAGATCAAGGCATTCAGGCCAGTGACATTCCTCCCGAGCCCCTGATGCATCATGGGCCAGTGGTGTGAAAAATGCTGGTCGGCTTTATCCACTCAGCTGCAGATGAATGGAGCACTCGGTGCACTCACCCGTAGATGAATGGAGCGATCTGTCTTGTCAGTGGAGGTCGACCGAGAGGTTACAGTATCCTGCGTATATACAGTACCTGTGTTTGCTGACTCTGGAAACAGGCTGGAGTGCAACAAACACATCAAACCGGATACACAGTCGATAACAGACAAACACAGACTATAACACATAATAACAAAAATGTACAGTAGTTATCTTTAAAATCCCTTGAAGCAGACTCAAATCACAGTCGATCTGTATCCAAATTACATATCATCACTTAAACATCAAATTTTTCAATTCCTGTGTGTTTATCTCATGTCTATGTCACTAGTATTAAATGATCCTTGTTTTTTTCATGTACAGTGAAACTCCTCTACAACGAAATCATGTTTGCAGCAAGAAATTTTTCACAACAGGGGGTTTTTCACTGTAGCAAATTTGATCTCAGATGTAAGCACACACACACCCACACACACAAACGTATGTGTACACGCACACACAAACGTTTGTGTACTCTATTTTTATTCCAATAGTACATAAGTATGAGCACACACTTATTTGACACTTCATATTGTCAGTGTAGAAAGAAAAAAAGGGAAAGAAATTGCGAAATTTACGATCAGCATTCACTTTCACTTACATCAATTTCTTGGAAAATGTCTTTTATTTTGCTTGCTCCGTCTTTCATTTTGATCACTTTTACCCTCTCTTCCAGCATCAGAGCTCTTCTTGTCTTAGCTGCTTGACATCAAAAGGTCCGTTTTGTAGCCATTTTAGCAATGCAACGTCCATCCTCGTCTGAATCTAACAATAACAAATACTTCCTGGCATGCAATGAACTTTTAAGCCAGCCACGGGGCGCTTCGTAGTCCTCGATGGCCATAGTTAGCTCTCGAAGACTAAAAACCTTAGCTAACTGGAGCGCTTCTCTCTCATTAGCGCTCCAGTTAGCGTAAGGTTTTTAGCCTTCGAGAGCTAACTATGGCCATCGAGGACTACGAAGCGTCCCGGTGGCTGTTTTTAGCATGATAACAAGCAAAGCATTCAAGGAAACGTTTGTTTATTTGAATGTCCGTCGAGCCATAAGCAATTTACTCTGAGCAGCTAATCGGATGCTACGGATCTAGCTTCAGTATCTACACACATAGACAGTGAGGTCTATGTGGCCTCTTGGCCAATCGGAGGCCAGGATGATGCTCGGTAAGCCAATAGCAGAGCAGCTATGAGTATGTTGAGCCCAGGAAACTCGCAGCTGTGACCGAAATAAACATCGTTCACTATGTAAACCAGTGTGGTGGTTGCTGTTGCCTTTTTTCGAACGAAGCAGTAGAGGTCGCTGTTGGATAAGACTTCGTTGTAGTGAATGTCTTCGCGAGGCTGGAGCAGACAAAATGATTTCGTATAACGCAACAGGGGGTTTTTCGTCGTATGGGGGGCAGGAGAATGGGAATTGTGTTAATGCATGAAGATTTTTTCACATAAGGGGGTATTTTCGCCCATGCAGGTTTCGTTCTAGAGGAGTTTCACTGTATTGATACGATGTAAGCCAGTGTCAAGTTTAGCCAATGTGAATGCCGTTATTATCGTGGGCTTCAAGCCCCTGCCTCAAACAAAGTTTATGAGAGACGTATAATCAAAGCCATATTCACTTTCCAGTTGTCTGGATTAACATGATCTGGATCAGATGTGTGAGGCCCAGGTCTTACTGGTTACAAATGTGCTACTGGAAGAAGACACCCAAGAAACTTGACGGAAAGCTCCTAATGAACAGCAGAGCTGAAGAGAGAGGTTCAACATGGAAAATGTGATGTAAAAGAGAAACACTGGGCAAAGAATAACTAGTCAGCCATTACTTGAGAGTTTGCAAAAGAACGACTACAGAAAGACAGGATGAAGATTTGTCAACAAAAGCTCCACAAAAACCCCCGTTTTACCATTTTGTATTTGTGTTTGGTACATTTTCAAAACTTTTCAAAATGTTTGGCTGCGACCGCAAGGAGCTTCACCCTATTGTGGAGACCAGCCAGCCACCTGGTATCCCCTTGGCAAGGAATGCAATCACGCAAGATATATTGTGAGACAAATTTGAACCCATTCTTTTGATTGGGTGCCACTCACTGACGAACGAACAGCTGTTAGGAAATTGCAATTCTTTGTTTACATTTAAATTTAAGGTCACGCAACCAACGCGAATCACATGATACTCGTCATGATTACAAGATTAGAATTTCAGAATCTCAGGACCTTATCAATGGTCATAGGAGTCTTCAGTCATGTTTCTCGATCATCGACAAACATTTTCAACAACATGTAGGGAATCAGGACATCATACTGTCTGTCATTGTGTAGAAAACTAGGAAATTATCTTTTGTTATGATTGTTATTATTATGATTAGTAGTATCATTAAGAGTAGTAAAAGTAGTATTTGTGTTTGATCTCATGGTATCAATTTGTTTCAGCTGCTGGTGTTGCTCTATAAACAAGAAAAAAAGAGTTGAGTTGTGTTTAGTTGAGCTGACGATATCACAAGCGTGGTCAATCCAAACTCTCTTGAGAACCTACAGCCATCACTAGCATGTAACTTTTTTCCCCACCAGCATAGCTAATTCCTAGCATGGAACATCAAATCACCAGTCTTATCATCATTACATGGCTAGTAAGATGGTACACCAAGCAACGTGAAATTACCTGAGTTACCCAGTGGATAGTATTGGTTTATACTAGTGTTTTACCATGGAGATAGGCAAAGAACTGCAAAAAAAAGGAAAGTATTGCCAAATGAAAACTTTATAAAATGTACTTGCACAACACTTGGAAAAGAATCGTATAGCAATTCTGGCCCAGGATTAAATCTTAATGTGGACCCAGGATATGTAGTTGAATTGCTGCAATGTACGTATTTTTTAATAATTTATTGCAGGCCCAAAGTGAAGTTGAAATGTGTTTGATTCATGCGAACATATATCTGAATACATGAGCTTCTGCCAGTAAACCTTAAGTTTTTCCTCTCTGAAATTTAACAAATATTTTTGCTAGCCTGTAAAAGTTGAGTAAATCTCGTATTCATCTCTACTCTCTCAGTGTCAGACCAACAAGGGGAGACACGTACACGCTGTCTGTGACACACGCGCACACACACACACACACACACACACCCAAACACACACACACACACACAAAACAGCCAGACCGTCGCCTCAGACATCAGCCGAGAGCTCGGGCGCCCCGAGCAGTGGCTCTGACATGTCTATATGTTTTTTCCACCTGACCTTTTGCCGTCCTTTCTGCCACAGCCCGTAAACCATAAGCTGATGTATGGTGGCAATTTTTAGTGGTGCCACGAGTATCTGAGTGATTGTGTACACTTTGGGTGCCTGCCGTCATGCCACCTCACCTCCTCTCTCTCTCTCTCTCTCTCTCTCTCTCTCTCTCTCTCTCTCTCTCTCTCTCTCTCTCTCTCTCTCTCTCTATGGCATGAAGAGATTTGGTGAGTAATACCAAATCTGTCGATTCCTAGGGTGCTGAGTCTCTTTGGTAGCCCTTTGCGTACCATACCTACCTAACCAGATGGTGTTGACTCTCTGTTTCCTCATGGATAGTGTTAACCTCCTGACTACCAGGAAAAAAAAAATGTTGTCCAATCACATTTATTTTGAAATTCCCCAATCTATGTGAAGTAATTGGACTACTCCAAAAGAAATTTTTGAAATTCCACTACATTTTTTAAACACTTGAATACTAGGCTCAAATACACTTAAAACAACTCAAACAACACTTTAACGTGTTCATAAGAGTCTTATAAATAAAATGCCAACAGCATTTCAAGACAAAATGTCTTTGATAAAATGTATTACTTTTCCTCTTCCCATAAAAAAGTGGTCGCACTGAGGGAAGCCATTTTCTTCTATTGAGAAGTCAAAGTAATAAAGCCCCACGCCCTACAAATTTGGTATCATTGGAAAGCACTGAATGTCCTCTTTAGAGCACAAAGGGAGTTAATGCGATTGGATGCAATGGGTGGGAGATATTTAGGTTCACAAATGTCCTCTACAGAGGACAAATTTGAACTACTGGTAGTCAGGAGGCTAAACATTTGTAGTTGATGACCATTTATAAAGGCATGAATACATTTGTATCAATTTACCATAACTACACTTCTACATATTTACGTAGTATATTGTGTATATTTCTGCACAGAAACAAAGTTCTGGAGACCACATAACCTTCAAGGGATACTTATTTAGTCATGTTGGGCAGTAAAAAGTTAAAGTTAGAATAATTGTTCATGTTTTATCCCATATTTACTCCTGTGGTAGTTACAAAGTGTTTGTTTCAGAGTGTAACTCTGCAGAAATCTAATTTACGATTGGATGGGGGTGGGGGGGGGGGGTTGACAATCTAGGTGTGACCAAAAGGGTCCCGCTCTTGGCTTTTAAGTTAACATCCTTTTGTTGAAGTTAATGGCTTCTGATAAAAATTAACTGCTGCTGATGAAGATAACATCAACTCAAGGACTGTGGGAAGTCAACGACGGCAATCACGGACCACTGACCCTCAGCATGACCCGTCTGACCACCTCAGGAATTGTGTATTCTGATTGTGTGCCCCATTTGGAGGACTCATTGCTGTTCTGAAACATGTAAGCATTCCCCCACACCCATGAGGAGATCGTGTATCAGGGACATCATTTCAATAAATGCAAGGAGGCAAACACGGTCTCTTCAGAGTTGCCCCAGAACCTGTAACGGTTTACATGGCAGAGCGAGCTGGAGAGCTGCTCTGAGATTGTGAACCGAGACATGTTTTAGCGCACTCTCTCTTGAAAGACAGACAACCATGCCTGCCTTCTGAATCTTCATGTTCCTGATGTATTCTTAGCGTCTGAATACCAGTAAAAACATTTAATATTTTGTTGCCAATTAATTTGATGACTTCATTATTTTTCCAAATACAATTAACACCTTTAAAAATATCGACCGCAAGTTATCAAATTCATTATAGACAAAATATTAACTTTTTACTGCTAAAAATTGCAAAACAATTTGAATATCCTTTTAAACAAATACAGTACAAATTCAGTGTCAGAAAACTTTTGCATCTTGATTTCCATGCATGGGAATTTGGTTCAAATCTCTGCACCATGCTGGGCACTCTGGCAGACAGGGTGCACTAAGCACATCTGACATTTTGTTACAGAAAGTTGTCGAAATTTTGCACCTGCTGGACCCACGGCTAAATTCCGACGCAGTTAATCTCACGCTCTTTTGGTGTCAAACAAGTAATTGTATTTTATTCATAAATATGACAAAAGCGTACATCAAACCCTCTGAATCATTGTAGATGTTTTCATTCAATGCATTATTATTATTATTTATTAGTAGTATTATTGCAGTTTTTGTAATCATCTTACTAGCTAAGCAAGGTGGTATTTTGGATCGATACAAGTGGAAGGCAGTATTGAAGTGCCCACTTCACAGATGCGTGATCTCTCGAGCCTATTTTATGTCATCTCTCTTTGCAGGTCGTTATGAACATACTTGATGTGCCTCAATCAATTTCTTCTTATGCCATGCTATCAATGCAACTTTTGCGTGCCGCATTTAAAAGGATTGAGAGGAGCTATTTTCATTGGTGATGAATCAAGTTGGCTGTATTCATACCCACAACGACGCAGACTGCACTTTTTAAAAATTCTAATTGAAACCCAAAATATCATACATACAATCATATTCAATTTAAGGTAAGCCATCAAATCACAATTTGTTCAAACCACATTGACCTGAGAGTATTGCTGTGTTATTTAAGATTTTGGGCTCTATTTTGTTATAGACAGTGCACATGCACTCGGCTCATCATGATTTTCATGCAGGTGCAACCCTCTCCTAGTGTGTTTGGGAATTTGCCAGACAACACCACGCCATAGCGGGAGTTCCGGCGGACCAAGAGCATTTTTCTTTTGCTAGCCCCCGGCACATCTGACAATTTGTTGGCTGAAAGTAAACGCCAGTTACGCCAGTTAGGAGGAAATCTAAGTTGTGGCGCAAGTGGTGTAACATGATTTTGATGAATTTGATCGAACCGCGGGCAGGCAGATTCTCAGGTCCGCAGATAATTGTGGTGGAAGTCAATACATTTCATTCAGAAATATGACAACAGCACACATCACACCCTCTCAGTCATTGTAGAAATAACACATTATTATAATCAAAGATGGGCATTTAACAGTACATCATCATCATCTGTCCGTCAGTACGATGGAAGGTCCGTGACTGACAAATTTCTATTTTCGCTGGCGGACTGACGACTGACTGTAACTTCAAAACATTTATGGAATAAGTGAAGGCGGAAGACATTTTCAGCTGTCTGCCGGACCAGACCCCCATGAACCCAAAAATCAATGTTGAAGGGCAGCTTCAACAGTTATACTGCACTTTGGACTAGAATTGCATTGGGCATGAAAATAGGGCCGTTAACCTGAGCAAAAAACAAACACCAGACCTTTACAGGTGCTCGTAGGGATCAGCTGGCAGGTTTTTTAACTAGAATAATTAAACACAGGAGTGTTTTGGAAATGTATAAATTGTGACCAATGTAACAAAACAATGTTTTTTATCTCTGGGTTTGAATCTCAGCTCAGGTCCTCCTGTGTGGGGTTTGCATGTTCTGTGCACTGCTTGCATCGATACTTGGACTTCCTCCAACATTCCCAAAAAAGTCTCTAATAGACTCTAGTGCACGGGTCTCCAAGTCCGGCCCTCGGGAGCCGCTATATCGAGCCTGTTTTGTACTGTATGTTTCCTGGTCCAACACACATTAGTTAAATGATCATCTTATCAGCAAGCTTTGCAGAAGCCTGTCCACGAGCCCTCAGTTGAATCAGGTGTATTGGAGGTAGGGAACAAATAAAACAGGCTGGATAGGTGCTCGCAAGGACTGGACTTGGAGACCCTTGCTCTTGTGTGACTAAGAGTGTAAATGGTTGTGTGCTTATGGGACCTGTTTTCATGATCCTGCACGACAATTAAGCTGGACCTTTTTTATGTCTAGCCCCCGTGCGCCTGTCTACGGAAATAGGGCCCTACAGTATATGTGCCATGCAATTAACTGGTAGCCAGTCCATGGTGTACAGTTGTTTGCCCAGTGTTAGCTAAGATAGATTCCAGCTCATCTGTGACCCTCATGAGGACAAGCAATTCAGAAAATAGATGGGTTATATTTAATGTTTAAAACTGTAAAGTTAATTGAGCAATGCATTAAATCTAAATTACTTTGGTTCTGAGCACAACAAACATTTCCTTTGCGTTCAAATCTCCCTCGATCTTGGCTTATTTTTTTGAAATGCTGGTGATGAGCTTAGTGTGACTAGTAAGAGTTCATGTTCCAATAATGGACTGCGGCAGCAGCTTGTTAGCATTTTAATTCATGTTTGAACAGGCTGCAATGTGCCCCTTTAGACCGTTATCACAGAAGCAGATTGAGCTCATTAGCTTGTTACCATAAACTTATGCTATGGGAGCTATATGGCATTTGGCCATGTTACATTACAGCGACACAATGACACTTGTTAGCTTATTAGCATAACCCTCTATTGAATGGGAGAAGGGGGGAGCAGTGCATTAGTCCATGTAAGAGGAATGGAAAGGCTTTGTTAGCTTGTTAGCATGCTAAAGATGTTGCAATTGGTAGCAGAGGTAGCAGAGCTCTGCTACCAGTAGCAGAGAGTTGTGTCTAATGCTGATCAATTATAATTTTTCAGCATTGATTCATCAACATGGTTGTGAAGTCCATGCAACACATTCCTGAGTACTGAGCCATTGGACACAGTAACTTCCACATTATGAACCATGTGGCAATGAATGAAAAATTACCACCAAAAAAGAAAAAGAATGGCATAAAAAATAATGCAAAAGACTTGACAAAAAGGAGGCAAAAATACTCCCTCTTTTTCATTCTTCCATCCATGTTCTATAACAGTTGTTCTCATTAGGGTTGTAGGTGGGCTGTCAGTTTTCCAGCTGACTGGGAGAGAGGACACCACAGCCAATTGCTGCCCATCCATCCATCCATTTTCCGATACGCTCTATCCTCACAAGGGTCGCGGGGGATACTGGAGCCTATCCTAGCTGTCTTTGGGCAGTGGGCGAGGGAGACCCTGAACTGGTTGCCAGCCAATCGCAGCCAATTGCAGCCCTCTTTTCGTATTGAGTAATTTTGTCAATTTTGGGACAGACAAATGTTTTGCGGCCACTTTGAAAAAGCATTTCTGATTTTCTCTTGAAAATTGGTCATGAAATCATTTTTAAGAGGGCCATTTTTTTCCTTCTAATTGAGTTGTATTTAAACATTTTGGAGTACAGTTGCCTCCTCTTGCCACGAGAGCAGGAGTAAATCTTTCATTTGTTGTTGTATTCAATTTTAATCACTTGGAGTAAAATTAATGCACTACTTTGAGTTAAATTTACTCTGAATATTTTATTCTCTTCCAAGTGTACATTTTACTCTGTTAAGACTGGGATCAAATATAAAATAAATAAATAAATAAAATCCTCGCCTCACCCCTCGGGTGGTGTCCGTCCCCCATTCAGCTCGGGTCCTCTACCAGAGGCCAGGAAGCTTCAGGGTTTTGCGCAGTATCCTTGCTGTTCCCAGCACTGCGCTTTTCTGGACTGAGATGTCCGATGTTGTTCCCGGGATCTGTTGCAACCACTCATCTAGTTTGGGGGTCATTGCCCTGAGTGCTCCGACCACCACAGGCACTACTGTCACCTTTACGTTTCAGGCTCTCTCCAGCTCCTCTCTGAGCCCTTGGTATTTTTCTAGATTCTCGTGTTCCTTCTTTCTGATGTTTCCATCACTTGGGACCGCTACATCCACTACAACGGCTTTCCTCTGCCCTTTATCTATGATCACGAAATCCGGTTGGTTCGCCATTAACATCTTGTCAGGCTGGATCTGGAAGTCCCACAGGATCTTCGCTTGGTCATTCTCCACCACCTTCGGAGGTGTTTCCCATTTTGACCTTGGGATTTCCAGTCGGAACTCCAAACAGATGTTTCAGTAGACGATGCCAGCCACCTGGTTATGGCGTTCCATGTAGGCTTTCCCTGCCAGCATCTTACATCCTGTAGTTATGTGTTGGATCGTCTCAGGTGCCTCTTTGCACAACCTACACCATGGGTCTTGACCGGTGTGGTATATCTGGGCCTCAATGGCTCTGGTGCTCAAGGCCTGCTCCTGAGCAGCCAGGATGAGTGTGGTTGACCGTGTGGAATAAATACAAAACATGATTGGTTTACTGACTCCATTATTTTACAGTTGCCAAGCCATTCGTTTTAGGCCTTATTGTTGCATTTAGTTGTTTGTTAAGCAGGCCTAACTAGTGGATTGTGTTATTCCTTTTCTGTTGTGTCAACTACTTAATAAGCAATTGTTTGTGATCTGCAATGAAATCAATCTCGCCTGGAGCCTTGGAACCCCACCTTGTCATCCTGTGCAACCTTTCACAAATTCCCCATGCTTTTCAATTATGGATGACTGGGGTGTCGTTGGCATTACTTTTCTACAGTTGGAATATTAATCTCTGTGAGGGAAGGAAGCATAATGCAGATGCCTTAATAAAAACTTCACCATGAAGAAGAATAATTACTGCGTCCCCTAAATGATGTACTTGACAGTCTTTTAAATTATTGAGCTGATCAACATTGATGCGTTTATATCAGAATAATTTTATCATACAGATTTCATCTGACATACAGATGGTCTACTGCGTGTGACGTGTGTGTTTTCACTTGTATGTTTTTAATGCATGAATGATAGTGTTTCAGAATAAATTTTATCCTCCTAGTTAGAAATATGTGGAATAATAGAAGCATGGATTAAAAGGAGGGGGCGGGGGGTGTACAGTACAGCTTCTTCATTCAAATTGAGATGCTATTAGCAACGCATCCACTATGTTTGCAACAAGGCATTATGTGCCTGATTGGGTAGTCAATTGTAAATCTAGTCACGAAACTTGGAGGGTAAATGTTGATGAACACTAAACTTGAATTTGTCAAGGGGTCGGATGTGGTTGTAAAATGACTTGGGTATGGTATTGCTGTTCCAGTGGTTAGCGTCCACTTGGCTTGGCCTCCAAATTTTGGGTGGATAGATTTGGAACGAGTCATTCATAGTGTAGCATTTCATATATCTGACCAAGACTCATTTCCCAGTCAATGAGCCATTCACAATGTCCCTGTGAGTAACAGGCAAGTTGATGAAGGTGTAATCGGAATGTTAATATTTGCTATTAAATATGGATATTGTTGTTATATTCCGGAATGAACCGGATAGGAGTGGATCCCCCAAATGTAGACAAGGATATGGTCTTTGCACAACAAAGGTTTATTTTCCAAAAAAAAAAAAAAAAGAAAAAAAGCACGAGACCGACAAAGTACAACAAATGATGTTGGTGACATAGAACCAGGAGAAAACGAGACGAACGAAAAACGCTTGCAAAAGGCAACGAAAAAGATAAATGTAAATGGCTTGTGACTCAAAGGACAAGAAAATCCAGTACACAAAAAATACAAACAGAAATATCACCAGGAACTCCTTAAATGAAAAATATTTAGACAAAAACAAGGCGAGAAGCTATGAGGCAAAAAGTCAAGAACATCTAGAATAAACAGGCACTTGGGAGACCAAGTCGTGAGCAAGTACAATAACCCGACAGCCAGTTGTCGGCGTGGCTCGGCTATTCAAAGCAGCAGGATAACGACGACGCTTTTAGGCAGGTGCGGCTTTGGAGGGAACACCCTCCCATCCTGCCGGAGACTGAAAAAAACAAACGGGACAGGATCATGACAATTGTGGCAAGAAAGTTCAACAAGTTCAAGAACTGTACAATAACCAGTCAAGTCACAAAGTGTCCAGTGTAATTTACTTGCTCTTAGAATTTCCTCATAGTTTCATATTTTCGTATAAAGATGCGCACAAGTACATGGCATGGGGTTGAAAGGAATTTGGCATATTGAAGGTTGGTTCTTAGGGCAGAGTTAATTCTTAATCTGTGCCCTGCAATATGTCCTAATACTCATAACAAATGCACTGAGTTTGCCATAAATTGCAAGCAACCAATATAAAACAATCCCTTGAATTTTACCATCAGGTGTCATAGTCAGGTACAAATCATGGCCATCACTAAGTGCATGCCATGAATCCAGAGGTTCTTTTTGCTTGTGTGATGCTATAACTCAAATAACTCCACCAAAGCATAACTTTGTGGAGTGCAGTATGGACCAAGCAAGAACACACTACATTTTAGTATGAATCCGAGACCATGCTTTTTATATATATATATATATATATATATATATATATATATATATATATATATGCATGGATTACATTTCTATACTGTATTATTTGCAGCACTTCTGTTCATTGAAAAGACGACTTTGTGAAACATAGCTAATATTATTTTCCACCTTATCTTAAACTGCATTTGAACTCAAAAGTTGCAGTTACACTTCCACAGTTGCTGCCAGTGCTTTTGATTATTTATGTGCCAAAATTCTTGGAAACTCTGCCAAACTTCGATGAAGCTTTAGTTTTGTTTCTCTTACCTAGACTTGTGCTTACCGTATGTGCCGGCTGGAAAAATCTATTTTTTGCATGTTAAGTTCAGTTTGGGCAGTTAGGTCACAGCTGTTGGAGCTGTGCCAAGGTCATGTGGATATTAAAGTAGCCTTTAGGTTTCTGTGCCTCGCAGTAAACAGGTCATCGCTTGCTCAAAGCCTTCACCTGTCTCCACATAAACACACGCACGTGCACACGCGCACACACACAAACACATGCGCACACACTGACACCCAATTGAACACGCGTTGAAATACTTTGCTTTTTCCCCATCCATCTTAACGTATTATTTAGTGTATAGTCAAGACAATTTATTAATTTTTATTCTTTTTTTATTTGTTCATGACACAAACACACACACAAAACATCTCTGTATGTTAACAACTGACAAATACATCACCACATTTTATTTTTGTCATGACTTCATTAATAAGGAAGAGGTTCCTTATGACAAGCTTAATTACAAGTATATCTCAACACAACGGTAATTATTTTCAACTGACACAAATCATTGGAATCATCATCGTCATGCCCCCCCCTGCCACCCCCTCTATCCACCTCCACGTGCCCACCACGCTGGCAGCAGATGAGGGGCTCTGAAAAGCACGCATGTGAAAGTCGGCACCCGGGCCGCCGTTTACACTGAGAGAGGCTCTCCAAGATGTGACTCTACGAGATGTGAAATGGTTAAAACGGGTGGGGTGGTGATGGGGGATTGTCGAAGAATAATTGCCTCGAGACGGTGCAGAAATAAGCCCTAATGGTCAGTAATCCAAGCCTGGAGAGGCCCTCTCCACAGTGTTCCACTGAATGCCGGTAATGGGCTTGCAGCTCTGTCACTTACATATGCATAGATCTTTCTCCATTAAAGCTGGTTTGAATGACAAATATGGGTGGGTGTAAAAAATAAAAAATAAAAAAACTGAGGGATAAACGAGGGAGGAGAGAGCGTGAACAAGATGGGAGAAGATTTTATCTTGGCTGGCAGTAATTTGGCAGCCGATCAGACCCCCATCCTTAAATCTCATTAGCCAATTGTTCGCATGATGCCGCCTGGGTGAAGTACAGGGGCAGGAGATGCAGCTTAAAGATGGTTAGAGGATATTTGGACCTGGCATTTCGTTTTTTACATCTTTGTGTCTGAAAGTGTCTGCAAGTGAGGGTGAATATTTTCATGCTGACACCAATATGGATTAATTGGAGATTATAAATTGTCCATGTGTGGGTGTGAATGGTTCTGTTTTCTCTGTGACTGACATTTGTTCAGTTGTGTCTTTGTGAAAGCTCATATAAACCTGAAAGCTAATATAAGTCGTGGACACATTTAAATCAAAGACGAAGCATAAAAATTGTGTGATATGAAATATTCCAATTCATGTTTTATATATATATATATATATATATATATGTTTTGGTCATAACATAGTACCGCTTTTATTGTCCATAGAGGGCAAAAATACAAAGAAAAAAATAAGAACTATATGTGTATGTATAGCGCTGATGCCACTGAACATGTCAAGTGGTTGAAAGTAAAATAAATATTCAGGAATAATACTTTTACAATTTTTATAAAATTGTATGTTGCGTTATATAAAATTATTTACATCGACTGCAGCACAAGGGTTAAACTATAATATTGTTTTTATATGAAATGGTGCACATGCTGGAATTTGATGCAAATATCAGCGTTTGCTTCGGCTTTACTACTCAGCGGGAAAGGGAATCATTGTACAAAGGTTTTGGCAATTTCTGAAAAAGTGGAAGAAAAAGCTTTCATTTGTTGTTGTTCTCATTTCATTTGAAAAATAAATTAAAAGTCAGTTGGGCACGGCCCCAGCTGTACAGGATGTAAGAAAATAAATGGATGGCTAGTTTTGCTTTCACAACTAGTGAACCCACCACAAACGTATGCAGATTGTGATCTTGATCTTGACTTTTTAAACAAAGCCGGTTGGATGTTTATTCTTGTCATCCAGGTGGTTTTTGTCTGGCTGACTGCATCACAACTGTTCTCCCCAGGCACCTCCATTGATACAGAGGGTAAAACTGACTCAACTGCCACATTCACACATCAGCAGGTTAGGGAGACAACAGATGATTTCCAACCAAGACATAGGGCCCCATTTTTGTAGATAAAGCATGCCGAAATGCTGGCATATACTAATTGTCATGCAGGCGCAAGCCTTGCTGCGCCTGTTTGGGAATCTGGCTGATGGCTCTTTGCCATACTGGGCGTCCCGACTTAGCCAGGGTGCGTCGTTTGAAATGCCCCCGTCGCATCTGGCAATTTGAAGGCTGAAAGTCAATCTAACCTGATGCCTGCACAGACCACAACTAACTTTTCCCGCAAGGTAGACCGCTGGTCCAAATTGATTTTGGTGAATTTGATGGAGGTGCAGGCAGGCAGATACCCTCAAAATTACTACAGAAATATATTTATTAAATACATTTTTAATGTTGATAATATGGTCATTTTAGTTTTTTAATTATCCCACAAACAGCTCGTGGATGTGAGGTGCATGGCTCTGCCGGCAATCAGTAGTGGGAATGCATACACGAGGTTCATATTCAAGATATCAGCAGAACATTGTATGTTGCCACACCGGCTGAGAGCAGTGACACTGCTCAGGAAGCACGCATGAATCTTTATTCACACAGAGATGTCTCCATGTGTGATGTACTATAAGTGCGCCCCAGTAAAAGGTAATGAGAGGGGCCGGTTTGATTTGCAGCAAATCCGGTCGGCTGTATTCACACCCACAACTGCACACGCCGCCCATTTCTTAAATACAGTGGTTTGCAGGCCTTTGTAAAATTCCATCCGGTTTAATGCCTTCGTGCAGATTTAGACCGTGTGTCGCATAGGATTTGCGGTTGTTCGGAAAATAAAGTCCATAGCATGCAGCCCAATCCAATCAAATATGCAAGCTGGATAAGAAAAGGGCCTTCTCGAAACAGCTACAACGCAACTTCTCCAAAAAGGACCAGTTACACAAAAGTGTGCATGAAGTGATTCAAGGTTGACAGGTTAGTGCGAGGGTCAAGGGTTTGAATCACATCTCTGGCCTTCCTGTGTGGAGTTTGGATGTTTTTTTTTTTTTTTTTCCATGCCTGCATGGGTTTTCTCCGGGTACTCTGGAGAAATAGGCAAATGGTTGTTTGCCTATTTTTGCCCTGCGATTAAGTGGCAACCAGTTCAGGGTGTACCCAGCCTGCTGCCCAAACACAACTGGGATAGGCTCTGGCACGCCTGTGACCATTGTGAGGATAAGCAGACAATGATGGATGGATAGAACCAAGGGTCACTTTAATAGATGTATTTTCATATCTGTTGATTTCAAAACAAAAAAATGATTCTGCTAAAAATCCACTGCAATGTTTTCTGAAACGTTGTAGTTTTTATAGTTTTGTGACCCATTTTGACAAGTTTCGTGGACCTCTGTAAACTTCCTTGGCCCATCATGTTGTGCCCACATGCTGAGAATGTCATGCAGTGAAGCCAACAGGGTCGACAGGATCAATTCAGTACAGCATTTAGTGACAGGGTGGCACATTTGCACAGTGGTGAGCATTGTCAAAACACAGTAAGAGGTTTATGTTTTCTATCTTTCTCTTTGAGTCTTCCGGCTTCCTCCCATGGACCAATAACATGCGTCAAGGTTAATTGATGGCTTGGTTTTCTGTCTCTGGGTGTCAGCCCTGTGATTTCCTGGCAATCTGTCCAAGATGTACTGCCTCTCTCCCAACGGCATCCAGCTGTATAGATAATGGAAGGATATTTACCGAGTATCACTGGTTCCCAAAAATGAGGACCATTAGCCACCCCAGGACTGCCTTCCACTCAATACCATAAAGGCTCTTCAGTTTACAGTGTGAGGGTCTCTTGAAGAATTAATGTTTCTTTCTCATGTTGACAACTAATTTCACTTTCTGCCTGGCATGAGTCTGCCACTCAGACACAAAGATCCAAACACTGATTCTTACAAACATTGGCGTTAATGCCCCCCCCCCCCATTTATAACAAACACTGTTCAAAAGCAGTAAGGTAATTTTGAGAATGTCAATAAAATGATTTCATATTTTCTGTTGTTATTCAGTGATTGAGGTTCCAAACATCTACAATTTTGCCTGGATTTCACAGTTTAAAGTCTGTCAACAAATGCAGCATGTGTATATGTTTGTGTCTTAATGGGGTAAAGGATACAGAGGCCTAATGGGGTTGCAGAGGAGGGCGGAGGAGCCATCATAACGGGAACCCCCACCCCAGCTTCCTCATCCTCCAGAGCTGCCAGATGGCACACACTTATACCCCTCTGGAGGAAACTGCATATCCACAGACACGCACATGCACCTACATTCAAACAGTATTTACGTAAACACAAACGCATCAGTCACATGCATCATGCACCCTTAATTACAGAAGTACACAGGTGCATAAGCATTCCAGAAAAAAAAAACACTGAAAGAAGACTGTGTGTATTCGTTAGCCAGGCAATCAACCACAAATCACCTGCATTGTGCATCGAGCAGTTTCCTCACCATTCCAGAAGTCATTGTAATGTAATGTATTTATTCAAAGCGTGGTACAGAATGTATTGCACTTCCTCATGGATATCAGCAGGCCACATGTTGTCATTGAAACGTGTCACCATATGGACGCAGGGACAGTTTGTAAATGCATCACTTTGAGATGGTTTTGTCACTCGCTCTCTTAGCTCTATTTCGAGACCAAATATGTCACTCTTTTGAGACCATAAAATGGGAATGCTACTGAGCGCAGGATGTGTGCGTATGCCAAGTGCACAAGTTCAAGGGCGCACATGTTCCGACGTGCAGGGATGAATGTACCTGGATTGCGAGATAAAAAGGTTCATATTTCACGATTGCTCCTCTAAGTGCCCCGGACTTTAATAGGAAAGATGGGTTTATATGATATGAATATGAGAATTTGAGTGACATAACTTATTTTGTGTACAGGCTGTTGGAAACCCGGTTGGGATGTGACTGTGTGAATGTGTGGTGTGTGTGTGTGTGTGTGGGGGGGGGGTGCTCTGATGGTTGTGACAAATTTGTTCTTGAAGACATTTGTGTGCAACCTTTTGCTTGGATATCACACACCCACACACACACTCCCACCCCAACACACAGACACACACAGTACCAGCAGTAATAGATATCCAATAGCTGGGAGCAGTGGAAGGGTCTTGCTACATCTGTCAACGCTGCCTGGCAAAGGCGCGGCAAGTTCAGATGCTATCTCCACAAACGGCTGCATCAAAAGATTTAGTGTCCCTACCATCACTCCCACCCTGAGGTGGCCTCCGATCGCAGTCTGCCGGGCAACACAACAAGGAGGAGGGAGGGGTGAAGAAAGACGCAGGCAGGGGACAGATAAGAGGGAAGCGACAGCAGCAAGATCATCCAGTGGGGGTTGGAGGTGGAAGACAAGAAAAGGGGTGAAGGGGGACCAGAGGTTGTGGAAGGAGGCAAAAGAGGTTCTGCTTTTTCACCTCTTCATGAACCGTCCTGAGTGATATTGTGTCTTTCATCTCCCATACAATGTCTTTCTGATCTGTGGTCTAAACCTGCCTTCCCATTGCATCGGTTCTGCCCCAAACCAGCCTGGTTCCACCCTCCCTGTGTTTTTCCATTTTTATTTATATATATATAGATCTATCTATATATATATATAGATAGATAGATAGATGTTCTCCCAGGGCCTGCGTGTGTTTTCTCTGGGTACTCCGGTTTCCTCCCACATTGCAAAAACATGCATGGCTGGCTGATTGAACACTCTAAATCAGGGGTGTCAAACTCAGGTCCTGGAGGGCCGCTGTACTGCATGTTTTCCAAGTCTCCCTGTTGCAACACACCTGATTCAAATGATCAGATCATTAGCAAGCTCTGCAGAAGCCTGATATTGAACCTGTTCATTTGAATCAGGTGTGTTGCAATAGCGAGACTTGGAAAACATGCAGGACAGTGGCCCTCCAGGACTCGAGTTCTACACCTGTTTTCTAAATTGTCCTTAGGTGTGAGTGTGAGCACGGATGGATGTTCGTCTCTGCGTCCCCTGCGAATGGCTGGCAACCGGTTCAGGGTGTGCCCCACCTACTGCCCGAAAATGGATGCATATATATATAGATATCTATCTATCTATCTATCTATCTATCTATCTATCTATCTATCTATCTATCTATTTTTTTTTAATGTGTGGTTAAAACAGAACCATTACTCTCAGAACTTCTTCCAACCGGATTCTACAATGCAGGCAAAGTCATCTGATAATTGGCTGACAGATGTGGGTGTTTCTCGAAGCGATGCAACAAGGAACTCTACTGCACATGCCCATTTCCTGGTTTGAAAACATCTACCGCTAAATGGAAAAATACAGTAAAAACAGTGCATACTGTATACTCTACTGTGTTTTAGAACAGTACTTAACCATATTCAAGATTCCATGTACAGACATGGTTCCAGGAGGTGTATATTTTAGTCTACTTTCAGCCACCAAATTGTCAGGCGGGGTGGCCGCGTGTCAAAGCAAACCCATTCCGTACACTGGAACGTCCAGCATGACCCAGAGAAATTAACCAAATTCCCCCAAATGTGCAATGAGGCTTCTGAGCATCATGAAAATCAGGCCAGAACGCAGTTGCCCTGTCTGTGAATATAGAGCCCCTTGTCTTTTTTGGTGGTGCATTATTTTAATTCTTACCTCCTCTAATTTTCTGAACTTATTTTTCATTCAGTGTGAGCATAGTAACCATTGCACTACTTACACACTATTACAGATAGTTTGAATGTGACATATTGAGATAGAAAATTCAGATTATATACATATATTTTTGGGGGCAGGGAAAACATCAACAGACATGTTATCACTGCACAAACTGAAACTTTAGAAAAGTAAATTTGACCTTTTCTCTTTACATACTGTAGCGATGTAGTGGGTTTAACAAGACATCCATCCATCCTTCCATTATCCGAGCCGCTTATCCTCACAAGTGTCGTGCCCTTGCTGAAGCCTATCCCAGCTGTCTTCGACTACACATCAAAATTGTGCCTAACTTTATACTTGTTAAAGCCAAAAGCACTCGAATGCAACCGTAAGGATTTTCCACACAATTGTTTGTTGCTTTTCTGTATTTTTCTCATTTTTCTATCTTGTATAGACTGTATTTTTTATACATTTTATGTGGTCCTATTTTAAGCACTTTGAATTGCCTTGTTGAATTCTGCTATTGAATAATGGATTTCATTACTTCGTATTCATTGCATAGTGTTCCATCACGTGGGAGATGTTCAGGTTGAAAGTTTACATTTATAGATGACAGATAAATAGAAGCCTGATTCGACTTTGAGTTACATCCATTTGTGTGACTCTTGTTGGAATACTTCCACTTATCAGTGAGGGGGGTAAAAACCATTTTGTTGGCACGAACACGGGTGCAGCAAGGGGTGTGTGCAGGAAGGACAGCGACCCTGAGAAAAGGGAGGGGAGTGCATACTTCTAATTTCTCTCCCTTTGGGTCAGCTGCTAATCACAACTCTCCAGAGACCCCACTTGCCCCACATCCCTTCCAACCATCCACACACACACACACACACACACACACACACACACACACACACACACACACACACACACACACACACACACACGCACAAAAATGCCTCGCAGACACAGAATTTGCTCTTGAATAACCTCAATGGGTGTATGTGACGATGCAGGGAAATGGGGCAAAACCACCGTTATTTTCAGCGAAAGGGAAAGTATGTCTTTGAAGCTTTTTTTTTTCTCTTTAGCACCCCACAAATACGAGGCTGTCAGCTCGTGTAGGATATCTCCTGGATGTGTGTGTTAAAAGACCTTCCCATAGAGAGGGGGAGGGAGAGAGCTGCAGTCCTGATTAAATGCCGGAGCCGTCATGCCTCCGAGCCAGCTCGGAGATTAATATCGGCGTAACCTGTTACTTAATTCATTATGGGGATACAGGCTAATTTGATTTGATATTATTTTAATAAAGTTCTGTGATATCCAAGATTGTTTCAGGCTATCAAAATAATTTTCCAGTTATTACAGTTCGTCAGGCAGGTCCCTTTGATAGCAGTGGTTAGCCAGGCCTGTCCTGAATACATTACCGCAGCCCCCCACACCAACTGGCATTTACATCGTTCTCTCATTCCTGAAACTCTCTCTCTCTCTCTTTCTCTCTCTCTTGCTCCCTCCCTTGCTCTCCCACTCACACAGATACACACAGAGGCTGAACGCCAGTCTTTTTCATGGCCCGAAATTAGTTTTTTCCTATCGCACAAAATGTGGGCCCCCACAGCGGATGGGGCCCAATGCAAAATGCATGATTCGCGTGGGGGAGGGGCGGCTCTGCTTGGCATGACGTTGCTTTGTCCGTGCGGCTGTGCCGTGAAGAGGCTTGAACAGAAAAGCACCAATTTGACACCAGCTTTCCTACAGACATGATTTGTTTCACTCAAACGGCATGTGGCTATTCGTACTGATGTTAGACTGCATTAGATGTTGTTTATCAGTGAAGCTCATTTACATAGAGGTGGGCAATTTCTCAACCAAATATAGGCCTATGACCTCATTTAAATATGCCTAAATATCACCGGTGCAACGAGATGGTTTCTGCTTGGCGTTGCAGTTTGTGGAGCATTTCACCATCTGCGCGTGAGACAGTAGCTGTTTGCTCCATTTTTACTGGTTAGCGCCAGGGCAAAACCCACGGAATCCTTTCGTAAATTCAGTCCAACGATGTAAAACAGGTTACAGTATTTAACACAGTGCACGTGTGCAATAACAGTGGTACAATAGTTTGACCTTGGAACAGATTATTTTCATTTTCCAGTTTTCCATGTGAAAAATTTGTTCAAAATATAGACAAATCCCAGGTCAACCAATGTCTGAACACTGTCTTTTTCCGTTCCACCCGAATAATTTCAACATTATTGATGATGGCATTTGAATGATTGTTACAATCAAATATAACTTCAAATAAAGTGTAAAAGAGAAAAACACGACTAGACAAGGAAAATGCACAATTGCTTTGACACGTAACTGATCAAAATGAAAATACTCCCTTGACATTTTTTAGCAAAAATCTCCTTTAATTAAAGGTCTCTTATTTCTCAGTAGCTTCCCATTTTGCCCCCCCCCCCCTCCCATCGCCAGTGTCATCCATTCATTATTAAAGCTCCCTTCGCCTCATCTCTCCTGTGTTCTGCTCTATTATAAACCCTTGTATCAACTGCTCCGGGCCAAAGAAGGACAGAGGAAAGAGGGGGAAAAAAATAAAATGAAGACATGTTCGGCTCTTTGCAGGGGGCGTGTAAGTCGCCTGTCAGCCTGTAATCACTGTGTCTGCGACTCTGTATGCTAATTTATCCCTCCATACTGCTGACTAGGACATGTAATATAAATGAAGTTTGTTGGACTGCACAAGGGCTGACTTGAATAAAAGATCAGGGTCCTGAGGAGATTCAGGGCTGTTATTAGCCATGTGGAACTTCACAACCTCACCACCAGAGACCTAATGTTGTAATGAACACTTTTTACATAGAAATTGGCATCTTTATCCCTGCCAGTGAGGGATTAGTACAACTACGGCTGCATTGTATATTCGTGACTTGAATGGATGCAAACCCAGGACAGATTTTTTTTTTCACCTCAATTCTGCCCCTATGTATTACAACCCAGGCTATTAAATAAAACAACTAATTCGATTATAAACTGTTCATTTGTGAATACACCCTTTTCGTGGACTCAACATTGAATGTTAATTTGATTCACATAAAAGACTTCCCTCTGCTATAAATTTAAAACATGCCTTGGCTTCAGCAGCACATACGACCTAATTACACCATGTTCTGGTCAGCAAAACTCTACTCAAGCAAGCAGACAGTGTCAAATGTTCTGTACCTCAACTATATACTGTAACAACAAGTATCGAACCCAACCAGTTCATCACCGAACCCTTCATTTTTGAAAAATAAAAATTAGATTTTTTTTTTTTTACAAATTCAAGACATTAAAAAACACATTTATAAAAAACAGAAAAAAGTAAATAAAATTACATGGCCTAAGTATAATTTTTTTTTTTTTTTTTAAATCACACGACGTACTATCACGACAGTCACACGCTGACTACTGAGGGAACTAAATTTCTCACATCACTGATTGGACAAGCAATGTAATGTGATCATCTGCAGCCAGTAATGGCCAAGCGGGTGTGTCATAACTAACTGACATCTTGAGTTGGGTGTGTCTTAACCTCCATGGCAGAGGCTCCGTCGAATCCCTGAGACCGATTCACCGAACCCCTAGGGTTCGATCGAACCCAGGTTAAGAACCACTGCTCTAAATTGTCTGTAGAGACGAATGGTTGTTTGTGTGTTTGTTCCCCCGCGATTGGCTGGCAACCAGTTCAGGGTGTACCCCACCTCTCACCAATTGACAGCTGGGGTAGGCTCCAACATTGACCATCAGCGGTTCAAAGAATACAAACACATGCATGCGCGCGCGCACGCGCGCGCACACACACACACACACACACACACACACACGCACGTGCGCTCCGATTCTGACATCCATCCATGATATGAACTGCTTTACCCTCATGAGGGTCACGGGCGTGCTGGAGCCTTTCCAGGCTGATTTTGGGCAGTCGGTGAGCGACACCCCGAACAGTTTGCTGGCCAATCTTAGCCTACTCTGACATTGATGGAAAAATATTGCATGAACATTGCCAGCTAATCAGGTGGCTGGGGCTTTTTTTAACACTTTTGCTCTCTTGGTTCAACGGCTGTAAACAAGTCCAAATGTTTACTTACCAGCGACGGCAGTAGCCTCTGCTTGCTCCTTCCTTTTTGTTTCTTCTTGGAAGCTGGTTGTGTTGCACAAGTCTGAAAATAGATTTCTACAATGATTCAGAGGGAGTAGCCCATCTGTTGTCATATTTATAAAGGAAATTCAATGACATCTACCACACACGTATGCGGAGCTCAGAATCTGTCCCCCTCGATCAAATATGCGAGGTAGATTTGCTTTTAACGAGTCTAAAATCTAGTCTACTTTTTGTCACCAAATCGCCAAATGCGCCAGGGGCGAGCAATAGAATAGCCATAACGTCTATCGAGGCATAGCGTAGTCTACCAAACACGCTAGACTTGCCCCAGCATAAAAATGAAAATGAAAATGCGCCCAGTTTTATACCGAGTGCATGGGTGCCTGTCTGTGAGAATAAGGCTCATTGTGGGCAGCAAAAATATGGTACTGTATGGTATTTAGTGGTACTTTGATTTACAGGTGGCCCAACTTGTGACTTTTTCCAGGTACAAGCTTTTCGTCAATATTTTACTTTGCGTTTGTTCAGCCACAATTTGAGTCACGATCGAGATTCAGTTCCACTGCTGCTCGAAAATCGGAGAGCAAAATCCGCTATTAAATTCATCTAACAAGCCAGGGAAACACACAGATACAAAATGAAAAGAGTTGCAAGGAGCATCAAGGGGTTACTCACACTGACAACTCACCAGACTGACCCCAGGTTCTTTGCTACTCACTTGGTAATATCAAGTAAAAGGCCTACGCAACACACAGATTGTACTCCGGTGTGCTTATGTGTGACTTCAAGCTTACTCTCAGTAGGCCTACACTTTATAAAACCACGTTATTTCTTTACGTTCTCTGTCATTAGGTTTTATTCTGCTTTTACATTTACATTTTATTATACAACAGGGGGGAGACACAAAGATACTGTAAATAAGGGCTTTTTTGTGTGTAAAAATTCATAACAACAAATAAGGCCACTATGAGGGATACAACCATTGTGATTTTAAGATCCTCCATTGGACACCAATCCTTGTGCTAAACTACACACATTTTAGCCATTTTCTTCTCTTCTTCCGAGCGTTTTTTAGGCTTTTCAGTTTATCGTTTTAATTTCATGGCCCACTTCTTCACTGCCAGGGCTCATTCTCATTAATCCAGTTTCCAGTTGAAGCAATGCGCTCTGTTACCAACATGGCGATGAATAAACCGCACTCTCGGGTTTGCAGGGTTTAGTCAACCCCAAAAGAAAACTTAAACAATAGTGGATTATGTTGTGCATCTCCTCCAGTGGAGCTTTTTAAAAAATATAGATATTTTCTTCTTCTTATTCTTCTTAGTTCATTGGTGGATCACAGCAAAGCATTTCCCTATATAGTCAGTGCAGTCCACTCAACCACTTGAACAAACACACGAGACAGACGGAGGCGCGTTTATGTTATTCGGAAGCGAAACAGACGTCCGTCAATGACAAACTGAGAGGTCCGTCAGTACTTTACCCGGTTCGTGACAATTACAGTGACGGAAGAATACACACTTTCGTCAGTGCTTTTCCCGTCTTTCATCAAAAGGGGCGTAAGTCAGTGACAGACTTACGAATCTTCTGTTCTATTAGTACGAATGGAATGCCCACCCCCAGGTATTAATATACACCCTTCCAACAGGAAATCCGCAAGGCCCCCCTGTTCGGAATTTATAGAGATGATACAGAATCAACAGTCCTTGGTAAGATGCGCCTAAATCAATAATTATTTAAGTATATAGAATCAATAATAGAAAATAAAATGAAGAGAAATTGATGATGGTGATTAAGCACATACCATTTATTTTCTCTGTGAAATTAATGTTTGAAGAGTCAACATTAGCATAGCACATCTCTTTAGGGTTTATGTGATAGGACTTCACATTTTACTTTAGCACATGGTTCAATATTTGAACAGTATTTAGAGAGATAGAGAAGGGGGAAAGTGCTTGGAGTGATAGTGGTAGTAATAAAGAAGTTATTGACCAAATGATATTGATCGACAGTTCCTCAGGCAAAACGAGCCGACCTTGGTCTCCCTCAGTGGCTTTCCCTCCCTCTTACTAACTCCCCTCTCCACTCCTCCCCCAGAATTCAATAATATATTATTTTACACAGTTTAAAGCTGGACAACAAATAGCTGCACTGCACAAGGTGAGGGATTGCTGCTAAATTTTTAATGGCTGTTAGCCTCTAAGAATTTGGCAAGGGACTATGTGAGGGTGATTAAAATCAAGACTGCAGTCAAGTCTCAGTCTTGATTAGAAGGTTGCTATTCAACGTGAGAACCAGCAGAGAATGTCGGGTGAGCGAGATAATTGTCACTTGGAAAAAATAAACATTTTTTTCCACTCAATTTTGCATTAATAGGACCATAACCTTGAAGACTTAACATTTCATTGTTAATTTCATCCGATAGTGTTATGCGCAAGGTCAAAGCCAAGACAACGTGTCCATTGATTGAGCATGGGGGGACAAACACTTTGAGATCATCATACCATATAAGAGAGGCAGAGAGGTCAACATTTGAGGGTTTGTAATTTCTTGGTGAAGAAAGTTTGATAATATTGACGCAAACTATGAGATATTCCATATTTTCACTTTGTAAAACAACAAATGGGAATCACAATAAATCAGATTGATTAAATCAACACAACGATGCTTCATCAGTTTGTATGACTCACTTTTTCCTCAACTTGCTAGTACTCTTCACACTTCCAAAAAGTCTTGCTTGGAATGACTGCAGATCTGACTCTTATAACCAGACTCTAATTTTAATAATCAGACTGTAAATTTCCCCAATGTGGGACAAATAAAGGATATCTTATTAATTTTCTTTCTCTCTCTCTCTGTCTCTGTCTATGTATGTATTTATATATGTATGCTCATGATCATAAATGACCAATGGTTTGATGACACTCATATTTATGATACATAGTCAGCGGAAATCAATGTACAGAGTATACACACAGGGCCTTATTTTTGTTCCCAGCGTAAGTCCAGTACAAATTACAGTCAAAATGTGCGCATGGCCACCCCGTTTTCTTTGGAGTTTGCACCGTTATGCACTGTTGCCGGATTGAACCTAGTCGAATTCCAGCCAATCGTGGTGGCACCCCTCATTAGTTTTCAAATCAGGGTAGTCGGAGTGTATGCATTCCATGACAATGCAAAAACAAAAATAGACTCGCTGGGGTCAATGCATGACAATACCAGGCAAAGTGCAAGATCTCACCTTGCGGATCATGTTGTCGTGCATGTGTCAGTGTGTCCACAATAATCACAGCCATGACTGGACTTTTTAACAGTGGCTACAATTCAGTACAGCAGCTGACAACATTTAGCGAGTATAGCTTGTGATGCAGTCAGCATCACAGCACAACCGAGTTTTGGTTTGATCAGTTGAGTAAGTTGAGCATTCAGTGAAAGAATTAAGTGCAGGTCAAATCATCTGTATAGCGTGCTTTCACCCTCACCTCACTTACCCCATGTGAACATGATCTTCTTGTTCATTTGCATGTCAGAGATGCTGACGGGAGAAAGAGATGGCGGTTATGCTCTGTAAAATATTCATCCTTCTTGCAGGCCAATCAAGTGAAACATCCAGTTACTTGGCAAACAAGGCAAGTGAAAAAAGCAGGCAATACATACATTATTTAGGTTTCAGGTTGTTATTCATTCAGACTGGGTCAATATGGAAGATTTAAATGTGAATGTCAAATCAAAAATGTCTCCCTATTTGTGTCTCACTTCTCTTTTATATTTCACCAAAATAGCTCAATAAATTCAGTCTGTCATTTGATGTACTCAACAATCTGTGGTACGTTGGGTTACATTGTTCTGGTTTTGTTCTTAGCTGCATCACTACTCTTTTAAAGCTTGACTGCATGATGGTACAAGATATGACCTTACCTTAAAATTCAGCCCACAGTCTTATTTCCCTATGTGGCACACACACACACACACACACACACACACACACACACACACACACACACACACACACACACACACACACACAGAAAGAGGGACAGATCCGCACAGTGTTTGTCGTGGGAGAGCTCCTCATTTACATCAATTATGGATATTCAACTTCCATCCTTGTGGCCTGGCACTGCATATTTCATGGGAAGGGGGTATTTTATGAGTTAATGTGTCCAGTTGACATGCCTCTGAAAGCACTGCCCTGTCCCTTACACCGTGCGGAGGGTAGGGAAGAGCACGCAAACCTTGTGTGTGTGTGTGTGTGTGTGTGTGTGTGTGTGTGTGTGTGTGTGTGTGTGGGTGTGTGTGTGTGTACCCATCCAAACCCCTTCACTCCTTTGTCATACATTCCGCATGTCACAGTTTAAGTGCAGGCTTTTGACTTTGTCTGTCTTGTGAAATAGTGAGTTCATTAAGAACTGCAAGAACAAAGATTTATAGACATCTACATATGGACTTGTGTTTTTCTTCTTTCCCTTTCGTCTTTTCCCTTTAGGGGGTCACCACAGCTTGTCATCCTTTTCCATCGAAGTCTATTTTCCGTATCCTCCTCTCTAACACTACCTGCCCTCATGTCTTCCCTCACTACATCCATCAACTTTCTTTCAGGTCCTCCTCTTGCTCTCTTTCCCGCCAGCTCCATACTCAAAATATAGGCTACTCAAATTTCTCTATCGCCTCTGGACATGTCCAAACCATTTAAGTCAGCTCTCTTAAATTTTACCCAAAACATTTAACCTTGATTATCCCTTTGTCGAGCTCATTTCTTATCTTATCCATCCTGGGGACTCAATACCTTCATTTTTACCACTTCCAGCTCTGCTTCCTGTCATTTCTTCAGTGCCACTATTTCTAATCCGTCCATGATAGCCAGTCTCAACACTGTCTTGTAAACATTACCCTTCATCTTAGCAGAGACTCTTCTGTCACATAGCGCCCCTGACACATTCCTCCAATTGTTTCAACCTGCTTGGATCTGTTTCTTCACCTCCTTACCATCGTCACCATTGCTCTGGACAGTTGAACACAAGTATTTCAAGTTATCGACCTTCGCTATCTCTTCTCCCTGTAATTCTGCCTCCTCCAGATCTCTCATTCACTTGTATATATTCTGTGTTACCCTGATAATCTTCATTCCTTGTATTTCCAGCGCATGCCTCCACCTTTTCAGGGTTTCTCCATCTCCCCATTTCTTTCGTTGTAAATTACAATGTCATCAGAAAACATCATCGTCCATGGGGATTCTGATCTAACATCATCTGTCAGCTGATCCATTACTGTTGCAAACAGAAAGGAGCTTAGAACTGATCCCTGATGCAGCCCATCCACCACCTTAAACTCCTCTGTCACAGCTACAGCACACCTCACAATTGTTCTACTACCCTCATACAAAGTACATGTCTTGTACTATTCAAACATACGCCTCTGTCGCTCCAGACGTCCTTATGTAGAACTATAATTCTTCTTTCGTTACCCTGTCATTGGCTTTCTCGAGATCGGCGCTGGAAATGAAAGGAATGATGATTAGCAGAAGACAGATCAGCTTTCTCTGTATTTCTCCATCTAGTCTCCAGGACACACAATATTTCTACATTTCTCCTAGTCACCAAGTCAACCAACTTTGCTTCACATGTCATAAAACCAACATTAAAAGTCCACACTTTCAGACTGATGGTTCGTTGCTTCCATTTATCTCTCCGTCGTTGAACCGGCATTCCATTCGTCCTCCATCTTCAACCCACAGTCACTGAATAACCACCTCTGCTCTGTAATTTAACAGTGTCGATGGTCGTCATTCTTAACCAATCCGGCATGGAATTCTTACGATGAATGGTCATAATTGTTTGGCAAAGTTTTAAGCTGAATGCCCTTCCTGACGCAGCATTAAAAGAAGAAAACATTTCTAAGTGACCCCACACTTCTGAATGGAACTACCATTATATGTACAACATTGTATGAAATAACTACATGGAATACATTCACATAAAATAGTTGCTTTTTTCACCACTCTTTGAAAAGAGGCTGAAAACAATGCTGGTAACCGCACTAACTCTGCCTGCTTTTCCCCATGACTACTTTTTGCAACCCCATCATCTGCCCATCCATGGTCTCCCCCATCCGTTCCCCAAATAACCATTATTTCTCTCTTTGTCCTTTTCCCACCCTGTTGGGGAGGTGCTGCCAGCAGCTGGTGGCTTTGCATGGTGTGAGAAGTGTTTAAATGTTTATTTCATCTTTACTCATCCTCGTGTGTGTGTGTGTGTGTGTGTGTGTGTGTGTGTGTGTGTGTGTGTGTGTGTGTGTGTGTCAGACAAAATGCATGAACGAATTTCTGCAATGGTACAAATTGCTTTTTTGACCCCGTAATTAGTGGCAGAAGACACTCAGGAAGAGACTGTGAAGAAGCCTGTGATGATGAATTTCAACACCAATGCATAAATGACCATTCATCCATCACAAATGAACTGTTGATCTGTTCTTAGACTTTGTTGAGTTACAACAGCAATGTAAATTGTCCACACCGTAGTTTGGTATGTATATATTTTTTTTATTTCAATTGTTTTATTACTTCAGTTCATCACTTATTTTCATGGACCACTTATTTACAAAACCAAATTTTGGGCACTCTTTTTTTTCTTTGCATGCAAATATATTGGGAAGATCTGGTGGGAACGTCTAGCAGAGACGCTTAGTCCGAGTGGATCATCTTTCGCGCCTCCACGTGGCGGACAGGAGCTGTGGCCGTAAAGTGATCGGGAACTGTCGAGGCGGCCATCCTCAAAGCCACTTGTGGACACCAGCGGTGAGGGATGCCCCTCAGATGAAGAAGTAGTCCTATTGGGCCTTTTTGGCCTCTGGGACCACCGGTTTCCACATTTTTTAGTATAGTTTTTAACTTTGCTGCTTCTTCTTTTCATACAACACAATAAATTAAAAAAAACATGGCATCCTGTTTTGTTATCCAGTAAAAACTGAATCAGAGGCATTCCTCACCAGGTATAATATTTCTTTGCAGTTTTTGCTAAACTTTGGAAAATGAAGGACAAAAGTAAGAACAGTAAGTAGGAAAGCAGGGGGCTCAGAGTGAGCTAACGGGGGGCATAGCACCTCCTGGACTGTTTTTAACCATCAGTTAGCAGTTCTCTCATCATCTTCAAACATATCGCCTTAGTGTGATGAGTTCCCCGAAGAGGTCTGTGGCTACTCTGCCTTGAAAGCACCCTGATTTTTGCCAGTGTGTGCACTTTTAATTGCGCTCCCATTGCTTACCCCACAGCCCTCCAATCTCTCCCCTTCACATTCACCCATTCTCCTCGAGACCCCCGACAGCTCACTCCCCCCCTTTTTCCATTCTGTCGTTTAAGCCCTTTCACTCTATCTGTCCATTCTTCAAAGGCAAACTTCATTCACTTTATTTTAATTTCATAGACAAACCCTGGGGCCTGAGTGAGCGATGGCTGTGTTATTGGGAGAGGGATAGAGGGAGAAATAAGGAACTCAGCTTTATTTTACTGATGGCTCAGTAATATTCGGGCAAAAGCTTTTTGGACTGCTTACCGTCCGTCCAGCCTAAGAATCAAAATAAAAACCATGAACAAAAATGTCTTATGGGTCGAAGTTTTTTTTGGTTAGTTTTTTTTGTTTTTCATATAAAACTGAAGGGGGTTCCCCAAAAACGTCTGCTATTTTGTAGCTTTAATTATTAAGTATTTTTTACAAGCTAATATAGATTAAAAGCCGAGCAGTTACTTAAACAGAATTTAGATAGAACGACGAAACATTTATTTATGTCATAAGCCAAAAAAAAGGCTGATGTTCATCATTGGTGTTTGCTGTGTAACTTCTCAGAGAGAACAGTATCAAAACTAAAAATGCTGCTGCATTGCGTGGTTTGCTTCTTTAATGGCTCTCATAAGCCTTAAGGTTGGGATATTCCTCTTCGCTTTTCATATTTGAACTTCTGTACATGCTGTGTGCAGTTGTGCGCTGTACTGTTTTCTACAGTACTTCTCCCCATAATTGTGCATCCCTGTATGTTTGTGTCAGTATGCAGGTGAACAGGTTGAGTGAAAGATGAGGCCATCCTCTTCGCCCTTTGGTTATTTCTGTACTAAGCCTTCCCTGACAATGGTTGCGCAATGATCTGTGAGCTTGAGATCACTCTTTGTTGTCTCTGTCAGCCAGAACTGGGCCACGGTGCCAGAAGGTCAAGTGAACGGAATAAGAACAGGCTTACACAACACGGAAAATGCAGGCTTGTCTTTGATGTGAAACAAGGCCCGTGTGGTTTATTTATTTATTTTATTTTTTTTCTCAGATTGAAGGCGGTCATTGATTTCACACCACAAAAACCTAGCTGTGCACAAGCGGAAATTGCTGGAAACAATTTTGGTAACAAACAATTTATTTCCTGCTGGTTGCCTGAAAATTCATTGCATAATAGCCTTTTTTTAAACACAACTACAAGAACAGTATATATGTTCATAGAAATGACTGACACATACAGTGATGAGTCAAGGATGTTTTGTCAATTGGCAGCCTGATAAAACAGGTCCACTGACTCTCTTTGAATTTGCACTTTGCCACTTTTTTAGGGCTCTGTTTTCAAGCCCAGCACAAATTTAGCGCAGCGAGCTGTCAAACATAGCATGGAGGCAGGCTGGACAAAATGTGATTATTTTCACAGTTACACAGAGCTTGGCACAGTTCAAAACGGGTGTTGTGCGCTGTTGTGGGCATGAACACAACTATCTTGATTCTTCGCCAATCGAAGCAGTTACACAGCACTTAAAATGGGTTGGGGGGTGGGGGTTCAGTTCTTGATAAACTGATTTGCTTGAGTCTATACAGGAGGTCAAAGTATGATTATAAAGAATTGCAAGTAGATCTCCACTGGCAGATGACGTAAAGTTGGCCAGGCAGATGACAGATCTGTGATGCGGGCACTTGGAGACTGCCTTCCACCATGATCCTCCTCTGTGGCTGTGTCTGCACTTTCCCAGGCAGCTTGTTTGTTGTCTACGATGCTGCAACTGCAAGGAGATTCACCCCAGTATGGAGCCAGCCAACGTCCACTCGGAGAAACATGTATTCCCGGAGGAGATATGGAGAGAGACAAGTGCCGGGAATAATATAACATGGAGCCAGAAAGAGGACTAAATTGGACAGAAGAAATCATTCGTTCTTTGACAACAAATTCCTGCTGTGTGTGTGTGTGTGTGTGTGTGTGTGTGTGTGTGTGTGTGTGTGTGTGTGTGTGTGTGTGTGTGTGTAACTCACCAACAAAGGGATTATCGGCTGTTAGAAAACTTTCATTCTTTGTTTTTCTTCCA
>NW_017805695.1:2415044-2443683 GCF_001891065.2 Hippocampus comes
GTGTGTGTGTGTGTGTGTGTGTGTGTGTGTGTGTGTGTGTGTGTGTGTGTGTGTGTGTTGGTGTGTGTGTGTAACTCACCAACAAAGGGATTATCGGCTGTTAGAAAACTGCAATTGTTTGTTTTGATTCAAACTCAGTTTGTAGCAAATGTGAATGTCGTCATGCACGCTGTGACCACAAGATTACAGTTTCAGCATCTCAAACGGTGACATCTTTGATCCTGGCCTGCTGATATTGGTCGTTGTCAGTGCACTGCAATAACGACTTCAACTAAGGGCATGAAGTAACTTAATTATTTTTTCATTAATGGAGTATTCTAATTAATTTGTTTTACCATAGTTGGAACACTGTTATCGTTATTGTAAATTAAATGCATTTCATTTCAATCAATTTATTTGTTTACGACTACTGCATAATCCTTACGGCTCTCCAAAAAGGGCTCATCTCATGTCTCTTGTCACCATTCCTAGCTCTTCGCTGCGAAAAACATTGAAGTCTCCCCTTAAGATGTTCTCACGTCACAATATTAATGAGCATCCCAGTTGTCTAAATGAACTTTGAGGCACGAGAACTGACGGAGAATTGACAAACACGATGTTATCATGTTTAAAAGTTTCATTTTGTTACATGTTTGATTGACCTCGAACGCATGTGTTCATACAGCTTGCACACAATGGAGCACAGCGAATCAGAGGTCAATTTGAGGTGAATGGACCCACAAGCACCTGTTAACTGACAACTTGGAAACCAAGATTTAACTTTGGGCGAAAGGGAGTACTCGGTCCGCTCCATCATGAGAAAGGGTCACTAGCCAGGTTACAAATGTATCAGTTCATGGAAAGGCCACTCATTAAAATGTCTACGTTTCTGTTGGTTTATGGATGTGGGTGCTGGTACCGGGGGAATGCCTTGGCCTTCAGGGGTCCACTGAGGGGCGACCCATTGGGGGCGTCTGTCCAGGGGTGTGGTATGTAAATGAAGATGGAAGTGTTTTTTTCTGATAGATTAATTGTAATTTGAATACACGATCAATAAAAAGCCGACAGAGTCTGCAGAGGTCACGTGTCAGTTTAGAAGTGCACACAGAGTGGCTTCATAGAAAACTGCGCCTCCTGCCGGCAGTGAAAGTCGATCTGTTCCTGCGTTGAGCCTCTGTTCAACTGTCCGAGCGATCATCTCTGACAAGGACCGAACATCGAGGACCTTCCATGGGCTCTTAAACCGAGCGATGTCTGATTAATACTCAGCGGAAGCCCTGTAGCCCCTTGCTGGTGACGTATGAAAATGGGTGTATACCAGCAGGACTGGTCAATGATGCACGACTTGAAATCCATGTGTGTTTAATTTCTTGATTTATTTTAGTTTGACTATAGTATAGCCAAACTATATTTGGATAGTCACTATACATGTATTGAACTGCAGGATAAACCTTCCATTGTCATTTAAGTTCAATAAAGACTGATGTAAATGTAATCACCTGACCATTCTACTCATCTCAAATGTGCTTGAAAACCGCTCGGAAAAAAAAAGAAATCCATATAATTTGATGTAAAGCATTTTTTAGTGCAGTGAAAATAGATATTTTTATTGGTATCTAGTTGCTTTTATTATAAAGTAATTACTTTACTAACTCAGTTACTCTGGGGAGCAAGGAATGAGGAACAAATTTTCTAAAGTAACATTTCCAACACTGATTGTAGAAGACTGCACTTCCTCTTTACTAAAGGTCAACGTAGACACAGCTATTATATATCATAATTGTTTAAGAACATTTTTTTTTTATTGATGCCTATTTATCAGTGCATGTATTGTAATTACGTATGCCTATTTAATATTGTGTCATTATTTTAATTGTTTCATGGACAAAAGTGCATTACAGGTATAGTTGCTTTGAAAGTACTTTAGAATTAGTTGAGTTCGGATCAGTTGGGTTCAGAAAATAAAGTTGCTGAGGTCAGAAATGAAGTATGAGCCTTGAACGACCTGAAACAAATGAATTTACGTAAGATACAGGACATTCTATGCAGCATCGATAAAATGTGTGTGCGTGTGTGTGTGTGTGTGTGTGTGTGTGTGTGCGTACATACATTTTGGCATTTAAACCTGCATCGAGTAAGATGATGCCATTGGGACAAGAGAAAGGATAACAAAAACTTCAAACAACAGTGGAATTTACCTGTTTGATCATTAACTTTCTTTGTGTTTTGACCAACCGGTGAACATCAGCCCTGCAGAGGAAGAGATTGAGATGGGAATGAGAATGCATGGAACAAGAGCTGAAGGCAGAAATCCACGAGGAATACAAGCCGCGCATTGCCAAATACAAAAACAGGCCGCTCTTTCGTCTTTCTTTATCCTCCTATTTTATTCCCTTTGTTAGCGGAACTTGGCGTACGGGACTTCAGAGGATGCTGCAATGAGCACATCAAAGCACGCTGACAGATTGTGGCCCAACGGACACACTCGAAGTGGGCATTATTTTTCTTGTTGAAAATGTAGAAAAGGCGAGTACAAAGTGGGGAAATGAAAGCACCTCCTTTGGTTATTTTTGCCTCCCTCCACATTTTTCGCTTTTGTTTCAGCGTTGTTTTCCTCTCAGTTTCCTCATGTCGAGGGTCAGACTAGCACCTTGTTTGTGTCAGATGCTCCTTTTTGGGAGATTTATGTCCACCCTACAGTCTTCCTTTCTCACTTTCACACTCTCCCTCTTGCAGACATTTCTTACAAGCTCTCTTTGAGATCAGCCCACATGGCTCTGGGCAAAAATCCATATGGGTCTTCAACTGCTCTACATTCGACCGACGAATGTTAGGATAGAGAGAGAGAGCCGAACCAAGAGTCCCGTGATGAGAAACAAATTATTAATCATGCTGCTCATCTGCTTACAAAAATAATAGATGAATAATGAAATCAGAAATGATCTCTTGACACTTTTTGTGTTTTTTGTGCGCCTCGGGTATCACTCATCAATGAGCAAAGTGTCAGGTCGGGAATTCTTAGTCAGACCAGAACGGGAGGAATCGGTACGGGATGCTTTCTGACCAGAGCTCAATGACTGTTAACCTACATAGTGTGCCACGGAGTTCACTCACCTCGAGTGATGAATTTCAGACGTGCTATTGATCGCCATTGCCATGTTTCGTTGTTTTGGTGTCATGTCTAGGGCTGCTCATTTTTTTTAATTGTTTCCTGCTGAATTGCTAAGTAGGTGTGTGGGTGGTAATTTTAAGAAGACTATTTAGGAGTTGATGCATTAATGAAATACTCGGCGTGGCATGCTAGGTTTATGATCATGCTTTCTTACTGGCATCCTTGAGTCTTGTGTTCATCCAAAATGCATTTATTATTAACATGTCATGATGATCCTGACTAAAATTGTCAAAAGAGATTTTTTGTATTGTCAACCTATGACCAAAAAAAACCCCCCCAAAAAAACAGATGTATGCATTGAACAATGTTTTTGGGAATACAGCAAAAAAAATTGTTTGTTTTATTTAATTGACATTTGACTCAGTCAGCAATGGTTTTCAATTACAACTCATTTTGGTAGGTTAATAAACATACCCATGAAATTTAAAACACAATCCGATCAGGCTGCATCCAGTTAGTGCCATTTTTAATAAAGTGCAATTATAAGAATTGGGTTTCAAGCTAAGCTGCTGATTGTGTAACGGTACACTGGCCTGACTTCAGTACGTGCAGCATGGATTCAGTAAAGCGCACAGTCATTCAAGAGATTTGGCTATTGTGGTGAGAAAGTTATGATACGAGGGGCAAGATTTGGACCCAGAAGCAGACAGGAGACGAAAATGGCAAACTAAAAGTTGTATGTACAAAAATTCTAAGTAAAAAACCAGAATGCAGGACCGGGCGCACCAGGCCATGGAAGGCCAAACATTCTGACAATGCGCAAGTTGAGTAACTCAAGTTTACATATGGATAAAAAGCCGGTCACGGCAGTCCTTGTGTGACCGAATAAAGGATGAAAAGCATCGAACAACATCAAGGACACAAAGTCATTGACATTTTAATGTGATCCAGCATATCAATTAAATTAACAGGTCAGCTTTGCGCCTAAACTGCAAGTGGCGTTAACTAGTAGCATTTGAAGACATGTTCACATCGCTTCGATATAGCACCAGTTTACTTTTGACAGCCTACAGCTGAAGAAGAGAGCAGCGTCATATGACTGTTTTGTAATGCATTCTACTTGTTTTATGCACTGTTTATATGAAACCAAATTAGAGAGAAAAGGATCAAGTTTACAAAGCCACGATTGAGAGCACAGGATTCTTCCTGAATATATTTTTTGTTCTCCTCTTTGAAGCACATTCCAGAAAATTTAATACTTGGCATCTTAATCAACCACCAAGGACATTTGGCCTGCAAATAGAAACGAAGCAGATTTTCGGAGTGACCCAAAGTTAAAAATTCAGAAATTCAACAGGCATCTGAGAACACTTCAAGGGCGATATCTTTCAAAGCAACTCCAGCATCACAGAAATCATCTGCCATCGGACCTGGCATGGCCCCTGAGGGTGATGATTCAGTCCATTGTCCAGGAATTGACAGAATTTCACAGCTGCGCGCTCTTCCCGGTTTTGATGCCTTTTTTGCTCATCGTGTGACCCTGTTAAAAATGCTACACAAGACGCGTATACTTCCTTAGACTGTAGATGCTCCACGCATTCACTTCACATCGACCTCTTGGACTCCTCTCTCTGGTTTTGATCTCCCTTCCCTCACTCTTTGGCCTCTGGAGGATGTCAATGCAGACTGAAGGGGTTTCCAGGGGGTTTCAAGGGGCCTTTCGATCCTTCATCCAGGTCTTAGTGTTCAAAGACCTTGGCCAGTCATCCAGCCGCACACACACGCACGCACACAAAACACACGCTCTTTGTCTTGAAATACACATAGCTAGTCGGGTAAAATAAAAAAAGATGGCAAGACAAGAACATTTCAAGAGAGGAAGGAAGTAGCAGGCTACTGAGAGCTTATCTGAATGTCAGAATAAGATTGTCTCAAATTAGCAATTAAATGCACTTAGAAAAAAAATGTGTCTATATTGTCTTGTTTCAATAAATTGCACCAGATATGGTATGGATTGCAATATTTAGGAAATACAAATGTGGAACAAACACATTTAAAATGACAGTATTAATTTTATGCACCAACCTGCATCTCATATTCGCCGTTCCCAGTCAGGACTGGCAAACATATAGATGATTGTAAAGTATTATCTTCTCTCTTTTTATTGGTGTCATGTAGCTCCAAAGGCCAGGACAATCCGCTTTTTCAATAACTTTATTGACTTTATTTATTGATTTTGTGTGGGTCTGCTAGCCAAGCGAGCCAAAAATCAGGTGAAAATTCACCATGATAAGTACATTAAAAATACATTCAAATGAATTCTGATGGCGACACGGTGAGCAACTGGTTAGCACGTCGGCCTCACAGTGCAGAAGGTCTGGGTTTGATTCCGACTCTGGCCTTCCTGTGTGGAGTTTGCATGTTCTCCCCGTGCCTGCGTGGGTTTTCTCCGGGGTATTCCGATTTACTCCCACATTCCAAAAACACGCTGGCAGGTTAATCGAATGCTCTAAATTGTCCCTCGGTGTGATTCTGAGGTCGAATGGCTGTTCGTCTATGTGTGTCCTGCGGCCCAACTAAACCCCAGGTAAAGCTTCCTAGAACCGCCACTGTTTATGATCCATCAACTGTACGTTCTGCACTGAGGAGATCTGGGTTATGGATTTTGGGAAGTAACTGAGAGCAGATTTAGCCAAAATTATATAATGTGTGAGTGTGTGAGTAAGTGTGTGTGCTCGCATTTGCAGCTTTATTTGCTGTCTATGAATCTTCACTTTTGTTTGCAGATCATTCGTATGTCGATGTCGACGAGTGTCTCATATTCAGTCGGATGACAATGTGTGCACAAGGCTTGTCTGGCCTTATCTAGATGTCCTTATTATTGACTGGGCAAAATAGATAAGGAAGGATGAGTACCCTGTCGTGTCCATCCGTCGCAGCCCCCGCACGGAATCAACCTAAGTTACCTGTAACCCCAGCAACAAGCCTTTCTCTCTAAGACTGTGTGATGAAGAGGAGTTTAACGTTTTGATGAAATCTTGCTCCCATACATTCAATTCTGGGAATTATTTGGGGGAATTGTTTAGCATTTAATGAGTGTCCAATCAAGGGTTAATTGTGTAGTTTGTATTGCAAGTCTAACCCCAGGGTGTATTAAGGGATTCCCGTCTTTTTTCTTTTTCATTTTGTGTCAAGCAAGACTAGTGTTTTAACACATATGCCTGATAGATTTGTTGTTCAAAATTCGACTATTGGGCATGGCCATCCTGTTTAGACTTTGTAAGTTTTCCCCTGAGTTTTCTCTGGGTACTTTCCTACATACCAGAAACACACATGTTGGTCTAATTGAACACCAATTGTCTCTCGGCGTGAATGTAAGTGTTCATGGTTGTTTACGTCCAGGGTCCCCAATCGCCGGTCCTCGGACCGGTACCGGTCCGCCGGGCATTTGGTACCGGGCCGCACAGAAAGAACTTGCCTTAATTCCGTTTTATTTATTTCGGAATACGAAAGATGTTTTATTTTGAAAACTTACCGGATTCTCCGTTACATCCGTCTGTGTCCAGCTTGACACACGTCAAGCCACGCTTCTCCGTAACGTGACCAATTAGGCTAAAAACAAACACCGGAGCTCGCAAAATGAGTAAAAAAACTGCTGGAGATCGCAAATGACGGCGGCCTTAAAAGTACGTTCGAGACAACTGGATTAAAGTTATGGCTGAATACTCTGAGATCGCCACAATAGCACTGTTGCTATTTCCGACATCCTACCTGTGTGAGGCGGATGTAGACTGGACATAAACCACACACTTGAGGTGTCATTGTCTCTCCCATTACCCCGAGATGGGACCGTCTGGTCGCAGAAAATCAAGCTCGGTGCTGTGGTGAGTCGTCATTTTCATGCACTTTGAATTTGCGTTGTATCGTATTTTGAAGGCATTAAACATTGCCATAGCGATCGGAGTGTTGCGGCCAGATTAGACGCTCCTTGTGTTTATTATTATATTTCGAAAACACCACAGTTTTCATGCAGCTCATACCATATTATTTTGTTGTATTATTTCCGTCACACCTTAAATGCCGGTCCCTGAAAATATTGTCTGACATAAACCGGTCCGTGGGGCAAAAAAGGTTGGGGGCCCCTGGTTTACGTGTCCTGTGATAGGCTGGTGACCTGTCCAAGATGTACACCACTTCTCACCCACAGTCAGCAGGGATGGGCGCACTTATGACACAAAAGAAGACAAACAGTATCAAAAATGGATGGATGCACAGACAGACGGATGGATGGACGAACGGACGGATGAATGGATGGATGATTTGATTGGTTTTGTACGTGTAGAGCCACTCCCCACAGTTGCAAGCAGGATTTCTGGCATTGGACATTCCAGTTCCAAACTCAATCTTACAGAAAAGGACTGCCATCCATTTCACTTTTTTTGTTTGTTTGTTTGTTTGTTTGTTTTTTGTTTTTTTGCTTGCTTTAGATCTGACACAATTGTGCATTTTAACTCTATTTTGGGGCTGGTAAGTGTACAGTATGTTTATATTGTTTTGATAGTAACCAGTTACGAGTGTCTTTTCTCCTTTTGATAAATGCAATGCTTCTCAAAATTTTTTTTATTACACGCCCCCAGGAAGAAGAAAATATTTTGTACGCCCCACCTCTCCGCCTTGATTATAAATAGTATCATTTGTCAGTAAAACTGCTGTTTAAGTACAAGCTCTGCTGAGGAGTGCAGACTCCTTGTGCACTCTGACTGGGAGCCACACTGTCACCTACTGTCATGGATGTGCAATTACACTTTATTATCGTACGGAAAAAAAAACAAAAAAAAAAAACGTTCTCTCGGGTCACCCCCACTCCCCATTTGAGAAGGACTGAATGAATGCACAATGGCCCAATGTTGCTGGGTCTGAAGTGTCAATTATAAATTCTATTCAACCGTGCCCTGCGTTCCTTAGAAAAGCATATAGCAGCACTGTCTACCATATGTAACTCTCTGATGCCCTGAATGTATTATACTGTAAGTATACAGATTGTAAAAAAATGAAGATTAATACCTGTTGTTTTTTTGTCCCCTGTCTTTAAGCTACAAAAACCCATACTGAAAATAGAACAGATGCATATTGAACACACGTCACGCTTCATCTGAGTCAAGTTTGAACGCGTGAACATTGTTGTTCTCTACAGTTGTCATTTGTCATGTTTTGCCTTGAGTGTTGTTTTTGAGCTATAATCAATATGTTTGTATCAGCAGTGGGCAAAATAACTCGCAATAAAAGTGGAGCCAGTAGAAATACCTGGCATCCAGATTCATATTTCTCTTAAGGCATCTTTACCTGAGAGAGAATGATATAGCAAAAAAAAAAAAAACAAAAAAAACAAATTTTGTTGGTGGGCATTTTTTGCAAAGATCCAAGTACACAGTACTACAACTTTACCAAAGCGAATTCCATTTACACAGAGCACCAAAAATGCCTCATAAGCCTATGTTTTGCATACCTGTTGGACTGCCGCATGTCAAACATGTCTCCACTTGGTCTAATCTAAATGTGCATTTTGAAAACTCCACTGTAGTGTAAATGTTCACTTAGTGGAGGAATGTGTCTCCACTGACCTCTGTAAGTTTACACTTCGTTGAAGAGTCATCAAGCTCATTATTTGAGCAAAACGCAATCATGCACAAGCGCACTCACACGTGGACAAGTAAACAATTAAACATGTCTCTCATCAGAACATTACAGAGGAGGTTTTGGAGACCCTAATATTTGTCAGTCTTTTTATCTCTCTTTTCAATTGCAATCAAAATCAAATAATAAAAAAGTGCCATTTTATTATTCTAACTCGTTTTTGTATCGTAATTTTAATCTTTTTTCATATTTCCATTTTAAACTAAAAACTTCAAAAATACAAAATGGGAAAACTGGTGCAGCTCTGAATTTGAATGTATTTAATTGATTGGGTTTGACTTGGAAGTTTCAGCATTAGTAAAGACGGTTAGATTGTTGACCACCACAGCCTGTCCAGACCACAACCACAATCCATCAAATGATCCATCAGCCACATTATAATGAGCACAGGTTTGAAGTGTTAATGTATTCATGCATTACATGTGACATCGAAAATTCCTTAAATATGGACAAGCAGACTTGAAGCAAATTACTTCAACAACACTGACATATCTTTGCATATGACTTGGTTGGGGGCGTGTCCCTACAGCAGTCAGTATGATGTTAATGCTGTAAACCAAGAAGAAGGTAAACGCTCTGACTCCAGCAAAAGCCTAATTTCTATGTGAGATGTGATGCATGAAGCCGATTATAATGATACTTCAAACATGTTTGTCGTTGATTTTACATGGTTGATTGATTATTTGATGGATCGCGGTCATGGTCTGGATTGATTGTGGCAGCTAACGAGTTAGCATAGCATGCATGTGTGTGTGTGTGTGTGTGTGTGTGTGTGTGTGTGTGTGTGTGTGTGATGCATCAGAAACATGTAATACTTGGTTTGGTTGTTTTTGATGTAATCACATCAAATAGATACTTGTATAATAGCTATACTGTATTTAGTTGTACAGTACATTCAAGTTTTTGGTGCCAGTTTGGGCTTTAAAGCAAAATTTATACTGGGGTGGCACGGTGGGAGACTATGGTGAGCACGTCTCCCTCACAATACAGAGGTCATGGGTTTGATTCCGGGCCCCGGCCTTCCTATGTGGAGTTTGCATGTTCTCCCCGTGTCTGTGTGGGTTTTCTCCAGGTACTCCACTTTCTTTCCACATTCCAACAACTTGTGTGGTAGATTAATTGAAAATGCAAAATTAGTGCGTGTGATTGAAGTCGTTTTGAGACAAAAGTACACCAAGGCAAAACCACTACAAAGAAAATGGCATTATCAAGTAAATTTAGCATTGCAAAATATTACTTTGTGCTTTGATTTGTTGTTGCTTCATAATGAGTGTGCTGTTGCATTGTTCTGAATATGTGTGAGTTTATTTCCTGAAACCCTGACTGTGGATGGTGTGATAAAAAAATGACCGACGCACACATGAGCAGCCCTCACTGGGATGTTTGGTCACGCTGACCACCTCACTGAAAAAATTATGGCTTCGCCCCTGACACCGCTCCACCACAAGGTGATGACTCACTGAAGAACTTGAAACTAGGACCACACAAACATGTTATTCAGTGAAATAAATCGACAGTGGCAGAATATGAGTTGAAATCATATTTACACGTTTACACAACATTTGTCATTGTTGAAATGTGATTTGCTTGGAGTCTGTCTTTTCATAATGGCAGAAAAAATGTCATAAACTAAGTCATGCAGTCATCCTACCGTATAGAGACATTTTTCCCCCCTCCGCCATCCTTTTTCACGGCTGCTTGGGCTCCTAACAGGAACCTGTTTGTGTTTTGTAGTGTCACGCTTGACTTCACCCACCTCCTCCAACACACTAACCACTGTCTTGTTTGCTTCTGCCCAAGTGGCTCCCTTTTGAATGCGTAACTTGGTTGAACAATTAATTATTCTAATGATAGGCCAGTACTCAGTGGTGCTTTTAACAAGGGCACAGAGAATATGAGGATGAAACTGATACCGATAGTAGAATTAATCCTCTGGAGTGGGGAGAAAAAATACTGCAGAAGCATGTGACCATGAGTCAAATTTGTCATTGGTTTTGATTGATATATATGTACCTATGTGCATTTCAACAACTCCTAATCAAACATCTTTTATGCATCATAAGTCTGCATTTCACTCGGCAAGTTCTGTCACCCTCAATACACCATTGAAGAGCATTATTTGATGGCAGCGAGTCACAATGACCGCTTGAGACAATTGAATCCCTATTTTTATCTGTACTGTACCCAGTCTCATGTTTTCAACATTCTGTAAAAAGGAATACATTCTCCTATCTTTATTATTCACCTTCATCTTCATTGTAATAATGAGTAATTAAACTTTGTATTTTCTTTCATCCAATTCTTATTGCGTCTTCTTTTCTGACCGTTCTCCAGCAGCAGCCAATGTTAGCAAAAAAAGGAGGAGGGGAGATACAAACACAATTGTAAGCACAAAGGCCACTGGAAGAAAGGGAGAGTAAAGCATGTTGTCATTGTCAAGGTACTGCCAGAGCAGTAGTCAAACAAGTTAAACGATCACTTTTCCATTCACAAATAGTGTTTAGGGCATGGTCAAACTGTCCCTCAAGTTTTTTTTATCAGAGGTGACTGTCAACAAAATAAATGAAGTTGTGCTGCAAAGTGAAATTTGTATCACATCAGTGGTAGTGTGAAGCACAGGGGTTGACGATGCCTTTTCTCCACCCTTCCTCATACAAGCTTCCCCACCGCATAGCCTCCACTTCCATTCATCACAGGCCATATTGAGGGAGTGAAATTCTGCGGCGGTGCCGGTAATCAATGGAAGGGCTCCATATGGTGGGGATCAAAGGTGTCACATAGTGTGTGGTTCTGCTTTATTGCCAGCCAGCACTGTTAATTGGACAACAAGATCAGAGGCAATATTAAAATCCAATTAAATTGATATGAACAGATTGCCAAGTGATGTACGCTAATGTATAATTGAGTATCAAGCAAATGCGAGTGGCCCGTCTCGAGTGCCGAGCTGCTGAATAAATGATGGCCTCGCCGTAGAGGACGGAAACAACTTTGCACATTAGCCCGCCCACCCCTCCCGTCCTCCTTTCCTACCCTTCTCTCAATCCCCTCCTTCACTCTCTGTGCCCTCAGATATGGAAGGACACAGAATATCTCTGCCTATTTTGCTTCTTGGGAGTCAACTGGAGAGTCGTATTTGTCCATGCTTGTCAGTGTGAGGGCAAAGGAGGAGAGATGGTGCCCACATGTGCGTGCAGTCGTGTCATCGTGCATGTCCAAAGGGAGACGTGGAGATGGTGCATAACATTTTAACAGTGCTATTCCTTCACACGCGCGCAGCTTTAATTTGAGTTTAATGAAATCTAAATTATGTATTGCCTTTTTTTTTTTTTTTCTGGAGCAAAAAAACAAGTGCATGTTTTGGTGGTTTGACTAATCAGGCGTAAACAACAGTGCCATTTCCCCAGAGTCACTCTGTGATATGGAGTGCTCTTTAAGAAAAAGGAATAAATAAGCAGATGAAGATGGATGCTCCGACACTATTTAACAGACCACCGAGGTTCAGTCCAAGGTGACATTCCCTGATAAGGTACACTTGGACCACAGCCCAAATTAATCAAAAGTTCATCACAACTCATTCATTTATTAATTGAATATTTTGCGCCCGGATTTAATGCGTTCCGCTGCTGGCTAATTTGTGTCACTGGTAGGCTGATAAGGAGATTTACATATCAAATTTTAATGATATTTTGGCTCCAATGATCCCCCTCCATTTTGGGGGGCTAATTATTTATTTCTGTTGTTTTGGTTGAGGTCCAGCATATGTGTTTTAGCCCCCTGCCTCCCCTTCTTTCTTGCATTAAGCTGGCTTCCTTAATTACGCGGGCACAGGGCTCATTAGCTTCCATGGATATGGGGTGGCATGATGTGCCCATCTCTTCTCCCGCAGGCAATGCCCAGACAAAGTGCCTGGGGAGCAGGTGCTGACAAGGTCGCGGTGGCAGTGTGCCATCTGGACTCGGGCTTGGGTCCTGTCGAGGCCCGGCTCTTTTGTAGCTCTAGCTGCGGCTAATGCCATCCACCAACAACCCTGACTCAAAGACATCAAAACAGCGCTTCGGCTCTAAGGAGATCTGTGGACTTAACAGCACTAAAACAAAGGCGCAATAATTGGTTTTGGCGCAATCTGTCCTTCGTTTTCCACTCAAGGAGCTTTTGTGGTTATTAAGTGAGTTTCGAACAGAAGGCACATTGAAGGTTTTCTTCAATTAAGCATGATGCACCTCCATTTGCATAACATAGATGTGCACATAAATACGCATGGATTGCAACAATGAAGAGGTCCTGTCCCCCCCCCCCGCCCCCCACGTAATAAACCTCACCCTGGGTAAATTATAAGGGGAGAGAAGGTATAATTTTATTTTCGTTACAAGGCCAGCTTTAGATTTTCTTTGTGGATGGGATGCACTGCCATGAAAAAGTTGATCATTACTGCATGAGAAAATGACTTCATGTCAACACATATAACGAAAATTCATTTGCAATCAATGTTTTACCACCTCTTGAAATGTTCAAGCCTGTTCACACAATAAGAATATGTATGTTTTATTTTTTGAAAATCACACAATTAACGAATCACCAAACATGAACAAAAATGAACAATGGATAAAAAGACATTGTTACAAAATTGCCATCACAACCAAACTCAGTTAAGACTAGCACTGAACTTCCTTTCATAAATTAAAACAGAGCTGCAGTCATACAGAGGTGATGGTGAAAATAATAGAACCACCGTGAATCATCAGATACTCTGCGACCAACTACTTTTCTAAAGCAATGATGTGGGAAAAGGAAGAAATTAATACTTCTCCAAATTTATCACAACAAAAATAACTCTTAAGTCTTATTGTCCCCCCCATTTAGCAGCCTTTTAATGCCGGTTTTAACAGCTTCCCCTTACACTCAACAAAACTGCCTTTGTGAGGATTTGGCAGGTCACCCTTGAGGAAAGATCGACACGATTAATATGTAATATTTTGCCGGTGACATGATTTAAAAACTAAAACGCACTGGAAAGTTTTGCTGTGGTTAATCTGTCCTGACTACCAGAGAGAGAAACTCAAGGTTTACATGCAGTTGCGCAAGGCCACGTAAACACTTGCAGAAACCTGAATATGCTCATATTCAAAATGTTGGTGTTATTTTCGACTTTGAGTTCACTTTTATTCTTCACATGAGAAATTTTACAAAAATAGGTTTGGGGCATTTGAACATCATATCCAGAGTCTCTGCCTCTTTCTCTCTTAGGCCAACAAAGATATGTTAACGCATGCTTTTATCGATTACTGTACCAATCTGCCGTGTGGTCTTCCTAAAAAGAGTATTTCACGTTCACATTAATTGAAGAATTTGGCAGCAATTGTCCAGAAGAAGATCAGGATTTTGAAATCACTGAATTGGCTGACTCACTGTGTGTTCCCCGATTGATTTTAAGGGTATTTTAGATTTTGTCTTAACAGTCTTGGTTGTTCTTATATTTCAGAGCTGAGGTCCTTTGGCTGTGCCTTGTTGGCACTCCCTTAAGACAGGACACACACTGACAGTGAGGCGGTGTTTCAATTGTCCAACCCCTACTTGTGGAAACTCCTGCTGGATATCCTCAGCAGGAGAGACTGTTCTTGTTTTTAAGAACAGGCTCAACAGCAACTTTTCTAATATTTCCTTATTTTCCCCATTTTGTCCTTTATTTTATTCAGTTATTTATTATTTCTTGGATCTTATCCTCATGTAGCTTTTAGCTTCTCTGGTCTTCTTGTTTTTTATCATTATTTGTAACTAATATATTTTAGTAGTATCTTAATATTTCAGTGTTTTTTACTTATTTATTTTTCAACCAGGAAATTAATTGAGAACAGTTTCTCATTTAGAATGCCAGAAACGCTTACGTTATTCAATCATTTTTCTATGAACCGAACCCCAAGCCACCCTCTATTTCCTCGGAGGGCGCAATCTGCACTGGGGGCCATGGCAGGCCGCGACTGTGGTCCTGCATCATGGGAGCCCCAATTACCATGCATGCAGGCCTTTCATGCACTGGGTACTCCATGCTGATGGGCTGGTCCTGGTGCAGACCGCTCCTTGAGATGGTATCGCCTCACCTGGAGGCACTGTACTCAGTCTCAGGTTAGCTGTGTATCTGTGCAATTACAACATGATTTAAAAGAGTGTTCAACGCATAATGCCTCAATGCAGCTCTGAATTTGGACTGATTTTTGCATCATCAAATGCAATCTGTGCGTGCTTGTTACGTATTTCACCATGCCTTGATTCTCGGCTGTATAAGCAAAATGTTTCCATATCTCACACTGTGCCTCTTTTTTTTTTTTCTTTCACGGGCTGCTGATAAGTGTGGAAACTTCTGGCCTTTTTTTTTCCTAATGCCAACACTCTGGGAGTGATACTATTTGGGAGGCCCCGCCCACTACAAAAAAGCGCTATGGCTGCAGATGTTTCTGTTACAGCACGCTTAAAATACCGGCACTAAAAACAAGGGATATTGTGCAATTTTGGCTCGGCTCACAGGTGTGCTAGTTTTTAGAACAGGCCCACAGGCAGCTAATCTAGTCTTTGGGGGAAACTTAGTGCTCACGGACACCATGTTAGTGACCCCTGGAGAACAGGGCCCTTTTTAACCATGCTTTATAATGTTAATGTCTGACTGTTCAGTTTGGGGCCACTGAGACCTTCAAAGTCAAACTTCAGGGAGATATCAAAAAGTCATCTGCGGGGTGAGATTGAGCTCTTCCCTCTCAGGATATTGCAGAAGGAAGTTCACCTCTGATACAGATATGTTTTTTACCTCCAGATTTCCAGACTCGTCTCAACCAGCTGAACAAATTGTCTGCCCAACAGAGAGTTGACCGACAAGGCATCAGTCACTGAATCCTCTATTTCTTTTAAAAAGGATAGTTTTGAGCTACTGGCATGGAGTCACTGTTCACATTAAGTCCGGCACAGTGAACTTAAGCCTTCATTCACAGCCAGGAGAGAGAGTTAACCAGGTGATGCATCTGGAAATGCCGCTGGCCACATCTCTCCAAACTAAATCCTTTTACCTTCAAGCCAATCCCTAACTGAAAGGCCTACATTCTTTTCCCATTTCACCTTGGTTGGTGGACACAACAGAAAACAGTTCCATTATTTTGTTTGTTGTGTTGACATATTTGTGGTCTTCAATTAAAAAAAAATAAAAAATCAACATAACCAGTGTAGGCAAATAAAATCTTACTATTTTTAAAACCTGGGAAAAACAAGCCTTTAACACATGTACAGATTTTCTGAAGGTTACTGGAAGAGAACATTGAGCATACGAGTTTACCTTACACCACTATGTGCCCTAAAATCATCACAAACCAATATGGATCTTAGGCACACCCAGCAATGTTCCCTGCACAACAACAATAAGACCATGGCGTGGTCTACCAGAGGAGGCAGTGTTCAATGCAGTAAAACACGTTTTCTTGATTACTTGGACATTGTTTTTTGATTATGAACATTCATTCAGAGTATATGTTAAAAATAATAAATAGTTTTCTTTTTTTTTTTATTTAGTTGTGCAAATGTGATGATGCATGTGCATCTTTTCATCCCCAACAATACAGTACTGCATTTCTGTAGACATGGAAATTTGATAGCATAACCGAAAATACAGGAAGTTAAAAAAAATGTGATTGCAAACAGGTATCGTGTTCTGTAACTTTACTGTAATATTGATTCAATTTTGATAGCTATAATTATCTGATTTCACACACTATCATGTGTTATAGAAACGCAATATGCTTTATTTTCGTTACTCAGCAAACATTGTAGTGAGAGCAGTGCTCTGTCCCGCATCTCTGCAGGATTTCCACACTAAACTCGCATGTCGCAATTTTATATTTTGATGTAAGGACCACTGGATGAAGCTGTTTCATATATGTCACCAAGGACTGTTTTGACTCACGCTAATCACACAAATAATGAAACCCTGGAATTTGGATGGTCATTCAAAAATATCTGCTGAAATGAAATGAATCTCAAAGGGAAAAAAATGTTCACCACAGAGGGATGGCGAGCCTACAATTTGTCATTTATTTTGACCCGATATACAATTTGTTATTTGTTGCTGTGGGTGGTTTTGAAATAGAGGAGAGGCTTTCTCCTCCCCGGCACCGGTGTGGTATCACCTCCCTTTCCACCAAGTGGCAGATTGTCACAGAGTTCTCAGGGTTTAACTTATGAAGCTGCTGGTCGCACTCTATTTGAGGCGACCGTTCCACTGTGAGGCTTACTGATCACAAGGCCTGAACACACATAAATACCAGCGGCAAACCCATACTTACGCACTGGTCATTCCCATTCCCTTCCCACATTATTTTACAACCTCTGTGGCCTCCTTGCCAGAGGCCTTGGCTGTCATTATGCGGTCCAGTGTTTGGGTTAGCAAGCACTCAGCTTCTGATTTGAGCAAAGGATGCTTTCTCTGAGGAAAGAAAAAGAAAGGAAAAAAAACTTATAAAATGTGGTTTAATCCTACCTCAAGGTAGGATGTTCTAACTTTTAAGGGTCTCGGACCTGCACAGAATACCAAGTGCGAGCATCCACATATGGCCGTTCAGACGTGGTCAAAGAGAATGTTTATTTTCGTGATTTCTGGGAGGCTGGCATGTGGTGCAACGCCTAACATGAAAGGAAATGTTGAGTTTGAATGAAAGGTTAGTAAAAGGCATGTTGCACAAAAAACAGCGGGGGCGAGTTTAGACATTTAAAAGCGAAAAGCATTCATGATACTGTGACAGATGACACATGCAACGCTTATGTCCAAGTATCGAAAGTTTGTGTCACAGCAGGATTTATGTGCAAGGCATAGTATCAGCATAGTATTTTTTTCTAACTGAGCTCTCTCACCAATGTCCTTTGAATTAAAAAAAAAAAAAATCTCCTTGCGGTTAATTAAAAGTGCGTAAGGACTTAATGTACTTTGACCACCGATACACATACAGTGCACGGGGATAAACAGAGCGGAGTCTGAAGGATTTTCTTGAAGTCCCCTAATTTAATCCTCCAGCCCCTAATCTGGTGTGAACCCCTAAACCCTTCTGCACACAAAAGCTGACCAACATAATCCCCGGTTCAGAGAGAAGGCCACTCATTCCCTTACTTTCTGACTACTGCATTTCGCATCATGCACATTTCATATATTAAAAGCCCTTTTTTTTCGTTCCCTCCTACCATTTCCCTGTCAGTCATTGTCTACATTTGACGATTAGTTTTCTGTCTTCCTCCTGCCCAAAATGTGCATCACGAAGTGAAATATCAAAGACCAAACCCAGAGACAATGTAACACCAGACATTTGACAGCATCTTATAATAATAGATGCTTCTGTATATTTGCCTTCCATATATCACTCAGAACTCTCACTTCTAGGAAAATAATCACATTTTAGAGACCATACATGATTAGGGGCATATGAAAGAAAGGCCCCACAGTTAGGGGGCAGCTAGGTGGAAGAAAGAGTGGTGGAGGGGAGAGGGTAGTGGTTGTAGATGGAAGGGGTGGGAGAGACTCAGTAGGGGGCTAATTCTCCCCGTGCCTTGCTGCAGCTGTGCCCCTGAAACTGAATGACAGATCCCTGAGCGTGATGGGGGTGGGAGGGAGGACGTTTGGCATATGTCAGAGCAGTGAGGGGCCTGCCAACTTCCTGTTACAATTTTCATAGGTTATTTAGCAGTGAGGCTCAGAGTTTATCTCTGGGGAATGCTACTGTCACAAATATGTTTTGAACAAAAGTCATTTTCCTAACCACAAGTATTTAGTCAACACTATTGGGTAATCTGTACAAATAGCACACGGCTATCGACCATTTCAATATATTCCTGCAGGAGGCTATTATTTCTGCTGGAGTCCGCTTGCAACGCATAATGTGTGTTATCTTTCATGTGCATTATAATATTTATGTTCCACTTGTTAAGTTAATGCAGATAATTTTGCTGTGTTTGGCCCCCTGAGCAGCTGCGAGTTCAAATGAACAACTGAAGCTAACTTTAATGTGAACGTGTCGCAACTGTATGTGACACCCCGGACCAACATAGAGAATGTCCTGTATAGGTCTTCAAAACAAGAAGACATGAGATTGCAGTGTTGGAGCAGCCACCCCTCCTGCGGCAGGACCTTAAGCACAGTGACCTTCTATCAAAGCTTGGCATGTAGCAGAGCTGCCAGGGAGAAGCGCATTAATTATTGAGGTGCATATGGTAACAAGCTGTGAACGCCAGTGACCACCTATTGTCCGATTAACTAGTGTTAACCTCATTTTTTATTTTTTTTTTTATTTGCCCCATCTCTGTTAAGATGAGGGCTTTCTCATGTCTAATTTTACAATGAAGGTGAAGAATGCAGGCTTTGATCACATTCTCCCAACTCTCAAAACCTGTATGATTACAATGTTCAAATAGCGGAGTAACATATCAGCTTCAGGGGGTTTTGACTGAAGCACTGCACTTGCTGTTATTAAAAAAAAAAGGTCATTTTCAAACCGTTTTGTTTTGTATATATATTTTTTTTTTCGTCGACTGTCTTTGAAATGAGCAGCCTCTGGCTACCGGTGTCTGCGAGGTGGGCGGTGAGGATGCGGAAAAGAAAAATGTTAACTCAGACAAATGACATTGTATTCTATTTTGTCTAGTTGTTAACACAACTGAAAGTAATAATCAATAAAGCACTATCTTTTTAATGGCAGGATTCTTCGTGATAATGGTTCACAGATTGTGTCAGTTATTGTATTTGTTGTACCACTGTATCAGCAGTTTTTTTTGGGGGGGTGGGGGGTTTCCTATATTTATAAATATGACAATTTGTCAACAAAACTGATTTATGGCAGATTTCAATCGCATCAAGGCTCAGAAGGGAACACTTGACTGGTGTTAACAATGTGCAACATCCACGCTTACTGCTCTTGGTCAAACAGTATCCGTAACTTGTTTTATCCTCACCAAGAAATGCCCTTCTTAAATCTTTTCTCCTTTCTCAAAGTAGAATTGTGTCTCGGATAATCTGCAGACACAACTACAATGAGAACAATAATGTGAAACCCAAAACAAATGTGCAAAATGAATCTCATTATTTTGATATTGAATTCTGCATTTTTGGATCCATTAAAGTGTTTACAAAGCGAAAAGAATTCACATCATAGCATCATATATCAATAACTAACTTTGCTGACTGCTCGACCACACGAAATCCACTCAATGAGGAATTAAACCCAACAAATTTTAAAGCAAGGAAACATTGTATGCACCAGCACGGGTCCATACACGGTCCTCCGATTAATATTTTGTCTGTGGGAAAAGAATTAAACAGAATAATTAATCAATGGGGCGGCCATGTTGGGTGGAATCATCCATTGCAGAGTGGAAGTGATGTCAAAACTAAAGTAGTGGCCCATTTAACTGTGTCGGTGTGCAGATTGTTGAAAGCAATGAATTTACAATAATCTCATTCGATCCTGCGTACACCATGGCTGAGATGGAAAACATGCAGCAGTCACCAGAAGAAGTAACAAAGCGTAAACGCTTGTAACACCATCATCTTCTTGATGTGAAAGAGATCCACAAAAAGGGATCAGCTCACAATTTGCTAATGAGATTTTGTGCGAAGAATGAAATTGAATATGTAGATTGTCTTTGTTGAATTTTTACTGACTGTATATTTTTTTTTAGTAATTAAAGAGGGCAGTAACTGGCTGATGCAAATCATGTACTCGTAAATTTACGCTCTTGCAAGAGTGAAACGACCTAAAAATGAGAGATCCTTAAAGCCAGTAGATGCAATGTTTCAATTACATCTTTTTTTAGAAGAAATATTTCATCGATTTAAGTAAGCTGCAGCTATGTAAGAACATGTACACATTTAAAATGTAACAAATTTTTCACATCTGGACTGTCGTTCCCCTTTAAACACACTCACACACTCACAAATCTTCGCTTGTAAAAGTGACAAGAAAAGCAGGGCTGAGTTAATTTGATCAGTGGTTTGTGTCCTGTGGCCTGTGACCTCTGACCTTAGGTGAGAAAAGGTTAAGTGCCTCTACACAGTGCTAATGATCAATTTAACACCACGCAACTGAGTGTGTGTGGTGTCTGTGTGTTGTCAAGAGAGTGGCAACAAAAAAATAACGGTTTTAATGCCACAAAAATGCAAGCTGACATGAGTTGATTTTACAATTTAAAAAAATGATTTCAGCTCCCAGTCACGCAAATATGATGAGTACTGTTTAGTACTGGTATTCTTTAATGCTGTTACATATGTGTTGCAACACAGTAGAGAATCATAGATGACGTTTTTTTTTTTTTTGCGTGTTGTAATGCAGGATAACATGCTCTGATAATAAATACATATATGGATTCCGGCCCGCCACAATGTCACTTTTTTTTAAATTCATTAAAAATGTTTCACTTTTCAGAAAATCCTGCAAAATTCTTGTGAGAACAGAATCTTCAGAGAAGGAAAAACATATTTTTCCCAGGCCTCCTATTCACATAAAGCACTTGCCTCGTATCACAGCGCATTTTCAATACCACATTAAAAGGGATGCTATTAATTAGAGAGACGAAGCGGGACTGCTACATTATCAGTCTTTTTATTTTCTTTTTTATGTCAATTCCTTTGTTCAAAAAAAAAAAAAAAAAAGGACATTCCCAAATGTCACAAATCCCTGCAGTCGGTTGAACAAAAAAAAAAAATTACAAAAACAAAACAGAATCGGCCACAGAGTGTCACTGGGGGACAAGGCCAGAATCCTTTTTTTTCAAGTACAATCGCAATAAAAATCTTCAAAGCTGAGTCGAACAGGAAACCTTTGTTGTTCCTCCCAATTCGCACGACTTGAACCTTACCCTGTTTCTTCAAGCCTGGTGGAGGATAACATGTTCCTACAGTTTGATAGCGCAAGAGTACATTTTCTTATGACTTATTCATCTTTTCCCGCTCTCTCCCGCTCCTTAATTTATAATTCATTTGATGTAAAATTTCATTAATTTTCTAAAATGTTCCAATTGGGGGCCTTGCTTTTTTTTTTCTTTGTCCAACCGTCTATTGTAGCAGACTATTATTCTTTCATGTAGCAGCCTTGTAGAGGTTATCATCTTCTGAGGGCAACCAGCGCTGGCTTGAAAAGTTTTAATCAGCTTTAATGAGAGGGGTCAGCACTGGAACCAGTGAGGGAGTGACAGAATCACAGACAGCTAGCCTGTGGAATGTATGCATGACATTTTTATCTTTTAACAGTTTCTTTCTCCATCATTTGGACTTTCTCTTTCCGTCGCTGTGACAGCCACATTGTGACTTGGCATCTTAACCAAGGGGATTGAGGTACGATAGCAATCATAACAATACAGTTTGGTTTGATACAGTATTTTCTCCAAAATCATTTCATCATACTCCTCTGTGAGCAATTAAACAGGTACGAATTTGTGCCAGCAGTCATTGAAACAATTCACACGTGGCTTAAAGGACGGACAATGCATCTTAACCAAGGGGATTGAGGTATGATAGCAATCATAACAATACCTGAGTTCAGTTTGGTTTGATACAGTATTTTCTCCAAAATCATTTCATCATACTCCTCTGTGAGCAATTAAACAGGTACGAATGTGTGCCAGCAGTCATTGAAACAATTCACACGTGGCTTAAAGGACGGACAATAATATGTACAATCCTCAACCTCATCTTCCTTAAATTCCCTCACAATGATAACACTAGTTTAGACCTTCTGCTCTGACAATCCGTGGCTTTTTATCATTCCATGAAATCCTCAGATATCCCACTTTTACCTTCTCGTCTTAAAGTTACCTTGGTTTTCACTGCGCAGTCTTTATCAAACGGCACTGGCCTTTCTTTTGGCTTTAGCCTTGGGCTCTAATCTTCTTCCAGAAGATAGTCTAATCCATTCCATTATTAGCATTTTACAGCCAAGGCTGAATTGCTCACCATGACATGGACTGTGTCTTTTTTTTTTTCTCAGGCCAAATGGCAGATATATGACTTAACCCCTTTAGCTTTAAGGCCATTGCAAGAGATTTAATGTTTCTGACAGAGTTCTTGCACCTGTAATGACCCTCGGAGACTCAGATTTTTTGGGGGAAAGTCTTCCAATGTCACTCCCAATTTTTTAAAAGTTAACACTTTTTGCTGTCAACATTGAATTAGTCAGAAATTGGAGTAACTACAGAAAACCTATACAAGCACAACATCCATCCATCCATCCATCCATTTTCTGATCCGCTGATCCTCACAAGGGCCACGGGCGGGGGGTGCTGGAGCCTATCCCAGCCGTCTTCGGGCAGTTATTGATAAAAAACTTATTTAGATGTTTTATTTATTGATTGATTTATTTATTTTAGCGCAGGGTGCAACAGTTTATTGTCACTGGTTACTTTGGTTACAGTGATTTGCCACAATGCTTCATCCTCGTTGTTCTAGGTAAAGACTTTAACTCAGAACAAATGTGAATTAAGCTGAATAATTTGGTTCTTCGTTAAAATAAATAAATCAAACAGTATGCTCTTTTCTTTAAGAGCAAGTGCTTTCCATTTGTCAATGGACCACCGGGCCACCCCAAGCACAACATATTTATATAATATACACATTGCAATGTGTTTCTATTGTCGAGTTAAGTTTTCAGTCTTTGATGGAAAGTGGCTTCACTTTACCTTCAGTGAAGCCATTCAGACCAAACGTATGTCCATGGTTAACATCAACTACCGTTGATGCTACGGTGAAAGTATGGAAAACTGTCACACACAGAATGCAAACTTCAATTCCAATGAAGTTTAGACTCAATGTAAAATAAAAGGTTTTTTTTTTTGGTTTTTTTTCCACAGGTGAACATGTTTTTTGGAACAAGGTCATGATATGGAGCAAAACGAGCATCCCAATAAGGCTCAGTTGTTCACAAGCACAATGGACGGAGGTTCACCACTTTGCGAACAACTGTGTGAGAAAATAGTGCAACAGTTGAAGAATGTTTCTCAACATTGAATTACAAGGAATCTAGAAATTTCATCACAAAAGATTCAGCGAATCTGGAGAAACCTCTGCACATAAAGCACTTAATGCTCATGACATTCAACCTTCTTAGGAGGCAGCACTGCATTGAAAACTGGCATCATTGTGTAAAGGATATTGCCAAGTGGGCTCAGGAACACTTCACAAAACCCGATAAATTAATACAAAACCAAAGCCGAATATCAACCAGCCCTCTTCACCAAGACAATGCCAAGCCAAATTCTGCATGTGTTACAACAGCATGGCTTCCGAGTAAAAGATTATGAATACTGGACTGACCCGCCAGCAGTCCAGACCTGCCTCCCCCTGAAAATGTGTGGCACACTGTGAAGCATAACATACGACAAAAGAGATCCCAGATTGTTGAGTAATTAAAGATGAACATCAAGCACTGATGGGAAAGAATTTCACTCACAAAGCTTCAACAATTAGTGTCCTCAGTTCCCAAGTGCTTATTGAGTGTTTTTAAAAGGGAAGGTACTGCACCACAGGAGTCCACATGCCCCTGTCCCAGCTTTTTGGAATAGGTTGTCAGTGTCAAATGCATAATGCATTCATTTTTGCCACAATATTTATATATTTATCTATATAAATTAATAAAATAAATTTATATAAAATGATAAATAAATGCATGACTAAATCAAAATAAAATCAAGTTTATCAATTTGAACATGAAATATCTTGTCTTTGTAGTGTATTCAATTGAAAGTTGAAAAGGATATGAAAATTATTGTATCGTGCTTTTATTTACCTCTGATACAATAACCATCCATCCATCCATTTTCTACTCCGCTTGTCCTCATGAGGGTCGCAGGCATTTGGAGCCTATCCCGGCTGTTTTCGGGCAGGTACACTGAACTGGTGGCCAACCAATCGCAGGGCACACATAGACAAACAAGCATTCGGGCTCAAAATCACACCTAGGGACAATTTTCGAGTGTTCCATTAATCTGCCTTGTGTGTTTTTGGAATGTGGGAGGAAACCAGAGTACCCAGAGGAAACCCACGCAGGCACGTTATGAACATGCAAGCCAGAATCGAACCCTGCACATTTGCACTGTGAGGTGGATGTGCTAACCAGTCGACCACCATGCCGCCCTATTTCACAATATCCCAATAGCCCTTCATTTGAATTGGGGTTCATATTATCTTACAAATCTTATTGGATAAGGTTGTAATTTATTGAACAAAAAAATCAGGCAAGTGTGCTAAGAGTGTTTTGGATGAGGACCAACAAAATTCTTGACTTTGACTATATTTAGGAGGCCCTGTTGGGTAATTGGCAACTCTATATGGCTTAAATTGACTGGGAAACAAGCCAAGGGATGTTTGTGCCTATTGGGCTAGATGTAGACCCGTTTCATTTTAAAATTTAGGCTTCAGAGTTAAACACGAGCATTTGTGACTGAAAACATGTCGGCGAGCTGAACTTTCTTCAATCAGGAATATTCCGCAGTTTGAGGGTCACTGTGGGAAACATTTTCTTGGCTTGTTGACTGATTTGTAAACTGAATCAGTGGTCAACTCTCCACTTGAGGTGTTAAGATCGAAGTAGGAAATTCCACACCTCCTCACCTCACCTCTTTCACACCATGAGGCCACAAAGCTCATTGATCTTCCTCTTGCAAGCATTAGCATGTTTTCGTCCCTTGTATGCCACGGGAAAAGGTTAGCGTGTGTGTGTGTGAGAGTGTGTGCATAATGCGCATGTGCCCATATCTCTATCATCCCTATTATCTCCTTCCCAACATATCCAAATGTCACTACATCTTTTTTCGCAAATGTCTTCCTGAGTGCAAAGTCTTTCAGTGTCTCCTCTACATGTATGCATGCGTGCACGCTTTTATTGTGTATGTACTTCAGCTTGTCCTGAATTTATCACAGACCGCGAATGTGTGAGCATCGCATGATGTGCACGTGTCTGTGTAGGTGCAATCAGATAGTGATGCAAACTAGACTCCCTGGGCTCCCAGTAGTGCTGAAGCCTGAGCTCAGAGGGCCGGCGCTTAGCCCCGGTGTCGATAAGCGGCCGCTCTTCAAAGAGCACTGAGGAAAAACGGCTCGGCCCTGTCAAAGCTGGACAAATTCCCTGCTAACACCCTGAGCCTCGCTGCTTGAACAGTTCAAAGAGCAAGAAAAGGAAAAGCGAGGAATTGAAGGCAAAGGGGTAAGCGGCTTTATAGATACAATATATAATTAGACGCATATGGAGATAAAACATCATCAGGTCTTAAGGAGAGGCCCAGGTGGACGTGACACACTGGGGTCATAATGTACACAGTAGTAATTAGGATTTCTTTAAATCCTTCGAATTTTAATTCTTGAGGAGCACATCCGTCTAAACATCCATCTGCTATGCCCTTACTCTGTTCAGGGTCACAAGGAAGCAGGATCATGTCCCGGTTGCCTTTGGGCACAAGTCAATTCTAGAGCTGACATGAAAGCCCCATTTCGATCCGGCACGAAGGCTTGGTTCAGTTCAGTCCAGTATTTATTTGTGTCGCCCTTGGAAAGGTCCCAAATCATCAAGATGACCACCATGAAGTTGGTGTGAGTGTTTGCTGGTGGGTCAGCCTGCATCCAAATGACCCTCAATTCTTAATTTATATATTTTATCCTGATTGAGTTAACGACTGGAAAATATGGACAAAGAATTTGATACTACACCACCAGCTGCTGAACATACCTGCTGCAGTTTGAATTGGCGCCATGGATCAAACATTCCAACAAACGTTGAAGATGAGCTTCTTCTTTTTGCAAGGCATATTTTGTGTTGTTGTTGTTTTTAATTATTATTTACTATTGTTTGTAGTAAATGCCCTTAAGGACAGCACAGCTTTTTTGCAAGGCATATTTTGTGTTGTTGTTGTTTTTAATTATTATTTACTATTGTTTGTAGTAAATGCCCTTAAGGACAGAAAAGCTTCATTGAAAATGAAAGAAACTTGTTTTGATGCTGGAAATTATTGATAAAAAACTTATTTAGATGTTTTATTTATTGATTGATTTATTTATTTTAGCGCAGGGTGCAACAGTTTATTGTCACTGGTTACTTTGGTTACAGTGATTTGCCACAATGCTTCATCCTCGTTGTTCTAGGTAAAGACTTTAACTCAGAACAAATGTGAATTAAGCTGAATAATTTGGTTCTTCGTTAAAATAAATAAATCAAACAGTATGCTCTTTTCTTTAAGAGCAAGTGCTTTCCATTTGTCAATTGTTTTCTTGATGGTTCCCCTCTTGGGAAAACTGAGGAATATAATTATTTGATTTGACTCTCAACTTTCTTTCAAGTCACACGTTGATTCAATCTGGCAGACGATAAACTGCAAACTGAGAATTCGAGTTCATTATTTTAGCCTTCAATTATTATTATGTCAAATTATAGACTATGCAGACTGTATCGAAAAAAACTGATTAAAATCTTTTTCGACTTATTATTGTTTCTAATCATCTTACGAGATATGTCTTGAGGTGTCCTTCTGTGACGTATCATTGTGGTATGTATGAATTAACATAACCCGAGTTCATAATCAAACCCATGGCAACGCGCTTAACAACGAAGTGCTGTTGAGATTTTTTGGAACAAGGTCATGATATGGAGCAAAACGAGCATCCCAATAAGGCTCAGTTGTTCACAAGCACAATGGACGGAGGTTCACCACTTTGCGAACAACTGTGTGAGAAAATAGTGCAACAGTTGAAGAATGTTTCTCAACATTGAATTACAAGGAATCTAGAAATTTCATCACAAAAGATTCAGCGAATCTGGAGAAACCTCTGCACATAAAGCACTTAATGCTCATGACATTCAACCTTCTTAGGAGGCAGCACTGCATTGAAAACTGGCATCATTGTGTAAAGGATATTGCCAAGTGGGCTCAGGAACACTTCACAAAACCCGATAAATTAATACAAAACCAAAGCCGAATATCAACCAGCCCTCTTCACCAAGACAATGCCAAGCCAAATTCTGCATGTGTTACAACAGCATAGCATTAATTCTTATTAGAAGCACGTCGAAGACCTCTGTTTTCTCAACCGGATTTTCAAATAAGGTAGGTGTGATAATCAATGAATAACACTGGCTGTTGTTTCTGAAAACAGCTTCCGAGTAAAAGATTATGATTACTGGACTGACCCGCCAGCAGTCCAGACCTGCCTCCCACTGAAAATGTGTGGCATCCTCGATGAAAATATTTCGAACTACATGAGTGCATGAATGGAATCATCTTTAATGGTTTGCAACTATCAATGCTGCCGATATACTGTGCAGAGTGGCCCACAACGCAAGAGAGCTACCTCAGCAATGACAATGTAGGACACCAACCTGTGAAGCATAACATACGACAAAAGAGATCCCAGATTGTTGAGTAATTAAAGATGAACATCAAGCACTGATGGGAAAGAATTTCACTCACAAAGCTTCAACAATTAGTGTCCTCAGTTCCCAAGTGCTTATTGAGTGTTTTTAAAAGGGAAGGTACTGCACCACAGGAGTCCACATGCCCCTGTCCCAGCTTTTTGGAATAGGTTGTCAGTGTCAAATGCATAATGCATTCATTTTTGCCACAATATTTATATATCTATATAAATTAATAAAATAAATTTATATAAAATAATAAATAAATGCATGACTAAATCAAAATAAAATCAAGTTTATCAATTTGAACATGAAATATCTTGTCTTTGTAGTGTATTCAATTGAAAGTTGAAAAGGATATGAAAATTATTGTATTGTGCTTTTATTTACCTCTGATACAAAAAGCATCCATCCATCCATTTTCTACTCCGCTTGTCCTCATAAGGGTCGC
>NW_017805695.1:2446706-2452090 GCF_001891065.2 Hippocampus comes
AGATATGTCTTGAGGTGTCCTTCTGTGACGTATCATTGTGGTATGTATGAATTAACATAACCCGAGTTCATAATCAAACCCATGGCAACGCGCTTAACAACGAAGTGCTGTTGAGAGTGACGTCATTCAAAGAATGCCGAGTCGCCAGTCAGCCATTGTACTGCATTGTTGATTGTCCGCTTAAATGCTCTTTGCCATTGTTATCGAGTTATTTGGCAAAATGCCTCGGTGCTGTGTGGCAATGCACTATTCACATTCAGGCAAACAAGTGTTTGTGTGGCCAAAAGAAAATAATAGGGAATGTACATGGCCAGAAAATTGGAATGATACAGTTTCGTTCTCGCAAAGTGAATGAATTTCACGCCGGTGTCAACGAGCATTAATTCTTATTAGAAGCACGTCGAAGACCTCTGTTTTCTCAACCGGATTTTCAAATAAGGTAGGTGTGATAATCAATGAATAACACTGGCTGTTGTTTCTGAAAACATTTGATTCAAAGTATTATACGTGTACAGGGATGTGATCCTCGATGAAAATATTTCGAACTACATGAGTGCATGAATGGAATCATCTTTAATGGTTTGCAACTATCAATGCTGCCGATATACTGTGCAGAGTGGCCCACAACGCAAGAGAGCTACCTCAGCAATGACAATGTAGGACACCAACTGACTATGACGTGTGCAAGGCTAATAACCACCAGCCGAGACAGTTTGCCGTTCTTCGAATCCCGATGGGTCTCATCTACACTCCATGTCCGGCCGTTCAGGCACAACATTTTCCGCATTCTGGGCAATTGACTTGAACATGTATGGTCCAATATACATCTTGCGAACAACATCATCTTCCTCCGACTTTTCAAACGGTTTCCAAATCAATTTCTGACTGGCTTTGCACACTTTACAAAGACAGCCCCCCTATTGTTATGATAAATAAATGCATGACTAAATCAAAATAAAATCAAGTTTATCAATTTGAACATGAAATATCTTGTCTTTGTAGTGTATTCAATTGAAAGTTGAAAAGGATATGAAAATTATTGTATCGTGCTTTTATTTACCTCTGATACAATAACCATCCATCCATCCATTTTCTACTCCGCTTGTCCTCATGAGGGTCGCAGGCATTTGGAGCCTATCCCGGCTGTTTTCGGGCAGGTACAATGAACTGGTGGCCAACCAACCGCAGGGCACACATAGACAAACAAGCATTCGGGCTCAAAATCACACCTAGGGACAATTTTCGAGTGTTCCATTAATCTGCCTTGTGTGTTTTTGGAATGTGGGAGGAAACCAGAGTACGCCTCCGCAAAGAAAAAATTGAGCACCCTTATATCTGTTTCCAAGCCTATGAAACGGGTCTTTATAGTTTCTTCGCTTTAGTTATTTGAAGGAAACCCACGCAGGCACGTTATGAACATGCAAGCCAGAATCGAACCCTGCACATTTGCACTGTGAGGTGGATGTGCTAACCAGTCGACCACCATGCCGCCCTATTTCACAATATCCGAATATCCCTTCATTTGAATTGGGGTTCATATTATCTTACAAATCTTATTGGATAAGGTTGTAATTTATTGAACAAAAAACTCAGGCAAGTGTGCTAAGAGTGTTTTGGATGAGGACCAACAAAATTCTTGACTTTGACTATATTTAGGAGGCCCTGTTGGGTAATTGGCAACTCTATATGGCTTAAATTGACTGGGAAACAAGCCAAGGGATGTTTGTGCCTATTGGGCTAGATGTAGACCCGTTTCATTTTAAAATTTAGGCTTCAGAGTTAAACACGAGCATTTGTGACTGAAAACATGTCGGCGAGCTGAACTTTCTTCAATCAGGAATATTCCGCAGTTTGAGGGTCACTGTGGGAAACATTTTCTTGGCTTGTTGACTGATTTGTAAACTGAATCAGTGGTCAACTCTCCACTTGAGGTGTTAAGATCGAAGTAGGAAATTCCACACCTCCTCACCTCACCTCTTTCACACCATGAGGCCACAAAGCTCATTGATCTTCCTCTTGCAAGCATTAGCATGTTTTCGTCCCTTGTATGCCACGGGAAAAGGTTAGCGTGTGTGTGTGTGAGAGTGTGTGCATAATGCGCATGTGCCCATATCTCTATCATCCCTATTATCTCCTTCCCAACATATCCAAATGTCACTACATCTTTTTTCGCAAATGTCTTCCTGAGTGCAAAGTCTTTCAGTGTCTCCTCTACATGTATGCATGCGTGCACGCTTTTATTGTGTATGTACTTCAGCTTGTCCTGAATTTATCACAGACCGCGAATGTGTGAGCATCGCATGATGTGCACGTGTCTGTGTAGGTGCAATCAGATAGTGATGCAAACTAGACTCCCTGGGCTCCCAGTAGTGCTGAAGCCTGAGCTCAGAGGGCCGGCGCTTAGCCCCGGTGTCGATAAGCGGCCGCTCTTCAAAGAGCACTGAGGAAAAACGGCTCGGCCCTGTCAAAGCTGGACAAATTCCCTGCTAACACCCTGAGCCTCGCTGCTTGAACAGTTCAAAGAGCAAGAAAAGGAAAAGCGAGGAATTGAAGGCAAAGGGGTAAGCGGCTTTATAGATACAATATATAATTAGACGCATATGGAGATAAAACATCATCAGGTCTTAAGGAGAGGCCCAGGTGGACGTGACACACTGGGGTCATAATGTACACAGCAGTAATTAGGATTTCTTTAAATCCTTCGAATTTTAATTCTTGAGGAGCACATCCGTCTAAACATCCATCTGCTATGCCCTTATTCTGTTCAGGGTCACAAGGAAGCAGGATCATGTCCCGGTTGCCTTTGGGCACAAGTCAATTCTAGAGCTGACATGAAAGCCCCATTTCGATCCGGCACGAAGGCTTGGTTCAGTTCAGTCCAGTATTTATTTGTGTCGCCCTTGGAAAGGTCCCAAATCATCAAGATGACCACCATGAAGTTGGTGTGAGTGTTTGCTGGTGGGTCAGCCTGCATCCAAATGACCCTCAATTCTTAATTTATATATTTTATCCTGATTGAGTTAACGACTGTAAAATATGGACAAAGAATTTGATACTACACCACCAGCTGCTGAACATACCTGCTGCAGTTTGAATTGGCGCCATGGATCAAACATTCCAACAAACGTTGAAGACGAGCTTCTTCTTTTTGCAAGGCATATTTTGTGTTGTTGTTGTTTTTAATTATTATTTACTATTGTTTGTAGTAAATGCCCTTAAGGACAGAAAAGCTTCATTGAAAATGAAAGAAACTTGTTTTGATGCTGGAAATTATTGATAAAAAACTTATTTAGATGTTTTATTTATTGATTGATTTATTTATTTTAGCGCAGGGTGCAACAGTTTATTGTCACTGGTTGCTTTGGTTACAGTGATTTGCCACAATGCTTCATCCTCGTTGTTCTAGGTAAAGACTTTAACTCAGAACAAATGTGAATTAAGCAGAATAATTTGGTTCTTCAATAAAATAAATAAATCAAACAGTATGCACTTTTCTTTAAGAGCAAGTGCTTTCCATTTGTCAATTGTTTTCTTGATGGTTCCCCTCTTGGAAAAACTGAGGAATATAATTATTTGATTTGACTCTTAACTTTCTTTCAAGTCACACGTTGATTCAGTCTGGCAGACGATAAACTGCAAACTGAGAATTCTAGTTCATTATTTTAGCCTTCAATTATTATTATGTCAAATTATAGACTATGCAGACTGTATCAAAAAACCTCTGATTAAAATCTTTTTCCATTTATTATTGTTTCTAATCATCTTGCTAGATATGTCTTGAGGTGTCCTTCTGTGACATATCATTGTAGTATGTATGAATTAACATAACCCGCGTTCATAATCAAACGCATGGCAACGCGCTTAACAACGAAGTGCTGTTGAGAGTGACGTCATTCAAAGAATGCCGAGTCGCCAGTCAGCCATTGTACTGCACTGTTGATTGTCCGCTTAAATGCTCTTTGCCATTGTTATCGAGTTATTTGGCAAAATGCCTCGGTGCTGTGTGGCAATGCACTATTCACATTCAGGCAAACAAGTGTTTGTGTGGCCAAAAGAAAATAATAGGGAATGTACATGGCCAGAAAATTGGAATGATACAGTTTCGTTCTCGCAAAGTGAATGAATTTCACGCCGGTGTCAACGAGCATTAATTCTTATTAGAAGCACGTCGAAGACCTCTGTTTTCTCAACCGGATTTTCAAATAAGGTAGGTGTGATAATCAATGAATAACACTGGCTGTTGTTTCTGAAAACGTTTGATTCAAAGTATTATACGTGTACAGGGATGTGATCCTCGATGAAAATATTTCGAACTACATGAGTGCATGAATGGAATCATCTTTAATGGTTTGCAACTATCAATGCTGCCGATATACTGTGCAGAGTGGCCCACAACGCAAGAGAGCTACCTCAGCAATGACAATGTAGGACACCAACTGACTATGACGTGTGCAAGGCTAATAACCCCCAGCCGAGACAGTTTGCCGTTCTTCGAATCCCGATGGGTCTCATCTACACTCCATGTCCGGCCGTTCAGGCACAACATTTTCCGCATTCTGGGCAATTGACTTGAACATGTATGGTCCAATATACATCTTGCGAACAACATCATCTTCCTCCGACTTTTCAAACGGTTTCCAAATCAATTTCTGACTGGCTTTGCACACTTTACAAAGACAGCCCCACTATTGTTGTCGTCACACTTCCTGGTTTGACGCTGCTCAGGATCTCATTTGGGGAAAATGATTACTATGTCGAATTGAAGAAATAGACCTTATTTTTTCATGCTTTTGTATTTTGTTTCATTGCTAATGACATAAAAAATATTTCATTTGGGAGTTTGTAAAATTACTTCAGAGTTGACCTTTAAGAAACACATGGATCCCTCTTTTTAATATCCCTACAGCAAAGAAGGAAATTGGATGACTTGCTTTTAACTGTACAGTAAGGCTCCATTTGATTGGAATCGTTTAACTGACTCTATTAGATCCATTACTTCCATATGTGCATTCAAGTTATGCTCTTGCCACCCCCCCGCAAAGAAAAAAGTGAGCACCCTTATATATGTTTCCAAGCCTATGAGACGGGTCTTTATAGTTTCTTCGCTTTAGTTATTTGACTTTCTTAGTTAAAATTGGTCACTTTAACCATGTACTTTAAATATGAACTCCCTTTGCCCTCCTACCCTTCTGTTGAGGCTTTCCAGTATACAAAGAATGAATGAGTGATTAGTTGTTACAATCAATTCAACAATAAAATATCTGAATAATATCCGCTGATTATATTTTCCACACTGAAGCAGTCCAGAGTGTGGTTATCAATAATCTATAGCAGCACTGTGTCAAAGGTACAAATTTGGTGGTGTGCAGGATTTTTAACTGGAA
>NW_017805695.1:2452764-2468292 GCF_001891065.2 Hippocampus comes
CCCTGAGCCAGGCCCTGAGCACCAGAAAATAGAGGCCCAGATGTATCACACCAGACCTGGCAGGGAAAGCTTAAATGGAACGCCATAACCAGGTGGCTGGAATAGTCTACCGAAACATCTGTGCGGAGTATGGACTGGAAACCCCAAGGTCAAAATGGGAAACACCTCCGAAGGTGGTGGAGAATGACCGAGCGAAGATTCTATGGGACTTCCAGATACAGACTGACAAGATGGTCATGGCGAACCAACCGGATATCGTGATCATAGATAAAGGGCAGAGGAAAGCAGTTGTAGTGGATGTAGCGATCCCAAGTGATGGACACATCAGAAAGAAGGAACACGAGAAACTGGAGAAATACTAAGGGCTCAGAGAGGAGCTGGAGGGAGCCTGGAAGGTAAAGGTGGCAGTAGTGCCTGTGGCGGTCGGAACACTCGGGGCAGTGACCCCCAAACTGCATGAGTGGTTGCAACAGATCCCGGGAACAACATCGAACATCTCAGTACAGAAAAGCACAGTGCGGGGAACAGCAAGGATACTGCGCAGAACCCTCAAGCTTCCTGGCCTCTGGTAGAGGACACGAGCAGAATGTGGGACGGACACCACCCGAGGGGTGAGACGAGGAATTTTTAAAATTATATATAGATAGATAGATAGATAGATAGAGAGATACACACACACACACACACACACACACACACACACACACACACACACACACACACACGCACGCACATGGGTGATCAACTGGTTAGCATTTCCGCCTGACAGTCCAGAGGTGCAGAGTTCGATTCCAGACCCTTGTATGGAGTTTGCATGTTCTCCCCGTGCCTATGTGGTTTTTCTCTGGGTACTATGGTTTCCTTCCTCATTCCAAAAACATGCTTGGAAGGTTAATGGAACAGTCACTTCTCCAGGTGTGATTGTGAACGGTTGTTTGTTAATGTATGTCCTGTGAGTGGCTGGCAACCAGTTCAGTGCCGAGTGCCCGTAGACAGTTGGGATAGGCTCTAGCATGCCCGAGACCGTAGTGAGGATAAAGCGGTTCAGTAAATGAACAAAATGAATAAATATATATATAAATGACCACTCTCCACGGTGGGGGTGGTAGAGGGCTCCGACAAGTTCACACATACACAAGATTTGATATGAACCATTCCTCATGCACAGTGAAAGGAAAAGAAGTGACTGGAATAAGCTTGAATAAATATGCAGCTCGTTACATACACTCCCTCTCAACGTCCGCTTGAACCAAAACATGTTAAATACTGTGTTCACGAACCCGAGTGGCCCATCCGACATTACAGGAAACACAATTGTTGGCCAATCTGTTTTCAACTATATGAAATACAAAACTCAAATGGAAACCAAGTTACGACGCATTCTTTTTTTTCATCAAATACCATCATGTGATCGATAGATGAGTGTTAATGTAACACTGACATCCTGTTTTCAATACTGTCCTCGAACTTTTAACTCTTATGCAGTATCCCTCACTGATTAAAATGTTACGCCATGTCATATTCAATGTGTGTATCCGCTTAGTTTATCCACATTGAATAATGGCAATGAATTATGACCGAATGACAGTTATTCTATGATCACAATGAGGGTCCACAATGCCGCAAGTATGTGCTGTTCCACATTTACCAGTTTGCCCCAAGTCCATTCTGTTGCCCAAGTAATGCATACAGCTTCTGCAGCCCGGCTGCCTGGAGGAGACAATTTAGTCAGAAAACCTCCTTAAACGACCAGCAAAGCTTTGCCTGTGGAACAAAAGAAAGTGTAATGTGCCAAAGTATAAAACGAAAAGAAGGTTGGAAAAATTGTGGCCTCAGCATCTCCACATTTTTATCACTTGTATTAATATGTTCTCCATAAAAACAAATTATTCTTAGCTCCTTTAGTTTTTTTGAAAAAACTTTTTTTTCTGCCTTTCAGACATTAATTATATATGTATATGTGGAATACGCAAAAAGGAGCAGAGGAATCTTGGGTAAGGCAAAGTGATTAAAATTTAAACAATGTAGAATATCATTCTGTGACCTAAAGGGATGCTACAGTAGAGCTTTCTATTTTTTTTTTTTTATCTGTATCTTTACTCTCTGTCTCCCTTGATGCTTTCATTTGTTTTTTGTTTTTTTTGTGGGCTGGAGATTTTTTTAAAGTTGTCTGCTCCTGGGGCAGTCATGCTTTCCAGCCCACAGACACAAGCTGAGTATGTGTTCTGCATATGCCTCATTTGTGTGTGTGTGTGTGTGTGTGTTCAGCAACATCTAGGCTATTTGTCATGGTGTAAGATGTTTGCTGGGTCAATCCAGATAAACTAATGTGTCTGTGCACTGGGGCTGCTGACCAGAGAGCTTGCAAAATGCAAAAACTTTGAATTATTTCTCTGCCCCATGGCTCCCCGCTGAACACGCTACAAAAAGGGAAACAAATGCAAAGAGAGCATAACATACGGAAGATGGAAAAGACTGGAAGAGTACAGCTGGGAGTAGTAAGGGACATGGAGGAGAAAAAACAATGTGTGATATTGGAGGTCACTGAAATGGAGAGGGATAAGGTACTGGCAACCAGTGCAAAAGTAGGAAAACAAAGAGATTGAGAGTGTGTGAGAAAGAGCGGATTAATGGAGGTGGGGGACAGTTTGTGCCAGTGTTTGCCCTCAGGCAAAGCATTAGCCAGCTTTAAAGAAATACGTGAAGGCTTAAGTGGCAAAAATTGAGACAAACGCTCACAAGGTCAAAGGGTTGTTGGTCACATAAATGGCATGAGTGTGTGTATGTTCTTGGGAAAATCTATGTGCCGGCTAACCTTATGAACTTGCTTTTAAAAGCACATAGAATGTGTTGCCATAATGAGGATTACATTACAGCCACCGATGCAATTTGGCATTTTTGGTGCACAACTGCTCAGTGACCTGAATTCAAACATTGGAAAGCACATTGAAACCAAACTTTCTCTTTTCCACGTCCACATTTTAGACGGGATAGTTATTGTTGCAACATGAGATGATAGTGTTGCACGAATGAAATAACAATATGGATGCAAAATGCCATCATGAAAAATGCACCCGTGGTCCGTAACATACACCTCCCCATACCATCACCCCAACCTCAATCCACAATATTGGCATCTGAAAACCATCACCTCCACTGCCATCTGCATGCACTGTACAATGAAAACCAAGATGAGAAAACTTCCCCAAAGTGCCAGACATCATTGAATGAGATTTATAATGATGACTGAAGCCAGGTCTCGGTCCCACTGAGGAGGACACGCATTAGCTGAGATGACTTCTAATGGTTTGTGCAGAAATGTTTTCGTTATTCACACCGATTGTTGCAGGAACTGTCCAGGTGGCTGGTCTCAGGCAATCTTGGAGATGTCGGGTGAATGTCCTGCCAAATTCTCTGAAATGCTGTTGGCGAAGACTTACGGAAGATAAATACGTACTTAATTTACAGGCAACGGCTCTGGTGGGCATTCCTTCAGTCAGCATGCCAATTACACACGCCCTCAAAATCTATGACATCTGTGGCATTGTGCTCTGTGAGGTGGATGGATTCCCCAGCAAAGGAGAAGTGCTCACTAACAGATTTCAACAGAAGTTGAGGAATATTTGAGAGAAATAGGCATTTTCTGTGCACAGGAAATATCTTAGATTTATTATTGCAGTTCATGAAAAAAATGGCAGTGGAAACAAAAATGCTGTGTTTATATTTATATCGCAAACACTCATAACATACATGTAGAACGTGTGGGCTTTGTCGCTCTCTCAACCTGAACATCATTCATTCTGTGTGTCATGTGTTTCAGGTGCCTGGTTTTGGGTGGTACTTAGTCGTTAGACGGACTTCCAAGAAAGTGAAAAATGCAAGTAATTACGCAGTTAGGAAATCCTGTAGAGCAGTGGTCCCCAAACTACGGCCCGCGGGCTGGATCCGGCCCACCTCCACATCTGGTCCCGGCCCCCCTGAACAACACCAGAGTATTTTGATTTATTTTTCATCTATGTGTATTTGTATTTGACCGTAAAGTTGGACTTTTGCAATAAAATGTTCCGTAGTTCTAAACTATTTTCATTTTTCACTATTAGTTAGTAACTATTTCATAAACACGTATAACATGGCATTTGTTTCATCCTTCTGCGGTCTGAACACTAATCTGGCAACCTCAGAAAAAAAAAATCCTAAACCCGCCCCTCTCAAAGAGGAAGGAATCATGGCAAAAAGATTCGGTAAGAGAAAAATTTATTCCGAATGCAGGGTATTTGACCCAAAGTGGACAAACGATTATTTTTTTTTATTCAATGCAAAGAAAAGGCTGTCTGTCTCATCTGTCAAGAGTTGATGGCGGGATTCAAAGAATACAATCTGCGGAGACACTGTGAAGCACGATCGCTTGTAAGACCAAATGCAAGCAGACAAACTGTCAAAGCTAAAAAGTGGAATGTTGGCGCAGCAAAATACATGTGTACGCCAAGCTAGCTTCTGGGTTGCTCAACTGATAGCAAGCAGCGGTAAACCTTTTACTGATGCAGAGTTTGTCAAGAAATGCATGAATGCTGTCGCGGAGGAAGTGTGTCCCAAGAAGAAAGACGTCTTTAATACCGCCAGTCTGTCAGCAAGTACATTCACCAGACGTATTGAAGAAATCGCGTATAATGTCTATGCCCAGCTGCAGCAGAAGACGAAAGAATTTGAATTGTTTTCATTAGCACTGGATGAGAGCAGTGCTAATGATGAGGTCGTGCAGGACACAGCGCAACTGCTAATTTTTATTTGTGGCGTCAGCGCAAACTTTGAGATGTGCGAGGCTGTGGCAGCTCTTTAAAGTCTCAAAGGGACTACGACGCAGGGAGGATATTTTTGGCAAAGTGCACCAAACTAGAAGAGTTAGACCTGGACGGGTCAAAGCTGGCATCACAACTGACGGGGCTCCGAGTATGGCGGGCGCGTCTCTGGTGGGTCTAATATGACGCATGAACCGGGAGGTGGTAGAATGGGGATTCACCGCCCCGCTACAAATCCAGCAATCACTGTGCTGCAAAGTATTGACATGGGATTCTGTCATTAAGGATGAGGTGTCATGCATAAACTTCACCACAGTTGATGATTATTTATTTCATAAATAGCGTCATTTATTTCCTGGCTTTTTTCCAGCGAAGAACCCGAGAGGGTTATTTCGTTATTATTTATTTCACTCATAGTATTATTATTTATTTCCTGACTTTTGTTCTGTGAAGAATCCAGAAAAGGTGATTTTGTGTGGGTTTCTGGAAAACAATACATTTTTACGTTTAGGTATTCCTGCAGTCACACTTTTTTTCTGTTACAAACTGACTATGACCCCTAACATACAAGTGAAAAGTTATGTGGCACTCACAGGAAAAAGTTTGGGGACCACTACTGTACAATGTCGCAGTTAGGGCGGTGTCTGGTGAAGGCTCAATGGCGGGGCAGAGCCCACTCCACCTCACCGCAAGCGTAGCGATGCAGGTGCGTCTCGGCGTAAGCCACAGTGTCTCAACCCAATCACTTACGCCCGGGTGAGTTCGTTGGTTAACGTTCCGTTCATTTTAATGGAGAAAATTGTTTCTGTTCACGATCATGTCCTCTCACCAAAAGAGTCACAAAACCAATTTGTAAGTCGTAAATGGAGGTTCTATTAATACCTTTGTCCGACTAATTCCTCTTGCATGGATACACTTTGATCAATTGCTAACTGGAGCAGGATTTGTGCGCATGCTTCTGTTGCAGCGGCTAATTTATCTGGGAGTCGAACACCATTGACTTTACAAGGGAAGACAAAGCCAGAAGGAGTGTGCGAATGTTTTGATGACAAGTGAATACATTTTTGCGACATCGCAAATCTGCATATCAGTTCATCACTACCAAAACTACATTTCTTTATTCACATTTGAAAATACCCCTTAGCAGATGTTTATTGGCCTACTGTAAGGTTTAGAAAGTGTTTCACGACACTAATGAAAGGAAGTCAACATTTTAAGTGCATGCCAAGACCAAGGTCAGTATCTGTTTAATCAAACTTACTGGATGATCTGTTGCTGAAAACACTGGTGGAAGAGGAGCAATAACACAAATTTCTTTTCCTTTCTTTGATTTATGAGCTCAAAAAGGACACATTAGACAAACAAGAACTGTCAATTTACCCACAAGCAAGTGTCGGAATCAAGGCACGCATATACGTGTGCGTGTTAGTGTGTGTGTGTGTGTGTGTGTGTGTGTGTGTGTGTGTGTGTGTGTGTGTGTGTGTGTGTGTGCCGACCCCCCACCCCCCACCGATACCCCAACCCACCAACTAAACACAGATGCTAGCCATTATTCTCGTCTTCTGTTTCATCAAAACTCTGATTTGGCTGTTTTGCCCCGAGCTGACAGCCATGTGAGGGGATTTTTATTTATTTATTTATTTATTTTCGCTTCAGTTTTTTTTTTTTTTTTTTTGGCAAAGGATCAGACAAGCTGCACCGTGGTATATTAAAATGTCAGCTTAGAATGGAAATAAACAAGAATGGGGAGAAACAGGTTTGGCAATCCTGTTACTATCAACCTCACCCCCGGACTGCTTGGTATGGCCCTGGGGCAGAGTGAAGATTGACAGGTGGGCAGGCTGGATCTTGCAGCTGCGGGGGGTTTTCCCTGTTTGAACGGCAAGAGCATTCGGTCTGTTGAGAATCTAATAATAAACAGATAAGGCCGATGACTTCATTCTGATGCGCATATGCACTCCTGTATAATGTGTCTTTGAAGCATACTTGCCAACAATATCGAACAGTATGCTACAAGGCCAAAAAGTGAGTGGGGAAAAAAAGTGTATGAAATCATTTTGAACCTCAGGTTCCTTTTCCACATTCTTAAAATTTCCATTGTTCACTTTGGTGTCCAGTTTACATACCAGCCTCATCTCCCTTTGCTTTCACTATACTGTGGTGTGAAAGATATCCTGCTGTCGTAGTTTGAACAATGGCAAATAGGGTCGACGGTCTTAGATGACAGGATTCGACAGTGGGATCGCTGACTATGAGTTTGTTTGGGTGCATGAATGGGTCGCCTAACACTGACAAACAGGAACAGATCCCCAAATTGCTGGAGGGATTTTACATACCATCTGGCAAGGGAAAAAAAACAGGTTGGCGTTGTTTCCTGTAAATTATGAGACCGTCATCGGAAGAGATTCAATTTCACTATTTATGAGATATGGAGAAGACAGGACTATAGTCAACAAGAACACAGGACGCACAGTAACAGTAAACGCACAGCACTCTCCACAATGGTCATTTTTCGCCCTTTATTTAAAGTGAACAGTTTTCAAAAAAGACCTTTTTAATTGCCTGTATCCACATAGGTGGGTCTCTAAAGTGCTTTAATATTTGTTGAAATATGATGCAACAGTGCGGCGAATTCACAAGATTCCACTCACAGCATTCTGTTAATTTTACGTAAATTTTAGCTGTGTGTGTTCAATGCACAACATGTTTGCACTGTGGTTGAGAGAGGAAAGTAATTTCATCTGTGCTGTATGTTACACATAGAGCATATTTGACAATAAAAGCTGACTTGACTTGACTTGACTTCTTTACTAACTAGATGAAAATCCACCACTTTCAGTCGTTTGGCAGTCGGACCTTATTTGGCCCTCTCCCACCATGCCAGTGCCCAGGTAAGCACCTGTTCTTTTGTTTTCCACCACCGAAATTGGCTGTAGCTCTAGCTTTGCTGTTTGTAATTGGTGCTTAAGATGGCCCCAATTAGTTGTTCGGCCAGGCTCTGGCAACAATTACGTCAGGACGTGGGGGGACGGTATTATCATGACAATCGCAGATGTAGAGGAATGACTCCCTAGACACAGGGAAGTTTTACACAAAATGTTGAGTGGTGAACTCTGGCTCAATCGTGTCCCACCAGAAGAGCATTCGCGGATGTGCCCAGATAGCACACGATCTCCGACTTGCAGCCAGCCTCGTGATCATCTACAATATATAAGCTGTCATGTCCTGTGTTTTTTTTTTGTTTTCAGCCCCGGCTGGAGTAAAGGGCGTTTCCCTCCAGCAGACTCATCTGTCCCCACTTTTACCAATAAAGCCTGCCATGTATTTGTTAAGGTGGTTCTGTTGTGACCAACAGGTGGCACTGCGGGGCTCATCCTGCAGTGGGACACCTGTTGGTCATTGTGTCATTAGTTCGTGTTTTGTGAAAAGGACTCCCTGCCCGACCAGTTATTGTGTTTGTCATTGTTTTTATCTGTGTCTGCTTTGTGTTTGTATTTTTGTTTAATATATTTTGTTTTGTGAAAAGGACTCCCTGCCCGACCAGTCGTTGTCGGGTTATTGTGTTTGTCATTGTTTTTATCTGTGTCTGCTTTGTGTTTGTATTTTTGTTTAATATATTTTGTTAAGTCCAGCCTGCTCCTCCCTGCCTCCCTGGGCCTGCTCCACACTAAAAGATACGATTCACTGGTGTCGGATCAGATTTGTCATTCTTCTTCGCTGACGTCGAGTAGTCAGGTGAAGAACTTCACTGATCTCTTCTTGGGTTCCAGGGCGGTATGTGAGCTTGAAGTCCGCCACCTGGTGGATGTGAGGCATAGGGGTCGGGGCCTGCATGCAGTATCTGGTCAATTGGGAGGGGTATGGTCCTGAGTCTCGTTCCTGGGTGCCCCGATCTTTTATTTTGGACCCCAATTTGGTCACTGCCTTTCATCGTGCACAATCTGGAGGCTCCCGTTGAGGGCGGCGGTGGGTACTGTTAGAATCCATTGTTCGTCCTCTATAGTCCAAGGTGTCGACCCTCCCCTGTGTTGTGTTTTGTTACCTTTTTCAGTTTGGGCTTGGCGTCTCCCTAATCAGTGCACCTGCCTCCTCTACACACCTACCAGTCTTCATCTCGTCAGCCACTTGCAGCATAAAAGCCGGCCTGAAGAGCCACCCGTTGCCAGCTCGTCAGCGATCTTTCCTGCCATACTTGCTTCTGCCGAGCTGTTATGTTCCAGGATTCCTGTACTCCTCGACTTGGTCTTTCTGACTCCCCTTCAGTTCCTGCCACCTCGACCTGTCCCACTTCCTAACAATAAAACCCGTTCTGAGTTCATTGTGTCTGCCTGTGGGTCCTGTGCTCATCTCTTGCGAAGCCAAACAGTATTTAAGGACTGCCAACCTGCCTAATCACTGTCGGATTATTGTTTGCTGCTCATGCTCAAATATTTTCTAAACCACTCAATCTCGTCATAGTCTATTTTTGCTCTGTAGTCCCTCATTTGTAAGTATTGATTTTATTTTACCTTTGATCTCTCTCTTATTTTGTTTAGTGAGATTGGACTCTTCTCATTGCATTTAGATCATCCGCTTCACAATTACTTTGCCTTTTGCAAGTGATTTTTTGTTTATGCGTTGCTTTTCATGGCTCCTTGTGACCAGTGGTTTCTGTTTATAGTTAGACGGTGTGCTTCCCAGTCATAAATATTTTTGTTACGGATTCTGTTTGTGTCTACGTTTGTGGGATCCAATCAGCATTCAGTTCGTCCACGAACTGTGTCAGAAGCGTATGCTGATTGAACTGAATATGAACTGAATATATATATATATATATATATATATACCACATACTGTACAAGTATAATCGATGCTATGCAGATGCTTACAGTGCGTGCTTGGCTAAACATGGACGTAAGCAGTGAGGTTTGGATGCTTTATGTAAACGAATGACATAGCTTCGACTTGGCTCTTTGTCGGTGGAAAACGTTCTCCGTAAGAAATTGTTAAGCACCAACTAACACATATGATAAGAATGTGTATGGATATGTGTCAGTACATATAACTTGGGGTCTATTACAATGAAAATATACATATCTTTGTTTTGTAATATGCCATGATGGCAGGAAAATGAAACAAAAACTCAGCACAAGATTAATAGCACAAAATTGTTGGAGTTTTCATCGATCCATTTCCTGATCCACTTTATCCTCACAAGGGTCGCGGGGTGTGTTGGAGCCTATCCCAGCTGTCTTCGGGCAGTAGGCAGGGGACACCTTGAACTGGTTGCCAGCTCACCGAAGGGCACACAGACACAAAAATCCATCCGTGCTCACACTGACACCTAGGAACAATTTAGAGTGTTCAATCAGCCTGCCATGCATGTTTTTGGAATGTGGGAGGAAACCAGAGTACCTGGAGAAAACCCACACAGGCACGGGTAGAACATGCAAACTCCACTCAGGAAGGCCAGAGCTGGAACCAAACCCGGTACCTCTGCACCGTGAGGTCGACGCGCTAACCACTTGTTCACCGGGCCGCCAGAGGTCAAGTATGGTCTTTGCACATGCCGTGACCAGGATTCCAGGAACCAGAATTGCTGCGGCCACAATGCAGGGTCCTAACCACGACACGATCACGGCCCTGTAGGGGGTTTGGGCTCTCAATTTTGGACATTTTTAATTTGTGGTTGAGAAAAATGGAAATCCTGCTTGCTGTTTTGTCAAAACATGCAAATCAAAAACTTGCTTGACTCACTGTAATAAATGTAAAATGGGACCCAAGCAATAGCTTTGGCTACATTGCTCAATTCCAATGTTGTGCTTATTGTAATAACCTAGCAAAAAAGATACCTGTCTATTATTTTTCAACAAAGCACTTCCACTTTCTAGGATAGAATTAAATGAGATGCATGTATTTGACTGTAATTCATTTTGTTCTTGGAGGACAAAACTGTAAAACCGGTATAGTGTAGAGTGGAGCAATCATTCACAAGTGTATTTACTGTATTTCATATGTTGTCATAACGTGACAAAGGTCACAAATGAATTAAATGTTCTCTTTCTGTTTACTGTTATCTTAGCATCTTGATGAGAAGACATTCATTTCAGTGATAAATGGACTAATTATTTCACATTTGTCTTGTTTATAACCTATTTCATTAAAAAAAAAATACAATAATAATTAAAAAAAACTTGCCTGTAGCGAGTTGGTCAAGACAAAAATGTCGATTAATTTAGCTACTCCTCCCAATGTTATCTTCATTCTATTCTTTTTTTTTTAATTTTCTTTACATTGTTAAACATGTTTTGCTTTAACAATGTTATTTATAAACTACATCACCCATTAATAACTTTAGTAACAGCCTGCTTTTTATTCCTTCTGTATACCGCCGTCACTTGGCGAACTTTAGTCTTTAGTTGTGTAATTGTGTGCATATGCTACTATCTACCGTGTATACGAGTAGATTGTTTGTGTTATGATACAGTAAATACTTGTGAAACTCGGTCAACATAAAGGAAATAAATAAAATGAGTCACAAGTTTGCTAGTACAGTATGTGCATAGCAAAGTGCGTGTGCGTGTGTGTGTGTGTGTGTGCGCGTGCGCGCGTGTGTGCACACGTGCACAACTATGTTCATGTTGAACCTCTGTCTATTTTGGGTGGCTGGCATTCAGGAAATACTCCCAGAATGTCACAAAAAACAAATTACCCTCCTAACCAACACCCCCTGCCAACAACTGAGACAAAAGGGAAAACTTTTTCTCTCATGAATATGCAACTATATCACAAAGGACTCAATGCTTGTTTGAAGAATCGCTGGTTTTGTTTCTCGCAATTAATAGCACAAACAACTCACTCGTCCGTCCGTCTCAGTGTCTGTCTCTCTTGGCCTATGAATCGGATTAGCAGGGTGCATAGGGTTTCCACTTCTTTCAGAATGGATAGAGATTTACAATGGAATTAGAAAATGCATTGTACAATAATTTCCTTGGTAGGTTTATGTTAAGGATGTATTTTTTCTTATACATCTTATTTGGTTAATACATATTTAAGTGCCTTTACAGATTCAAGATTCACATTATTTTCATTCAGTTTATAACCAGGCAAGGAGTCCGGAATAATGGAATTTTAGTACCAGCTATAGATGATAGATAGATGAATTGATGGTTGGATTGACAGACAGACTGGTTCGAAGCATGGTCTGAATCTGCACAGAGGCATGTTTGGCAAATTACCAGCAAAGACTGCCATCTAGTGGTGAATGGTGATATTACAATATAAAGTGGATCCCAAAGAGGGAACAGGCCATTCCACAAATAGTGAAAATCGGTTTATAATTGACACCCACTGGAATGCACCGAGATTTGTTTTTTTAGTAATCCCCCCAAATTCTTCCCAAAACACTGATAAAGCTCCAAAATGCATTCTCCATTTTTGGGGGGAAACAAAAATTACAAAAAAATAAATTAATCTGTGAATTGGTGAATCAGCGAGTTCCGAACTGATATTGTTTATAATACCCCAATTCCCCACCACCCCACCCGAATAAACTTTTTTTTTTTTAACCAATCGCTGGGCCACTCAGTGTGCGGCCGCCATTTGCCCCTCCCTAATTTAGACAGTAAATCTGACACCAAAATGTCAGATGCGCCAAGCACTCTTCACAAGAAATGCCATCGGTTCACTGGAATGCCCAGCATGGCACAGTGGTCTGCCAAATTTAAAAACAGGTGAAATGAGCCTTGCACATAAATCAAGATGCATCGGTCTTTACACTCAAGTACGGATGGGTAAAAATGTCTTCGAACTGTCTGTGAACTTGTCTTGAGTTGAGTATGCTGAAAACATCATGAACTGTGAGCGATAAATGTATGTGTGATATACTGGACTTATTTTGCTACTGTGTAAGTAAAAAAATAAAATAAATAAATACATTTAAAAAAACATCAAAACCCAAACTGTTTTTTGGGGGAGCAATGTGTCCTCTAATTATTTTCACTGACATTATTTAATTCTAATTCAACCTCTGTCAGCAGACTGATATTGCTTATGATCATGACCAAATAAAAAAAAAGGCATGAAGCCTGACCGCGCCTGGTTTGGACACCTCAGCATTCAGTCCTCATATTGTGATAAGCGGCAGAGATGAGGACGTGGCCTGTCACATTTCATGAAAAGTTGAGTGGTGAGGGACCAAGACGTCTGTCTGCCCTGCCCAGCCTACTCCTCAAATATTAATAATGATAATGAGCTGACCAGGGCCTGGGGCCCACAACTTGCATCTTCTTATTAGAATAACCCTGGCTACTCACATGTACACACACTTACACACTCACGTGCACTCTCACAGACATTCACTCAAGTGAACATTAGCATGAATACGTGCACATGGCCAAATGACAGGCAATATGCACATGTATATGCGCATGCAAATACATGCAAGTTAACAAAGACATATTATTCAAAAATGGATAATTTGAGAATCAGCAACACACAAAAAAATGGGACAGACATGCAAATGGGCACGATGGGATGATGATTCCCCTCTGGCCAGAGAGCCCATACTCAGAAGACATCACCCCTTCTGACCCTTGTCACACACAATCAACCTCCCACTCCAACACACACAGTTAACCATGTGTAGCCCCCTCCACCCCCTTGTCGGTATCGCTCCCACGCATCTACACTTACACTAAGACAGGGTGGGTGCCCTGCCGCAACCCTAGACCTGATTGGTCATTAGTATGGCGGTCTGTCTGTGTTTGTTTGGCTTCTAATGGACCATTTAAATGCAGAATATTCACAGCAGAAAGGGCCATCCTCTGAGACAGCACGCACGGAAGCCTGAATATGGTCCATTATCCAGGAGAAAGTTATTCTTATTTTCATCTCGCAAACCACAAACTGACTGCCAATGGCTTTGGGTGCTTAATGCACTGCAGGTTTGACCAGCCCAGCACACCGCACTTGCAACACTGCCCATTTTGTGCGGATTAGACCCCATTCTTTTTTTGCTGACAATCTGAACGGCTTAATTCTGATTCGTTTCAAATCCGACCTGGTTCATTTCCATAAGTGGTGGTAGATCGGATGTATATCAGATTTTTTGGGCAATGTGACAGCAGTTTTAACAGACAGGTCACATATATCCGACCTACACGTCATCAAAAGCTCGACGTGTGCTCGTAGATAGACTGCTTGGATGGGAGATTGACAATCGTCTGTGAATCTGTGGAATTGTTTTGAGTAATTTGATTGACTTTAATAAGGAATAATGTGGAAATAAGGAATAATTTGGACATTTGTGGTGACAGTAGTAATTCAGCCTCGCAGATGGTTTCATTTATTCAACGCGGCAATGACGTGATGTCATCTTTAGTAGACGACGCCACAAAATGAGGAGTTCACAAAGCCTCACTTCTCTGGATACGAGATGATAAAAAGATCTTCACCCTTCACGCTGGACCACCAACACTGCGTTGTGAGTGATGTTGTCTCTTCTTCTGTGCATACAAGTCACTTTAGGGTCACATTTGGTTGACACAGCAGACAGACTGAGGTCATATTTAATATGTAAGGTTACGCTTACACACATTAAAAAAAAAAAAAAAAAAAAAAGAGATTTCACCCCAAAATCCAAATTGAGCATTAAGATCTGCAGTGTGAACCAAGCCTAATAGTAATTTTAACAGTAATAATTTAAATCAAACATTTGCTACTAACTTGACTAATGTTCTAAATAAAAAATGAAAAGGATATTAGTCACATTTAGCATCGTTCAGTAGTGCTCGTACAGTATGTGCTCATCTACAAGATCTGAGCGTGTCCATCGCGCTGTCTGTCTGTTGGCAGGTGTCATTTAAGAGCAGATTTTGCGAGCACGTTGGACCTGGAGACCCATTGAGCCTCTTGCATTATTCCAAGGCTTCGGACTTAATATTGATCCAGTAGACCTACGCATGCACAAAGCAAATCTAGAACATTTCCACAAATTTATGATTGACAAAAAAAAAAAAAACGTCCAAAAGATCCTATAAGCACACACATTGCCACTGACTTGCTTGTGGCGTCCAGCATGAATCTCATCAACTAGAATTGCTTCTTTGCTGTGCTATATTTATCCATCACTATTTTAACAACTTGTGCAATTTTTGTTTCGAGATGGACATTTTTTTAATATCCATGACCTATGTGCAGCATTCTCTAGTTTAAGTTTGGAAAAATTTAATTAAGAATGATATCATTATCAGAGGTGAGTCTGTCAATGAATTTTGACGATCACCTGTCCGTCATCGTCAATGCGTCGTTATATTAAACCGAATCAAACTGTAATCATCAATCCGTCATCATTATTTTAACGGCGCTTCCGTCATCACTAAATTCTAGCTTCTGTTTTACGACCATCAGTAAATTCCACCTGCGCCACTACCCTACCAATTGGTTGATACAAGAGGATACCATTTTTAAAGGTATGGTAGTCATGTTGGTTACACCTTAACTAGTATGGAGCAAAATCTGAAAATGCATGAAAGCTTTACAGGGTTGAAAGACATTCAGTGCTATTTATTGATTTAATGTCATGGAATTCATCACCATGCACAAAAACCACCTGCCAGTTGCATTTTTCTATTTTTGCTCGGATGAAAAATGGGTGGATTCAATTAAAAATCAATATCTTCGAAGTTGTGTATCAGATGCAGATCTAAATAACTAAGTAAAATATATATATATATATATATATATATATATA
>NW_017805695.1:2468317-2476347 GCF_001891065.2 Hippocampus comes
CTGCAATTTCTTGTTTCAGTCTTCAGCAAAAAGCAAGAAATTGGCTTCACAGTTCCAATACCAACAGAAAGTAACGGGCAATGTTTGTGAAGTGTGCTGGTCGTGTGTGTGGCGTGTGCGTGTAACTGTACGAGTGTAGTTTCGTGCGCTCGGTGCTCCCCACGGAGCGGTGGTGGTGTTGGAGGAGGAGGGCTGAAGAGAGGCTGCCGGCCCAGCGGGAGGCTCCAGATGTGGGGCTACTGAGCTGACAGGCCTGGGCCCCTTTGGGCGTATGTGTGCCAACCACAACCTCTCTCGCTTTTCAGCAGCTTCCTTTGTGGTTTGGTTGCAGTGTAGGGACAGGCAGGGGAGATGGAAAGTTAGTGAGATAAAGAGAAAGACCGAGAGACATGTTATTCTGTACTTGCTATTAAAATAATCCCATACAGCATATAGAACAGCACTATGAATGTAAACAAACAGCGCACGATTGCACATCGTCGTTCAAATGCAAAGAACTACTTTTCTGTTCTTTTAACTGATTTTTAAATGATGAAATGACATTTTGGTACTAATTCTTTTAAGGATAATGCTAATAAGAAGCCATATGCAGAAATGCCTGTTCATGTGATGAATGGTGCAACACGGGACTGCTGGGTGTGCCATTCTACTAAATGAGCTTGAGAGAGAAGCCTACAAGTAACCAGTAAATGTGTTTAAGTAGAAGAGTGAAATAGTCTTTAAAACAAGTTGGACAACTGTTGATGCGTTCACATTTGTTACAAGCACCATATAATTTTTTTTCTTCAATAAATAATGTATAAAATGTGAATTTGGACAATACAGTGAGGTTCAACTCTGAAAAGCTTGTGTCCAAGATATCAAAAATTTGAAACAGATGAAATATTGACAAAGTTTATAAAAATGGCAGAAATACGCGATTATTTTTCTAATGCGGTTAATACATTTCATCCAAAGAATAACCTCCAGCTCAATTCATAAAGCAAGACATGCAAACCAACTCAACATGTACTGTACATCAAGTCTGTTGCAGGGTCCCCACTTGAATATTAGCTGCTCTATCTCTACGTGTGACTCGTCTGGGAACAAGGCCCGCACATATACCTTATCATTGAGACAGGCAAAACCATCTACTAGCAACAATCCATCCCCAAGCACATGCACTAGCAAATAATGCATGAACAGACTGAGGCAAGAAATGTGACAGTGATTCATATCATCGTGTTGTATTATATCTCACTGACCTGCGAAAATTATAAACATTTATCATGATCCATGCATTCCGTTTTTACTGCTATCACAGAAAGCTGAAAACTATCCCACAGGACCTTGGACGAGCAGCAGATTTCTTCTTCGACCGGTCACCTGTCAATCATGAGTGAGGCGTACCTTAAGTCAAAGTATAACCGAAATAAGAACAAAAAGGTGCGTGTTACATGTGACACACTTTCCAGGTAAAAAAAAAAAAAATTAGAAACATAGGACGACATTAGAAAAAAAAAACTATGAACACAAAAATCAAAACGAAAAGAAGCTCTACGGAGCCTCAGCCAATGGACAATGTCATCAACCAAGTTATTAAATTCAAATTTGAAGAAGAGAGAAGTAACAACACAAAAAGGTACTTATTCGGGACAACACTAAAATACAACAAGTCGCAGACAGGAAAACGGGGATGCTCAGTGACGAGAGTAAGTAATGCATAATAATATGATGAGGCTCTTCAGCTTCGGCCGCTGCATCTAAATACCCAGAAGATTATCATGACCCACGGGTGTGCAGCAGGAGACTCCGCCCACCAGCAGTAATTGGTGTCCCACAGCAGACTGGCAGGGAACAGAAGCATGAAAAAGGACTCAAGTTAAACTTACACCACAGTTTTTAGACTGCCAGACTCAGACTGCATGGAGAGAGGGTTTTCTCAAGTCTGATTTAGTCTACCGGTAGTTTAATTTTTAATATAAATGGTAAACCTGACTTTGATTGGGGTCCAGTCCAGTTTTTTGAAACCAACCTTGGGAGAAAATGAATCAGTCATCAGTGAGAAGGACACACAGGGAGGAAATGAGGGGGGGTGAAGGTTAACTTCTTACTTTTACTCAATGTGCAGGCCTTCACACACACACAGACACACGCACACACCCACACACACAAACATGCCGAGAGAGCACTTGGTTGCCCCTGGTGAGATGTGGGAAGGTGGTGTGGGGGTGAGGGGCAGCTCCCAGGGCCATATGGCAAAGAAACAGACATTTACATAATGTCATATTTTATTTAATTAACCATTCTAAATGCAATCAAAAGCTGATGTGGGCTTTGAGCGGCCTGACTGATTGGCAACATGATAGCGCTCTGACCCCAAACACAATCCCTCTGCACGAACAAAATTACAAAATTGTAAACTCTTAAATTCAATTCCCACATGTAGCGTGTGCACTGGCTATGCAGAACAGAGGAAGAGAGATGTGTGTGTGTGTGTGTGTGTGTGTGTGGAGTCACCAAAGATAGATGCAAAGCTGCCATCAACGCCAAAAAATGGGAATTATACACCATCATCGATATTGTTGTGACCAGAGTAATTAGAGGCGTTCAACAAGCATGCCCTCTGGTTCCTGGTTGAGAGAAGAGCACTCCACTACCTAGTTGTTCTGGTTGCTGAGTTAGCAGCGCAAACATACACAGATCAAACTATAGTCAACGATAGAGTTTCGCTGTTTTTGTAAAGTGGACATCAGTGCCACAAGGCCAGTATCACGACAAATTAAGGGAGAAAAAAAACCCCGACATGTTTTTGTGTTCAACTGTCTATAACAGGGTTTGTTTAGTATTTGGGTGCAGCTGTGAAGATGTTTCTGAGAATCGGGAACTTCAATAATAGAGTACAGATCAAACTATAGTCAACTAGAGTTTCGCTGTTTTTGTAAAGTCGACATCAGGGCCACAAGGCCAGTATCACGACAAATTAAGGGAGAAAAAAACTCAAACATGTTTTTGTGTTCAACTGTCTATCACAGGGTTTGTTGAGTATTTGGGTGCAGCTGTGGAGATGTTTCTGAGAATCGGGAACTTCAATAATAGAGTAGTCCTGTTGGTGCATCGTACCTCACCAAGTTTCGGTAACATAGGCACACACACAATAACACACATTAACTGAAAGTTCCCTCCCCGAGGAAAGGAGCGTTGGTTGGTCAAGGGACCAGGTCCTCTTGAACAGGAGGAAGGAAGGAAGCAATGGTTGCAAGCACATCCCCCACAAACACGCTCACACACTCGGATGCACATGTAGGAATATTAGAAGGTAATACACACAAAAAAAAAAAGAGACTGTTGATGGGCACAGCTGCTCACACATCAGTCATACCTCCACACTCACACACTTCCACACTGCTGTGCTCCCAGCTACAAGTCAAATAAACAGTTAATGCAGACCAGTCAGGTACTGCATGTTTTAACAGAACCAAAGTGTTTGAAAAAGGCTGCTGAAAGGCACTTTTTGTTTGTTTGGGTTTTTTTTAAACAAATAAATCACTCTTGGCGGACCGGTGGCCCAGTGGTTAGCGCGTCGACCTCACAGTGCAGAGGTACCGGGTTCGAATCCAGCTCTGCCCTTCCTGTGTGGAGTTTGCATGTTCTCCCCGTGCCTATGTGGGTTTTCTCCGGGTACTCCAGTTTCCTCCCACATTCCAAAAAAAAATGCATGGAAGGCTGATTGAATACTCTAAATTGTCCCAAGGTGTGGGTGTGAGTGTGGATGGTTGTTCGTCTCTGTGTGCCCTGCGATTGGCTGGCAACCAGTTCAGGGTGTCCGAAGACTGCTGGGAGAGGCTCCTGCACGCCCCGCGACCCTTGTCAGGATAAAGCGGATCAGAAAATGGATGGATTGATAAATCACTCTTTGCGGTGCTTAGGTCCAAATAGCCTCTGAGACTAAGCAGGCTTGTTTGTCATATGAAAGTTTAAGTTGGTTGATTTGACATCTGTGTTTGTCACCATTATAGACCTTTGCTCATCTTTCATTTCTCCCTTAGCAAAAGGAGCATATTTATTTATTTACTGTCCGTTACAACAGTTAAAAAATACACACATTTGACATTTGATAAATCACAATGTCAAATTAATTAACACATGATAATCAAGACAATGATATTGAAATGAAGAAACACATTCTTTATCCGTTTAGGTACTGCAAGGGGTGGGGGTGGGGGTCGGATTCAATTTCGACGATTAGCGATTGAGAGGAAGGATAAATAGACCAAAGTGTCAATCAGTTGGGAATCCAGTCAAACTGTATAAACTAATTCTACTTCTAGAGTACAAAAAGTAATGATTCATTTTGATCGACATAGTCAGAATGCTATTTTACAGAATGTAAGAAAAACCTTACAGCATCATTGATTGTACGTGGAATTTTTGAGCATTTTGCCTTTGAATGAATTCATATTCTTCTCAAGTCTAGAGATTAAAAACAATCCACTTATCCTTTTCCTGACAATCGATATACAATTACATAGCCCAAGCAGCGGGGAATATGTGTGTGGCAGTGAGTAGACTAGCAATAAATGGTGTGTATTGGACTTCAAATCCAAACTTTATCATTGAAGATGACATTAAAATATAACTTAGGTATCCTGGACGAATGAATGAAATCACCACATTCTGCCTCCAGTTTTAACTTCAGCACACTTTTTTTTGACTGCAGCATACATTGCTCGGACAAATTTTGTGAAAAAAAAAAAAAAAAGATGGAAACAGTTGTAAATGGCCCCCAGAGACATTAAGGGCCACATTCTCTTGTGTCCTGTTAAAAAAATAAAATAAAATAAAATAAAAAAGACGTGCAGTTATGTGCACGGATTCTACCATCCCTAAAATTCGCTCATGTCAGTGCTTTCATGTCACATTTGTACGACACTTGTAAGAAAGCAAAAACGAGGACATGAAAACTGGTCCAGTGTTGCAACCAGCTGATTAATAAATGACTTGAGAAATGCCTCTCACCTTTCCTGGCTCAATCACACGTCTAACATGGGTAAACACACATCATCTCAAAGGTTGGCTGCGTTTCATATTGTTTGTGAAGTAGTCTTGCCCTGGTCATTGTGCTCGGAAAATGGGGGAGGAGGTATTTAGGGTGGGAAGATTGTCTGGTTAGGAATTGATTCAGTCTGGAACTGAGACAGGGGTGGAAGGTCACCGGCTTGATCATATATCCTTCAAGAGAGTTGGCCACCTGGTGTACACAGTTGATCTAACTGTGTCTAGGTTTTGGCAAAAAAATAAATCCAAATAATAACATAGTAAAATAAACATTTTGCTGCTGGACAATGAAATTATACAAAACCGTCTTGCCACATATTTGTTTGATTGCCATTTTGTGGGTAAGTGTGCATGTGTTGGTCCCATGATAAGGCGTGTCTCATTAGGTCCAGGAGGAGGTGTAGGGTCACTCCAAAGGGAGACGGGAGATCGATCAGGAAGTATAACCACGACCTCCATTGTCGTTTTTCACCTGCCATACACAGACTCCAACATCTCTTCCCCATCTAGCTTGCAAACATAAAAACACGTACAAACATTTAGCTCGTCATGAATAACTCTCAAATGAGTTAAATCGTTTATCGATTATGCTCCGAAATTGAAATTACATTGGTAAATGACACAAAACGTCCTCTGTTTTTGCAATACCTCCGTAATATGATGGACAGACACATTAAAAAGCAAATAAATATATTAGAGATGTAGCCATACACTGAAGGACAAACAATGTACAAAATGACCTCAATATTCACTCACACGCAGTCACTTGCGCACATACCTCCATCTAAATTAGGGGTGCAAATTAGGTGAAGGGGGATACGCTGAAGGGGGTGAGGAGAGACTGAAATGGAAGAACCGAACTGATCAATACTCCGAGAACCTATTGCCTCCCTCCACTCTCCTCTCAATTGTCATGCTACCTCCATGCAATTAAAGGCTCCTATTCTCTCCTCCTCACTCGACTCACTTCTCTTTCTTCGTTTTTTTTCTTACCCTGCCCCTCGTGTTGTCCAGATTTAGAGAAGTAACTCTCCTTGATGCTCCATTACAGCCCTACTCTTCTGACTATTTATTTCTCTTTTGTCCAAATTGCCGTTGCTCGATGAAATGAAAGCTAAATGACACTTGTCTTATTGGTCTTTGAATATGTAATCACACCAGAGCATTTACTGGGGTTCCCAGCTTGTCTGTTAAAGTTGGTGTGCCTGCACTGTTTTAGCTCAAACTGGCCAGGTAAAAAAAAAAAGTTATTATCAGTGTAATCACAGTCAATATTCATTTTGCATAAAGTTAACTTTTATGCCATTGGTTGTGTCATGGTTCATACTCAGCTTCCATTCAGCTTGAGTGGGATCATTACCCACCAAATGCACCTTGAGATCATCAAAACCTTAATCCTATTAAAATATGTAAGATTCACAACACAACTATATCCATGGACACTACTTAAATTAATATGATTACATCAGTATTAGTTTCTACACTCAGTGACCGAATATAAGCATCAGTATTTCATAATCCACAATAGTATAGTTTTGTGTGTTTGTCCAGTTGGAAGGTGCTTGCAGTTTAGAAAATTTCAAACTGTTCAATGTATCGGATTAGAAGCAGAGGTGGGCAATTTACAAAATGTTGCCGGTCTGTCGTTTGTCAGTGGCCTGGACATCCATCCGTCATTGACAGACCGCCAATATTTCAAACCGAACCAAACTGTAATCATCAGACAGTCATGTTATTTTAACTATGCTTCCGTCAAAATCCAATTTTATTTAAATGATAAATGAAGGGACGGCCCGGTGTTCCAGTGGTTAGTGCGTCGACCTCACTGTGCAGCGGTACCGGGTTCAATTCCAGCTCCGGCCTCCCTGTGTAGAGTTTGTTTCTTCTCCCCGGGCCTGTGTGGGTTTTCTCCGGGTACTCTGGTTTCCTCCCACATTCCCAAAACATGCGTGGCAGGCTGATTGAACACTCTAAATTTGCGATCCAAAAAACACACAACTCCAACGGGGGATATTGGGTTCAATACAAAAGAAAGTTGGCACACTACATTTTCTGTTATTGTATCATCCAGCACTGCATATGTGTGAACTATACAATAATGTTTCAATGTTTGTATTGTTAGCTGCCATGTATTTCCCCCTTAATTACCGACACATACTGTACTTATGCATACTCACAATAAAGATCACCCTCCTCCATTTTAGGATGATGTGAAATATTATGAATAATACATGAGTGTCTCCCCTCCCCCTACCTCTCACTGCTGCCTCTTATTGGCTTTGGCAGACCGCCAATCATTCATTCAGTGGTTTGGGCAGACCTGTCTGTCCGACTGTTTGTCTGACTATTGGACCTTAACTCAGTGGCGGCCGTGCATTTCAACCTTAGGCCTTCAGTGACGTCACATACATACACAATATCGGCTCGTCAAGCAGCACTTAATTTCAGGCGCATTTAAAACCATCAAGTATGCATTCACAATTAAGAGCAGGAAACTAAATTTACAGACAGTCAAAAATAAAAAGATGATTTAAAAATACGAAATAAAATGCCACCCAAATTACGCTGTGTGATCTTAAACAAGTCTGTCCAATAAATTGTGCAATGTCGCAGTTTCATATAAGGCATCAACCAAACAATAACAAAACAAACTATTCTTTGAAAATGAACAGATCATTTGCATTTTGAAAATCGGCGATACAACAGCAAATAACTGAAAATGTTGAGCAGCTGAGATTGAACGAACTTTCGTGCACGAAGGTGACTACAATGCGCCATTACAAATTGCAGGTGAGCAGATTTATTTGATACATTTTTGTATCTTTGTCATTTTATTTCGTTACCATGAATTTAAAACGAACGAAATAAAATGACAAGAAGAAATGTAAAATAAAATTCATTTACTCACCAATGTCGTTCTCAGAGCGTCTGCTTCTTTGAAAATAAAGTCGATCCTCCTTTCTTATCTCAGGAACACTTCAGTGGCTCTGTTG
>NW_017805695.1:2479343-2521843 GCF_001891065.2 Hippocampus comes
ACAATTCTCAGGAAACAGAAAAGGCGCTAATCCAATCACCGAACGCGCACGGCCAGTCTCGACGTAAGACCTTCTCGCTAGCCCTAGTACGCAGACGAGAACAAGTCAGGATACAGGATACAGATCACGAGTCTAGACTCGTGATCTGATGGGCTATTGAAACCTGACTGTGCCCGTTCACTTACAGCGCACAGGGGCCTGCTCTGTTTAATCTGAAGGCCCCGAGCAAATTTAATTTACCTGGCAATACAGCTAGCTGAAATATGATTGGTGAAAACTCTACCATAATAAATAAGTTATTTATCGAGTGGCTTTCAATGTTATTTAAAATAACACTGAAAGCCACTCAACTAAGTGGAAATAATATAATGTAAATAATACAGAGAATAATTTTGTTTACATATTTATGAAAATAAAATAACATAAATTATAAAATAACATAAAATACATAAAAGTAAATTTACTTTTCTGAGACTGTTTAGGCCAGCAGAGAAGGCCTTGCTGGCCCTCAGGGTCCGCCACTGCCTTCACTCAAAATGTGTCTCCAGGACTCAGACCTAATTTGCCCTCAAAAAAGATCAGCAAAGACCCATGGCAACAGCAATCATATTAGTAAATCCTTTTTTTTCATGGAAAACAGCCAAGGTCAGGGCGACAGGTGAAATTTGGGGGAACATTCAGTCAGTCAAACCGAATTTGGCTGTTTGTCATAGGTCCTTACCCGAAAGATTTATGAGTAACTGGACCCCGACACTTTTCCAAAAGCGCGTCCAAAAAAAAAAAAAAAAAAAAAGATCCATATCAGATCCAATGTATTTTAGGATATTTGGCGAGAAATAATGATACATATTATATCATGTATTCCAGCACATTACAGTGCAGTTCTTATGTTTGAAATATTTTTATTTTTGACTTCTTTGTCAACATAGGAAATTGATGCGCTCAACATGATGAACACTGAAAAAGAAACATCTAATTCAACCAAACAGTGTGTGTGTGTGTGTGTGCGCGCGTGTGTGTGTGTGTGTGTGTGTGTGTGTGTGTGTGTGTGTGTGTGTGTGTGTGTGTGTGTGTGTGTGTGTGTGCATATCTGTTGGGGGGGTTGAGGCGATCGGAGGGATTCAAGCACCATCGTGGCCTTGAACATTGGATTATGGATTATTTCAGTTATTTTCAACTCCTGCGGTCGCAATCAATTCAATGAAGGCCATCACTCGATCTTTGGCAGCATTTTTCCACTCTTTTCTTGTAGCTGTTGCGCCTCTCCCTCCCTTCACGTTTGTGGCCTGACTCAGAAGACTCAGAAAAATGTTTTTTACATTTACGCATGTTTTTGAAATGTAGGAGGGAACCGGAGTACCCAGAGGGGGAATAAAAAAAAACCTAATGTGTCCCTGAACGTATTTTTTATTCCGGATTTAAAAAATGTCTTTACTTTTTTTTCTAGTTTTATTATATCCATATATCTGTATTTATTATTTTCATTTTTTGTTTTTAAGTTTGTCCTAAAAAAATGCTAAAATGTCTAAAAAAAAAATCCCACTTGTTACTAAACCCACACGTTAATTCATAAATATTATAAACGACATTATTGTTATGTTTTATGATTGTTATTGTATTTTTTTTATGATTATGAAAACCTGATGTGCCATGGATAAAAACTAGGGCAGATTAGGAATGAGCAAAAAATAATAACAATAATAATATTAATAATAACAATACACCCAAAAATATTACTTGCATCTCTGATTTAAAAGAATTGTTGACCAGTGTACAAAGTCATTGGCTGGAAGTCAAAGTACCAACACTCCCCTCTTTCATGAGGCACATATCCATGTGACAGTCGATTTACAGTACAGTTCATTGTCTCATCATGGCAGATTTGCGCTTAAACGACCACTGTGGTAATAGCTGAGTAAGGGACAATGTTTGCGTATGGGTATTATGGACATCTATATCCCGGAGGGGGTTGAGAGGATAATACAAACCAAGCTTGTGTACCATAAAACCATTTGCACACCCAGACAATTAACCCGTTATCTGAGGCTTTAGAAGTTAAATCAGGTCACCCGTGTGACTGGGGTTGGACCAAAGTCTGGCGTCTGAAACCAAACACGCACATACTGTATATGTCTTCTTCTTCTCTCTCTCTCTCTCTCTCTCTCTCTCTCTCTCTCTCTCTCGGAAAATGGATGGGGATATATATATATATATATATATATATATATATATATACATATATATCCCCATCCATTTTCCGATCCGCTTTATCCATATTGCGTCGCATCCTAAGCGGACATAATTATACCACAGGATCCATTTTCTGTTGACAGGGCCGTGTGAAATACATGCCGCTTCTTTTGGCTTAATTTATAGCTGTGGAAGCTGAGGCAACCAGCCTAATGACCACACGGATTCATTAGTTCAAATATTAATGCAATGCCATTCCTTTGTGCTCATTACAGAGCAGCGCACTATCATGGCTCCCCTGCTGTTAGACTTCTAGACATCATAGCATTTACTCTATAAATACTCTATAAATACACGTGAACGTTTCTTTTATGGGGGTCAATAGATCCATGCAATCACTTTTACAACGGTAAACAAAACCCGAAGAGTTTGTTAACCAAACTCACACCACTTACGCTAACATCCTGTCGGACCCGTTGGCTGCAAACAACGCAGAGCCTGATTGACTAAAGGTTTGCAAATAGATGTGGAAGCTGATCTATTAACCGAGCACACCCAAGATTGAACTTTTTTTCTTGATTTCAGACCCAGAAGAATTCAAATCATTGTTTCTACCAACAAGGCAAGACCGCCACAGTCCCTGTGCAGCTACTTCTTCTGATTCGTCTTCTTCTTTCTTCTTATTGTTCGTTTCTTGTCAGCTTGTCCCATTAGGGTTTGGCACAACCGCACGCACCATGTCATCCTTTTCCATCCAAGTCTATCTCCTGCATCCTCCTCTGTCTAACACTTCCCTCAATACATCTATCAGGCTTCTTTTCATCTCTTCCGCTCGCTCTTTGTTCTGACAGCTCCATCATCATTAGACTTCAACCAATATACTCACTTTACCTACCTGTGGACATGACAAAACCATCTAAGTCAGCTTCTCTAACTTTGTTCCTAAAACATCTAACTTTAGCTGTCCCTCTGTTGAGCTCATTTCTAATCCTGTCAAATTTAACGACTCCTAAAGAAAAAGCTCAAAAATTGTAATTGTAATTTTAGTGCCGCTGTCTCTAATCCGCACATCATATCTACTCTCACCACTGTCTTATAAACTTTCCCCTCATCTTAGGAGACTCTTCCATCACACAACACGCCTGCCACTGTGCTCCAACCTTTCCAGCCTGCTTTGATCCACTTCTTCACCCACTTGCCACACTCACCATTCCTCAGGACTGTTCCCCCTAAACATTTAAAGTCCCTGCTCGTGACCTTGATGGACAGAATGTGTCGGCATCTCTGTGGCTTTGAGGGTCTTCGGTTTGGTGATGTCAGCATTGCGTTTTTTTCAGCTTATGTGGTTCTTTTGGCCTTTTACAGCAGCGTCTACAATCTACCCTCTACCGGTACATTGGTCAGTCGTAGTTAAGAATGAGCTTCACAGAAAAAGTGCAGCTTTTTTTTCTAGTCAATCTACAGTCCTACTTGCACCTATGGTCCCAATGGATGGATACTGAGCAGAACAACAAGATCCCGGATATTATGAAGCAGCCTGAATAAGTTTCTTATGCACTGTCTGATCGTTCCTTTTGAGAGAGGTTGAGAAGCTGGGTCATTTGTGGAGGGGTTCAGAGTGGTTTTTGAGAACAATCGGAGGAGGTAGCTCAAGAATCTAGTTAGGACGCCTCATTGGTGAGGTGTTCTGGGCACGTACCAGTGAAAGACGGCCCCAAGAAGACCAAGAATACTCTGGAGTTCTGGGAATGTCTCAGGATGCCACTAAATGAAGTGGCTGCAAAGTCTGGACTTGTCTGGTTAAGCTGCTGCCCCAATGACGCAGCCGAGGATAAGTGGCAGGGGGTGGATGGATAGCTATTTATTTTACGCATTCTCTGTAATAGTAATTTCCAAAACAATTTTGCTGCTGTTTCATGTTTTTTTGTTCTTGCATTTCTCTCACCAAGTGACCCGCTTTGATTTATTTATTTGTCTCTGCGTTGCCTGGCTTGCAGTACTGATTCACTGCATTCTGTGCTGCCACACATTCATTTGGACGTGGTTGTCATGTACACGTGAATGCACATGTTCTCTTGCAAACACGAGCGCTCGCTCTGTTCCTGCTCTTCGTGAGGTCAGGGGACTGTGAGTGACCTTTTCACCGTATGCCATGATTAGAGAAACTGGCATTCAAATATTCACAGCCTGCAGGACACTGAGATTCATCTCAGAATTCAGCATTCTGAATGATGCGCAGTGTTTCTGTACATATGCATATTTTAAATGTGTGTAACTTTATGCCCATAATGTGGTTATCATTCATGACATATCCTTGCATGTTATGTGCATATGGGGACTTAATGGAATAAGAGCCCGAGATTAAAACCATAAATCTTGTAAAACCTTTATGATTTCAACACACACAAACCACTCTTGGAATGACAGGCACGCATGTACATGCATGACCCTTATTTTGTGTAGTTCAACTCCAGAGTGTGCCGTATCAATTCTCTTTTGATGCAACTAAGTGTGTGTGTGTCTGTGTGTGTGCGTGCGTGCGTACATGCGTGTGTGTGTGTGTGTGTGTGTGTGTGTGTGTGTGCACTTATTGAACAAAGAACCTTCCAGAAGATTCCATTTTGGTTATAGATTCGTCAATACCAGGTTCGTGTGTGCGTGTGTGTGCGTGTGTGTGTGTGCGTGTGTGCGTGTGTGCAACAAACAGTGGTGGCTCGAGAATTTTTCGCAGTACCGCATGAGCAGATAGGGAGCTGCCAGCATACTGTCGATCTGCACGTGAACGTGGGCGTGTGTGCACGCACGCACGTATGGCAAAGAGGAATGGATTCATGTACGGACGGATGCGTGATTAAATGTACGAAGGGCAAGACAAACAATGACCTACGATATGAAGTGCAGTCACTGTACCAGTGCATATGCATGTGTATGTGTGTGTGTGTCTGTGTGTGTGTGTGTATGTGTGTGTATTGCCTTTGTAGGCCAGTAAAACAGGTCAGTCATATGACAGTGTGTGTGTGGACAGGCGGAACGCCATGCAAACACTGTTTTACTCTGACATAAGGCCAAGACATTAAATACATCTGCACAATGTTACGTATGAGAGATAACTTTCATGTAAATGTTTGTCTAACCTATCACAGTGTTAAACACAACATTGCATTCATATCACTGGCATCAGGGCAAAACCTGCAAAAAGTTACAATTTGGTCAGTTTCATTTTCACAGAGCTATACAATTGGTCAGCCCACCGTTTGGGTGTTATTGCTCCAAATGGATCAATCTAGAGCGTTAAAAATGGCTTGTTCTCTTTGACAATGGAATGTTAATGAGTGAACAAACATGCCGTTTTTGGGGTCTCCTGAAAAAGGATGATTTTGGAGGCGCGAGCATTCTACCTGTTTTGTCTTTACTGCATTCATTTCATAGCAATAGCATGGCTTACAAAGTCATTCCATGAAAATAAGCAAAAATTAACAAAGCTCAGCAAACATCAGCTTCAGGGCTTTACACAACACAACGGTGTCATCGTTTCCTCTCTTGTCCACTCTTCTTGAACACAAAATGTTTGTCTGCTAAGATTAATCTAGTAACAATGTATCACTTGAACTATTTTCTCAGTAGCATTCACATTTTCAATAATAGAAAATACCTATGATCACAAAATACCCAATTACACTTAGGCAGTATTCTGTTTCCATTGGTCGTGATAAATGTACATATCACAAAATAGGTGTTATTAACAGCCATCTCGTTACCTCTGCGTCCCGCATTCTAGACGCATAATTTTCCCGTGGGATGCACCTTTCCAAATAATGTGCGTTTTTGGGATGCAAGGAAATTTCTCAGTCAAAACAAAAAAAAAACTACGGTACATCTTTTTTTTCCCAACAATGATCACAGTTTGACAATCGCCGCCATTGTTGTTTTGATCTCACATCAAGTAATCTCCCGTGACGAGATTTCCGTTCTCGCGAGACGAGATTGGCGAGATCGGCAGACGATTGCCATGTTGTGTAACGTTAAAACAAGTGTTGTGAGTTTATTGCGGAGATATCACAGAGGAAGCTGCTAAAGTTGGATAGTTTTTTTGCGATAATAAGTTGCCTTTGAGAAAGTCTTGCATCATTGGAAGCAGAGTAAAGAGAGGAGAATTTATGAACTCAAAGACTGAACCATGGGATGAAATAAGAACCTATTTCTCAGCACATCTTGTATGCCTGAATTAATTACATTTTTGCAGCATTTGTTTATAAGAAATAAACCTATTATCAATGTATATTGTTGTTTGTGTTATTATCATGTGCAATTGAATAAGTAGACCATTTCAGAAATCGAAATTTGGGACTCTCTAAATGCATAATGGGACTCATACTTTGCTGATCAGCGAGTCCCTGGGACTCACAGGGCTCAAACTGTAAAATTATCACTGTATTAAGATCATTATTTTGAGCAACGCACATAAGCTGTGTTTAGGAATGAATTTCACCAACCTTAATAATTAAACAAATATCTTATCTTGCCCCTGAAACATCTTCTTTAATGTATAGGAGTCAGTGAATTGCAAGGTAAGATGATGTGTCTGTGTGAGAGCTCACACTTTGGGGGAAAAAATTGATTGGAAGTCACGAGTGAACAGTGGTCCAACTATTGGCCATATGGTGGCCTGCCCGTCCATCGAGATCAAGACGCTTGTGCCTCCCTGCACTTGAGGAATGGAGCTTGAAAAATATAGATAATTTTAGGATTTTATTTTTATCTTATATGATCATGGTAGCTAATTTTTGCTGTGTGATATATTTGTGTTGAGTTTTTTATCACACATTAGGAAAAAGCAAGAAATAATGTGAGATTTTGTTTGATTGATGGCCAATCTCATCTACAACAGCCTATCACAGCCTTACTGATAATTATGTTAGGCTGTGCGCCTCACATTATTACACATATATACTTTTGTTACATTTATCAGTAAGACCTGTACACGGCGAACACATCAATGTTGGTGCAAATGAGTCCCGCACTTTTTTCAGAAAGAAGGATCTTTGTTGTGTCATGTGGCATGGCATGTTTGTAAAATGTGTCAAGAAGCAGGGGGCATTGCGGTTCACTGGCACATGGGACAGTTCAAAACTCAACATAAGCGTCAGAAAAGCTTACGATGTTTAATATGTCATAAAACTGCGCTCATTTGTTACCAAAATATATGTGAACAACTCGACTTATCCCTTCATCATCTTCGAAAAAAGTCACAATCGCTCTGACACTGTAGAGTTTTCATGGACCACGAATTTTCGTCATTAGGCGACATAGGCTTCTGTTGTGATCGCCTCTATGGAGAGGACAACGCTCTCACCATATAATTGGTAACATTGGGGCGATTGTTGAAATATTTCCAGAGGTTGATGTACGCTTAAATGGCGATGGCAACAATGTTTTCATGATGAGTGATCGCAATTTTTTCACATTATGCATTGAGACATCATAATTGCAGACAGACCTATTATATAAGTGCCAAAGATGAACCCATCTAAGTGCTCCTTTAAGAGCTCGTTGAACTGGTTTCAAAAAGAAACCAGGGGAGCCACATATCCTTTGGACATCTAAATAAAAATAATTTTCTTTGCCTTTTTACCTTTTGTTGTTACTACAGACAGCCGTTGAGCCGGGTGGACATTTCGAAGGAATGTTAGCTCATCTGCCATATTGGATGGGGCCATCTTATTCGCAATGAAACCGGCAAACAATATTTCTAAAATTTGATGAGCATGACAAAACACAAGCAAAGCAATGTTCGGTATTAATTTAATGATTTCTGGCTTGATGCATCACCAAGGAGAATGTGGATGAGACATCTTCACTCATCGCTTCACTTTTCCACATCCAGTGGCACGGACGAATTCTTCTATGTTTCTGATAAGCAGAACAGTCCAATGCATAAAAAATATCTTGCAACATGCAACAATGTCCTTTTCCTGAAATTGGAATCAGGGGAAATTATTTATAAAATGGATCAAAGATTTATAACATGGCGGCCCGGTAGTCCAGTGGTTAGCACGTCGACTTCACAGTGCAGAGGTACCGGGTTCAATTCCAGCTCCGGCCTCCCTGTGTGGAGTTTGCATGTTCTCCCCGGGCCTGTGTGGGTTTTCTCCGGGTGCTCCGGTTTCCTCCCACGTTCCAAAAACATGCGTGGCAGGCTGATTGAACACACTAAATTGTCCCTAGGTGTGTGTGTGAGCGCGCATGGTTGTTCGTCTCTGTGTGCCCTGCGATTGGCTGGCAACCGGTTCAGGGTGTCCCCTGCCTACTGCCCAATGACGGCTGGGATAGGCTCCAGCTCCCCCCGCGACCCTAGTGAGGATTAAGCGGTTCGGAAAATGGATGGATGGATGGATTTATAACAGAGACCAAAATAGACAGGAGAAACAAGCCAAAAGTTATTTAACCTAAAATCTGACGTGCTTAATAATGTCAAGGGCAATATTTATAGTCAACAGTAAAAGCTTTGACGATAGGCAAGGTTTAGAACTGAACTAGACACAACATACAAAACACACCCATACGTTATCTCACATACACATTTAAGCATCCCCTACGCCTTGTGGTGAGGAGTAAAGGTGTTCAGCCATGTGAAACCCAACCCTCAACTGCATGTTGACCTTTGAACTATCACAGGCACATATGCACAAAGCAAGCGGTGTGGGCAAGATGAAATGAGAGGATTCAAAAGCAGCGCTTGCATGTGTCTGCATTGTCAAAGGCTTGAAGGCAGGAAGGTCACGGAAACACTTTGGCATCAGACATAACAAAACACACAGTGTCCCGTAGCCCACGTTTGTCTATCATCCCCTCCCACGTGCACACACAAATGCTCAGAAACACCGACACCTCAGTGCATCTGGAGTTTCTGCAGTCTGTCTTCTACTATCTTGCCTTCATTCTTCCAACAAAATAGGCCCGTATCCCTCATCTGTCTAGCTGTAATTAACATCTCTGACCTCTGCGAGTGGGGCTGTGCTTGTATTGGAGACTTTTGAACTTGGTAACACAAGTCGGGCAAGACACACACACACACACACACACACACACACACACACACACACACACACACACACACACACACACACACACAGATAATCCATGTCTTTCCAGGACATCCTTTATCCAGCTCAGGCCTGAGGGATTTTCCGTTGGCCCAGCCTGGCCACGAGGCCTCCTTTCGGGGTCGTAGATCAGAGCGATGCCCTTCATGACCCTGGAGGTTCTGAACAAGACGCAGCCTGTACAACCTCCTGCCTTTGTTGAGTTATGAGGTCAGAGGGTGAAAGGAGTCGCAGCGGCTGATATAACACAGGATTATCTTGTACAGTGGAGGCGGATAACTTTTTTTTTTCCAGCTACATTGTGGAAAAGGCAAAGCTAGACTATACAGTGTACCAGTAAATAAGAAACATAATTTGGTTTAGATTCGGCATACAAAATTCTTGGTCTAACTTAATGGGACATTTCAGTGAAATGATTTGTAAAAACGTGAAAAAATGACAGTGATAAACACTTTTAAAAAGTCAACAATAGAGAATGAAGCTATCGAACATTTTTTGTGCAAATCCATGAAAGCTAATTGAAGTCACATGCAATGAATAGCTTAAATCCTTCACGTTTTCCTCCCCCACCGCCCTATTCACAGAATATTTCTTTCATTCATGTTCCCTCTGACAATGAATTTGAACTTTAGACTGAGCCAGGAGTGGAGTTCATTAATGAGAGGGGTCTTGGGCTGCAGCGGAGCTGGAACTTGAGCTGCATCCGCCTGATCAACCTGCCACCCATGGTGCTTAAGGGACGCCACAAACAAGGAGGGAAGGCGAACGGACTGGAACCGCTGGAAGTGATGTGACAAGCGTTGGAGTACGTGTCACCTCGTTCTGTGCCCAAAACGTGACGACGAGACATGGTCAACAGAAGGAAAATGACCTTTTCTTGGATCCCTCCATTGGCCACCGCACAATGGGGACCATTTAAAGTAAATGGCCAACTGGGGAGCCAAGTAAAGGTTAGACCGGAAAGAAATGGACGAGGGCACACAAGGATTGGAAAAATTATAAATAAATAAATACAGTGCGAACATGTGGGGAAAAAAAAAAAAAACGTCAGAAGCTAGGACATGTTATCTATTCCAGAATTTCTTGCCAAGGGCCTTTTATCAAAAAAATCATTTCTTGCATTCCTCAATTCCTCAAGACTTTGTTCCCGGGTTAATCCATTAATAGCAAAATACCTTATGACGCTTTTCACTACTATTATTATGAACACTCTCCTATATTTGGCTTCAAATGTGCAATTGATCACTTCATTTTTACCATATAAAAGTTCATCTGTAATACTGTCTTCTTTTACCTTGCAGTAGTTCTTATGCATTTTCTTCTCTTTCCATTCATTCACTCTGCTCTCTCATATTTTTGCATTTCATTATTACTCATTAGGTTCGATTCCATGTTCCCCCCGTGCCTGCATGGGTTTTCTCTGGGTACTCCGGTTTCCTCCCACATTCCAAAAAAATGCATGGCAGGTTAATGGAACACTCAAAATTGTCCCGAGGTGTGAATGTGAGTGCGGATGGTTGTTCATCTCTGTGTGCCCCGCGATTGGCTCGCAACCAGTTCAGGGTGTCCCCGAAGAGAGCTGGCATAGGCTCCAGCACGCCCCGCAACCGTTGTGAGGATAAAGTGGATCAGAAAATGGAAGATGAATGGATGGATAATTAATTACCCATTAGATTATTCCATTGTTTGTCTATATTTACTTGATCTTATTTTTATTTACTACATTCTTTATCATTTTTAAATTGGTATAAGGCTCTGAGCATCCCATTTCTTTTTGAGACAGTTTTTTCCTATTCTTCCATTTGACCAGCAATTGTTGATCATTTGAAGGTTTTCTGATTTCTTGGGTTAACGTAGCCATAACTAGTGGTTCATGTTAATTTCTCACTTCTGTTACTAATGTGACATTGGCGGGGATCTGTGCTTTCTTTGTGCTTGTTATGACTATCTGGTAATTGCAGCCTGTGAGTAATGTTCATGGAATGTCCACTATTGAATCTTTTTTTTTTTTTTTTTTTTTTTACTTCACAGTGAGTTTCCACTTACCACACAGTGGTCAGCCACCATGTATTCAATTATAGAACTACTCAATAGGTTGTCTCAGACACAATGAATTGTTGTGGCATTGAACACGATGTACACATAATATACTGTACCTTAGTACACACCAGGGGAAAAAAAAACATACGTACGCGTCTTTATGATTGTATTGGAATTGTGTTGTGTCAAGGCCATACACAAAAGCAGTGTGAAAACGTGGATTCTACTGTAAGTGCAGAACCTCTTTTAGTAAACCCTGCAGGCCAAAGACAAATGCACAGGCCGTTACTGGAGACTGCAGGTCATGGTTGTATACATTTTATTACAGTGACAAATGCATTATGCTCCTCATATAAAACCACAAAAGGATCGCCTCGATGAAAAGCCTGAATGCTTTGGAGGTTTATAACAATGAGCGTGTCGCAAAATCAACTTGAAAAACATACCGAGGCGGGGAGAGAGGGAAAAGGGAAAGTTGAAAAAAAAAACATGGTGCTGATTCGTTTTATTTGCCCGGGTGGTGCAGCCGCTGGCTAGTTTCATTGTTTAATGCAGAGCAAAGCGGAAACGTTTGCCAAGTGCAGGTCCTGGGGTGGCAAATAAAACTTTATTCTATATTATACGTTCATGTCCAATACATCTAAACCTCAAAACCATTGGTTCTCGGTGCTTGAATTGGGTTTGCTAAACTTAAGAAAGACATAAAACGTCAACTGGAGCATCTGTACGTATGATTTTGTTGGGGTTATGTACAAGAAGTGTTACACTATAGCCACTTCAACTTACAGAACCGTATATGCAAACAGATGAAAACATCCAGTTGGCCGTTTAGGAGGCATGCTTTCCACATTCAGGGTGTACTCCCCCTCCTGCCCAAAGTCAGTTGGCATAGGCTCCAGCTCACTTGCGTATCTGTTGAGGATAAGCTCTCGCGAAAAGATCTATTGATGGATATCGTTCATTATTACGCTGTTTGTTTGAAGATAGAATTCTGTTGTAGTAGGTAGGAGTTGTAACTGTTACAGCAAGTTTTACATTGTCCTCTATTTGCCTGTTTGGGATGAGAGAAAAAAAAAGATTTATAAAGGGAAAAGGCCAGAGTTGGGACCAAAATACAAACCAGGTCCAGTTGAAAAGGGAGTTCAAAATGTAGTTTTCATGATTTTCTTTTTGTTTGTTTTTGGTTGTTTGGGTTTCTTTGTTGAATTCCTTCAGGGAAGTCTGAATCACCGCTCCTGATTGCATGACAGTCAAACAGCGACAAAATCACAGTAAATCAATTAATTATTTGAAGCACTTATTTTTTGTGCTGTCACTTCTCTGTTGTTCCAGCGACTAACAATGTCAAACCTCCTATCAGTTGACGCACATAAAATTTGAACATCTCGGACCATCGGTGTGTAGGGGGGAAATTTGTCAATGTCAAAAATTTTAATTAATACTGGGATCTTTTTGAACAATAAAATTGTGGGGGATTGGGGCACAGGCACAGGGAGAATCAATTTTTATTGGATATAGATGAAGGGACAGATTCGTGATCTCTTAAACCACGGGTGCCCATTACGTCGATCGTGATCAACCAGTAGATCGCGGACTGGTCCCAAGTCAATCGCGAGGGATGTAGGGGAAGAAAAAAAAGAAAAACAACCATTTGTGTGTCTTTGTGCACGTTAGTAATATTTTTTGTGTTAATGTACACTGTACCCTAATCATCATATCAGTCTCATTTTCACAAAAAATATAAAGTAAAATAAAATAAAATAAAGCACGTATATCTTTAACCTACGGTGGCGCGTGACCTGCATCACCGGAAGTTATTAGCGCTCAGCAGTCTGCAATTGCAGCTTGTGATCAGAGCTGTTGCGCTATATCTTTTATGTTATCATTAATCTCATTCAGAGTTTGTTTCGTGGACAATTCACCGAGGGCACGGGCAAAGAATAGGAATCTAGAGGGCCGAGGGAAGCACTTTAAAACGGTACGCGTGAGCTACGTTAGTTAACAGGCTGCAAAAGTGAGTCCTCCGTGTCAGGCCGTTGCTCATCATGGTGTGCGTGTCTATGTGCGTGCACGTGCGCAGTAACGGGTCGATCGCGGGAGCTTGTTTGATTGAAAAGTCGATCTTTGGTCCAAAAAGTTTGGGCATCGCTGTCTTAAACCTTAGGAGACATTTTTTTTTTCATTGGCCTCTACTTTCAGTCACGCCTCATCGGTCTTGACAAGAGGAGTTCAGTGTAGATAAATAAAGTGAAGTTAGTCGCCACCCAACTTGACATCTTATGGCCTTGTCAGAGGGCTGTGATCAACTTTTGTCATCGTTAACACCATCTTATAACAGTTGGTCAATTTTTCAGTATAAGGTTTTCTCTGATTAGTGTAGTATCTATTCACATCTTCGCTAAAGAGACTGAAGAGCGTTAAGCCGAGCCGAAGGGGTGGCTGGAGGACATGGAGCTGATTGATCCTGACAGCTTTGTGAGGCTTTGTGACGACTGAGCAAACTGAGGGACATAATTATATTTGCTTAAGGACATTCTGTGAAAGCAGGTCATTATATGTTTACTCGTACTCTTAGTATGTCAAGTGAATATCGGTGCATGTGACGATGTGAATAGCCATTATTGGCCGCATAGTGGATTGGATTTAAGAGTCATACGTGTATCTACTTAAAAGTAAAACGCCTCGGGACATGGGAAATCAAGCACGGACACACACACGCGTTCACACACGCACACAAACATTTATAGTGTGGAATGTGCATTGATCGTTGTGAAGGTGGGTGCTTCATAAAGTACAGAGCAAGGGGAAAAAAAAACTTGAGATGATAACAAACAAAGTGGAGATAATGAACAAGTGCCAGGATACTTTCATTTATTTTTTTTATTAGCTGTTTTTTTTTTTTTTTTTTGATAAAGGGACAAAATGGGTGTGTGAACAGGATTATGCAGACATCTGTCAGAAAACACAGACAGCGGTTTTCTTAATACAACTGAACAGGTACTCCATATACAGAAATGAATAAAGAGCTTGATTTGTCAAATGACCATTGGCCACAAATACAAAATAAATGATATACTCTGACAAAAACAAAAATATATAAAATAAAATTAAATCAAAACAAGGATCCATCCCATGTCTCTCTTTTGAACAGAGCATATAGGCGATAATAAATAGCAACTCCCATTGTAAAAGATAAAGTTCAAGTTCAAGTTACAACAAACAGCTCTCAGAACAGGAATAGAAAAGGCTGATAACAAAATATTCCGCATTGCCGTTGACAAAAATTCTTAACTTAAGCAGGCTTCTCCACGTCTCCCAGGTTAATTTTAAATATGCTTGGCATATGAACGTGTACCCAATCTAAATGGAAAGCACCATTTTGTATTTGGCAATGAAAAAAAAACAAAAACAAAACGAAATCTGCAAAACGTTGAATTCTTTTTAATATTTATTTGGACACTTTTTTTTTTTTTGTACTGCATACGATGTTTTTTTTTTTTCTCTCTACTTGTTGGAATGTTGTCAGGTAGGGAAAGAGAGACAGAAGCACACAACAGAACAGGCCAATGTCAGCTTGTATTACTGCATACAAGAGTGGCAGCAGGATGGAAGGAGGGTCAGAACCAAAAAAAAAAAACAAAGAAGATATGTACAACGACCTCTGTGGACAGGGAAAAGAGCAGTGGCCATCATATGACCCACAATGCTGCCCAATGCCACATACTTTAGCCGATTTTGTTTTTGTTTTATTGTTTTTTTTTTGTATTAGGTTTTTCCTTTTATCTCTTTAAACATACAAATAATTTGCACTATATTATCCTGCCAAATTAAAAAAATATACCGTGGCAGCTTGGGATTTTTTTTTCCACTACCAAAAAAGGTATGGTACCTTTAGAGAGAACAAGCAACAATTAAAAATACGAGCCTCAATATAAATACTATAGTGCCTACTCTAAGTGAACATTGAATTCAAATACAGTTCTAGAAATACAGAAAAATCAAACATTGATGTGTTGAAGCATAGGAATTGACATGTATGTGCATTTTCCTATATTTTTAAGTTCTTTATATATTCATATATAATCTTATTCATTTCCCCAATGCAAATTGTATTTCAACCTGAAGAGCTGTGAAGAGCCAAGGCAAAATAAAATACAAAACCATCACAGGGTTTTTTTTTTGTTTGTTTGTTTTTTGTTTGTTTTCTTTTCTATTTCATTATTTCATATATACTGTGATCGGAGTCTTGAACATTGCCAAGACGCTGAGGAAAAGAGAAACGACAACAAACTTAACAGTTTCCCCTAAAAGACAGTGAAATATTAGTTCCAAAAAATGTTTATTTCCATACCTAGAATTAAAGGAACATTTATACAAAAATGGGAACAGCAACATTTGAGTGTTTATTGTCTAGCCGACAAAGTCAGAGATTATCCAAGACAGAGGTGGCAAAAATGAAACAATGCAGCTCTTCGCAAAAGTCAACATTGAGGACTTAACAGTTGCCAGTGAGCCCAGAGTCTTTTTTTGAAACGATCTCTGAGTGCTGTACATTCAATGTACAGACCTTGTTGAAAGACTGATTCTTTTTGTTCGCCCAGTAGATACATGGACATGTTGTCCAAAGTGAAATGGCAAAGGGGGTGAAGATCGGCGATTATTAAATTACTGCCAACAGAAAATTTGACTGCTTTTACCAGTGACCAGTTTACCTTTTTCCCCCTTCGGCGTAAACTTTTCAACTTAGAATTTGAAACAGTGCACTTCACGACTGTAAACTGACAATGTAGCATCGAGACTCAAGTCGGACCGCTACTGCAAATGCGAGAGAGAGATGATGGTACTTAGGTTGAATGACAAGTGCTTGACTCGAAAGAGCTTAAAAAAACGATCTCTCCTCATGGCGTTCAAAGTAACTATGCGTGCTGATTAAAATGATCACATTTCACTCTTTTTAAGAGCCGGTCTGTACTGATGGATTTTCATTTTGCAGTTCATTTTGCTGGACTCGTTGTTACAGACCCTGTTTTGAAGAATTGAAACAACGCCTCTAATCTCCATCACGCGTACTAAATTTGTTGTACCTTTCTCTCTGTCTCGCTTCGAGATAGTTTCAGTGCTCTCCTGTCTCTTTTGTAGGTCGCCTATGACTGAACGTGTCGTTCAACACACCACGAATGAAAGCAGCGTTGCAGGTTTGTGCTAACTCAGACAAATATTACGGGTATCCTTCAAATTCAGGATTGTACATTACAGATTCCCATTTCGGACTCTTGAAAAGAACTCCTTATCAGAAACAGAACAACACCTATTCCGATATCCGCAACACTGGTCGTGACCACGCTCCTTATGAAATCCACGTACTGAAGCTAAGCCCATTGAACAAGTACCCGATAGCTAAATGGTCATTAACTAGAAAGTGAATCTTTGATTATGAGGTGTCACAGTCCACTGGGGCAGGCAGGTGCTTGATGCAAGGACCTTTTCTCTGTGGTTTCGACAGCTTAGTGTGACCCCCAAATAAATGTATTCCAGATAAGATTATGGCCAATGTAGTCTTAAAATATCAAAGGCACTCTTTCTTACTTTACCAAATGATAGTACAATTTGAAGTCTTTGCACACCCTTGTGTTCTTGTAATTTGAAAACCATTGCTATTTATTTACTCATCGAACTTATGAAGTGTTTTTTTTTTCTTTTTAAACCCTGTGTGAACATGGCATCTTTTAGAAAGATCCGGATAAGTGCATTTCCAGGGGTTCCAGAAGTGGGTCATTTTCCATGTAACAACACAAAACTGTACATGATATGTGTTACAGGGTATATGCAGCATGAGTATACTGTATCTTTCTTGTCTTTTCTCTTTTTGAAGAATTAAAAAGAAAAAAACATAACAAGAGAAAAACAGCAACACATTTACTAAACAAGTAGCCAACCAGGGACAAATTCTTTTCTTTTTTTTTTTCCATTTCTTTTGTTTTTTTTTTTAATCATTTTGTTTTGTTTTTGATTAACAAAAACATACCATGCATGCTGACAAATTCTTAGAAATGAAAACGGAAAACTCCCAAAATAAAATAGTACACAACATGTAATTTATTGCACAAGAAAAAGGCTCGAAGTTTTGCCTCAATGCAAGAGTATTGCCCCGATACAGATCATGCATTCAATGGGTAATGAACACGGGGTGTGCTGGTGCAGAGCACATGGTCTTAACTTTCCACCAGCCTGGTGACAGTGGAGTTTTGGGGCTGGGGCAAAAACTGCAAGAGTCTTGGAATAAACAGGGAGCTAATGGCAGACAGCTGCAAGGGAAAAGGTCCCATAGTTCGGCCTTCTACTCTGACTTTATTTCGGTACTCAAAGGACGGTCACTGTGCCATTTTTTCATGTGTTTCTCCAAGGTGCTATAGACACTGAAGGGCATCTGACAGATTTCACACTTGTACACGTCCTTGCCCACCTGACCATGGGTCTTCATGTGGCGAGTAAGTTTGGAGCTCTGGGCACAGGCGTAATTGCACAGCTCACACTTGTATGGCCTTTCCCCCGTATGGCTGCGCCGGTGCACAGTCAGATTGCTGCAGTTCTTGAATACCTTGCCGCAGTACTCACAAGTGTCACTCCTTCGGCCGTCCTTGGAGCTGGGCCGCCCAGGGCCCCCGAGATGCGGTGTGCTGCCCCCGCTTCCCGTACCACTGCGACCTGACATCCCGCCATCGAGTTCCCCCGGAGGAGTGGAGAATCGCAGACTCCCGTTCTCTGAGGAATGCTCGGATGAAGAGGCGAAGGGCGATTGTCTGGAGTCCCCAAAGTTCAGAAAAGGATCCTTGAGCTGTCGAGAAGCCGCGTAGCCAGCGAGCCACTGCGAATAGACGTTTTCCGTGTTCGGGATTGTGGGTGTGGGCAGATCAAATTCTTTTTCCAGCTTGATGCGCTTGGAAAAAGGACTGAGTGGACTTGGGCTACCCAAGAGCAGTTTTTTAGAAAGGCAGGCAGAGGCAGATTCGTTAGGGGATGCTCCGCGTCCGTTGACAGTTGAGAGCGAGCCCTCCTCGCCGCGATTTGTTTCCTGCACTGAGTTAGAATCGCACATCTCCCGGTTTTGTGGATGTCCTCTGTTCAGGTGGTGGTGGAGGTGGTTCTCCTGGGCAATTGCGTTCCTTTTGTGTGCATTGAGGGCTTCGCTGAAATGCTGCATGCTGGCGGCAAGGCCCATTCCCTGCATTACCTCGGGGAGAGAGCGTGGAATGGAGCCCTCATCAGTCATCCCTCCCAGTCGGGTTCCGATACCTCCATTGTTTTCATGCTGACGTGTGGCCTCAAGATTCAAGCCAAAGTGGTAACTGTTGTTTCGTCGAGCAGCCCTCTCCCCATTCTGTGCTTCCTCCTCCTCTGCTTCTTCTTCCTCTTCCTCCTCCTCCTCCTCCTCTTCCTCCTCTTCTTCCTCTTCCTCCTCTTCCTCCTCTCCATTTTCACGCAGCATTCTGTTGTTTTCACATTTCAGCTTGGCCACCACCGATTTAAGGGCATTGCTGGCACTGCCCATGTGTTCACTTGTGCCCGGTTCTGGAGAGGAGGCAGTGGAAAGTCCATCTTCTGACTTGCCTGTGTTTGGTGAGGAGGATTTGTGCATGTGAGTTTTCATATGGCGCTTCAATTTACTGGCCTGTGTGCAAGCATGGTCACACAAATGACACTTGTACGGCTTTTCTCCTGTGTGGCTGCGCCGGTGCACGATTAGATTGCTCTGAAACTTGAACGCTTTGCCACAAAACTCGCAACACTTGGATTTCATCGGCGTGTTGGACGAGGGTGTTGCCCCTGCGGAGGGGAGAGGAGTGGGAGGCGTGGTCTGAGAGCCCACGGGGGACTGCATGGAGCCTGGCAGAGGCGGTGGGGTGGCAAGATATGGAGTTTTGTTGCCACCTCCACCTCCCGTGCCTATGCTTCCCACACTTGTCTGGAATGGCTGGAGTAAGCGCTGCATGGGGCCGGGCCGACTGGGGGATAGAGGGGGAGTGGACCCTGAGGTGTTACCCGCGAGCTCCCGTAGCCGCCGTGAGAAGTCCATTGTTGGAGGTGGCTCCATGGGAAGAGGAGGATTGAGGCGCAGCACCCTGTCAAAGGCACTCGGGTGGTGGGCTGCCAGCGCCAGTTCCTCTGGGCTCAGGTGGTGGGGGTCCAGGTGGTTCCTTGGAGGGGGACTGAAGATAGGCGGTGTGGGAGGAAAACGCTGATGATGGAGCCCACCAGGAACCCCAAGTGTACTCCCTGCTCCCACACTGTCCCTTCCCCCTGAGCCTGAGCCTGGGATTCGGAGGAGATTGAAAGGGCTTGCATCGGGAGGCAGATGGAGGCCGTGAAGGGGAGGATGAGAAGGGCAATCTGCGCCCCCACCCATGGAGGAAGGCCCACCCATTCGTGGGGTGAGAGGACTGCCATGTTCACTTTCTAGGTAGATGCGGAAACCATGGGAGTTCTGGGCGTGCTGCAGCAGGAACCAGGCACTGCCATATGACTGCTTGCAAGTAGTGCACGTGTAGGTTGTTGGTTCTTCTTTGCCTGCAATGACATAGAAATAGAAATAGCTTAGGGGACAGGTTAAGAGTCATAGGTTCAATAAAAATATGTTTACATACGCATGGACCCCGTAGCAAAAACCTCAGTTCTGGTCATCATTCACTATCAAAGCTATGAATGTACAGAGACTATGATTATTGTGTCCAGAATAATAGGCATGAATGACGAAGACTTGGATGAACCCATCACTTTTTGGAACCTTAGGCCTAAATGTTACAGCTATTCAGAGCAGTTGGCACATGGTGTTGCAGACTTTGCGACTACAACAGTACCTCTTATTGAGGTCATGCCCCACATGAGTTACATGTGAGAATAGGGTGTGCATGTTTTTTTCAGTGTGTGTTGTTCTTCTCAGACTTTTCTGGAACAAAATGTTTCCCTTTGGACTAACTGTTAGTCCTCTCATGTCAGCAGCAGAATAAAGAAAGCGCTATACTGACAGGCCACCTCTTTCGGCTTCCCATTGAGCCACCAAAACAGAGTGCTACTCACAAACACTGACAACAATTACACAAACATTTGCACCAGAAAAAAAACAAAGTAACATTATTCATGAAATTAATCAAATGCTCAGGACTGTGCATGATGCCACCCAAATGAAATATTTCAGATCACAAACAATAATTTCACTATATAGTGAATTGGTATGGAACACAGTTGTGTTCGGTTTTCAGATTGACGCAAGTACGAATATTGCACACTACAGCTAAACGTTTTTCCTCTATATCAGGGGTCACCAACACCAGGAAGCCCTCGAGGACTACTTGAGTAGCCCGGAGGCCTATTCCAAAAATAGCTCACCAGTGATGAGACACTGTGACTCTCCAGGAACATTGTAGAAGCGATCATGTGAACACTGGCAGATATTTATCATCAAGTGTGGCCAATTGATATTTATCTGTTTCATAATTATTGTGAGAAAACGCTAACGTGATCGGTGTCTTCTCAGAAATGAATATCATTAATCATTAGTTACAACATATGAAGGTAGTTTGAGCAAATTTATTTCAAAAGTGCATCCTATCAAACTCGTAGCCCTTCGCATTCATCAGTGGTCAAAGAGGAGCCTTTAGTTTCAACAAGGTCGGTGACCCCTGCTCTATATTCTCCATTGTATTTTCCCACGCAGTGATCTTTGTGCACATGTTTATACTGTATGTGAATAGATTCAAATATTGTACAACAATTTATGCATTTCAGTACAGAACACATAAGAATATAAATGTGGCAAAGCCAATTCTAGTCCAATTCCTGCACTCAAAATCATTTTAATTGTTCTTCATGTAATATTCAGTTTTCTCGAGAGTGAATTGTGGGTTTTCGTTCACTGTCAACTGTAATTATGGAAATTTACTGCATACTGTACATTTTCAAATTGGACTGAATTATTGAATGAAATCACGTTTTTCACAATGATGCAGTGTAATGTATAGTGATGTGCCTGAATTGCACTTTACTTACTCACATGCAAAGAAACTACGTAATCCATTCAGATGGATGGTTGACTGCAATGTACTGTCCAGCAGTAGAAATTTGTTTGACAAAGATTTAAAAAAAAAAAAAAAAAAAGCCCAGGCACTGCCATTTGTATGGTCTAATTATAATGTCATGTGACTGACCAGCAATCTACAAAGGTGAATTCTTCTGAGTCAACCAGAAGTCAAAATTTGGATCTCAATTGTGAAATGTACTGCAAATTATTCCTAAATACTATACAATCTCATATTACATTTTATGTCTGTGGCTTCCAACCTTTATTGAGTCAAGGCACTTATTTTACATATGGAAAAAAATACTTGGTGCAAAAAGTATTGCGACATAAATAATGGTGATCTTTTTTGATTTTTGTTTTTAATTTACTCTGTTATTTGAACAAAAACCTATTATTCTGAATGGCAACAAATGCATGCAGCTGGTACCTTCTGCCATCTAGTGGAAAAACCTTCAGTAGTTCTGCCTGTCACTATATGTTGCTGGAATAGATAGATGAACCAAGATTTGGAACAAATAATAATTAAGTGAAATTGGTTTGGCACACCTGAAGATCTCTTACAAAAAACGACTACCGGCATACCCTGGCTCAATGGTTGGGAATGAGTGCTTTTTGTCACATTCAGTTACTGATACTTGGCACACTTTGTAAGAAACTGCTTAGACAACCTGGTAATGACGGGCTACTCGACATTAACATTCTGCCAGTAAGCTTATTTTACAGACACAAAGACTACAAATGCAACTGCAAAGTCGACATGTATGGATGACCATAGCATACAATGATGAGGAGAAATTGTAGAATAAAATGTCCAATTTTGTATCCAAAGAATCATATTCGTTCATTTTGTTTGAGCGGAGTGCATCTCCTTTTCCTTCTCTCTCCTTTCTAACACGCAGTTGTCCCACGTGACCAGAACAGGAGCTGCTAAATTATGGATCATTAAAATTGGCACAAATTACCACTAATGTGGCCACCTGCATCAAATTTAACCTCTGAATATCATTTGCATTATCAAGACTAGGGATGCTTAATTTTATTCAATCATTCATTTTTCCTCTTGATAAACTGGTCAGTTCATTCATTCATTTCGACTGTTCTATTTTTGTGATGCGGGAATTGGATAATGTGTCGGTATGACTCCTGCGGGTTAGATTTGGTGCGATTTTCAGCCACGTAAGTGTTACTGCCCCTTCCCACAAAATTAAAAACAATCTGGCCCCACACCATTAAACAAACAGATTTTCTGCATTTAAAATGCTATATTTGCCCTAAACCATTAAACCCATAACATCCATTAATAATAACAAAAAAGAAAAGTAAATTAAGCATCAGAGCCATATATTTTTTTTTGACTGATTACAGGGCAATACAGGGCATACAAAATTCAGAGTGTGTGTGCAGTGCCGCAGATGCGTGAGAACACAGCAATGCTCAAAAAATATATATTTCCAATATGTTAACAAAATATACAAAAAAAAAAACATTAATTCAACAAAGACTTTGGTACTCTCTCGCCAGTATGTTCCTTATACAATGCTAAGACTTGTCCATGCACTGAGTGAAACTGTGAGGTTAATGGATTTTAGAGTAGGCGACTGCTCCACGCTGTCTCTCTGTAATCTACTCCCATCAACCACTTCATTAGGGAAACTCTGTGCCACTCTGAGGTAGAAAAAAAATAAGCGAGAAAGTGGAATGGGGAGAGAAAGATGAAGGCAAGGGTATCGAGGTGAGGAAAGGTGAAGTAATCCTTTCATTTAAAATGAAAACAGAGACGGCAAACATGCTGTAACAAGTTAGCTGGAGTACATCGGGGTATATTAGTGGCGTAAGAGGAAGGGGAGGGAAGATGTGGATGGGGATGATAGTGTGGGATTCTTTACACGAAGCTAAATGTCAAAGCTCCTGGTGAGACTCTGAGGAACAGACACTCTCAGTTTCAGAAATGTCCTAACACTCAATACCAGCCATGCTACAGTGACCGGCTCAGGCATTACATTCTATTAAACCAAGGGCATTGCCTGGACACTTGAGTGGGGCTGCATGGGAGAGGGAGGAACAGGGAGAGATTAACGTAGCTTCGCTTGCGTTACCCCCTCCTGTGTCTGTCTGTGTGTGCTTGAGGTTGTGTGTGCACGTGTGTGTCTCTCTGTGAGCGCGAGAGAAAGACTTGAGCAGAAACAATTTTGAACGCTTCAAAACGAGAATACACGTTCAGAAAATGGAGGGCTAATAACAAAAGTGATACTGTATCTGCTGATTCGTACAATTTTTCAGTGATTTTACGTTCTACCACGAAATTGATGTATTCAGAATACATTCTTCCACCTTTATCCCTTTGAAAGTTGCAGTGAAATGCGGGAATCAAAATTTCTGTATTCACAAGGTGATCAAGCTAAAGCAGTTCAGCAAAATCAATGACTTTCCATACAGTGACGTGCAGTCAGGGGAGGCAGGTGAGGCTGTGCCTCCCCTGTCATCATGAGACGAAAAAGAAACGAAGTATAAGTATTCATATTTGTCCTCTCAACTATGATTTTGGTGTGGTTCTTCATGTATTTTGACCATTTTTAAAGTAGAAATCGCAGAAAATTCTCTATTTCCTGCTTAAATAAACAGAGTCTCCTTCAGAGACAAGAGGTAAGGCATGGACAGCCAATATGACATAAATCAACAGGGAAAATGCTTGCCTTGAGGCAGCCAGTACCTCTGCCTCAAGTAAGGTGGCGATAGTGAGCAGCCTGATAGCCTACCACCAGCCGGGTCACGGCGAACTCTAACCCGTGCGCAAAAAGTAAACAAGAAGTGTGCTGTGCGACTCCGCAAGCTGTCATTTCTCACCCTAAAAATGCAGGATTTAATTTCCAAACTAAGACATTTTACAAAGCTGGATTCAAACAAAGCAGGACATCATAAATACTGGGAGACAGACACCAGGTTTGCTTCAAACAACGGGAATCGGGAAAAGACGTTAAACGACTCGTTCTTTTTAAACGCCATGGTATACACGTAAAGACTGGCTTTGTGGCTGTGCTATAAAAAAAACGTATTTTCTGCATTCCCTGCCTTTCATTCTCAACGAGTGTGACTGTGTGGACCCATACGGGATTTTGTTACTTGAAAAACTTGCCAAGAAGCCTTGACAAACATAAACGATCAGTGCCTCCGCAACACCAACCCTCACTGCACATCACTTTTTCCGTATGAGTCCACATCAACTGCAAACTACACCCACAATAATTAACATATTTTTATTCCATTAATACCTGAATGACAGTTCCAGTCCCCATTGATCACTTGATTGTTATTTGTGTACTTCAAAATGCCAAAATAATTATTTATAATAATAAATAAATGAAGAAAACCAGTCTTTCATACTTTCAGATTATCTTTGGAATGTCGCACAGACTGTCTGTTCTCCGAACCGACTGATCTTCATCCAGTCATTCCGTCCTATGAATTAGCTGGATTGTCATCACTAAATCTTATCCAAACACCGTTCAGACAAATACTGATGACAAGTCTTGGTCACCACTCAAGCTAGAGTCTTCCAACATTTTTTGACTGCCATGAATTTGGTCAATTTCTAGAAATGAGTCTGCTCTCCATTTGCCAGATCTTTTCACACAAGCTTTTCAATATGTGTCTTTATTTTTGCACCTCATTTCCACTTTTGGTTCCATCCAAAGTCCCTGCTCCTCCTCTCCTTCAATCCATCAGGGCTCTTTGCAGTTGTCCTTGGCTGAGTCCACTTCTCGTTGAGGCGGTCGTACCGACGTCATGGAACATCGCTAAAATGGGATTTAGAACGTACACTGGGAGTGAGGGCAAAGTGTCTCGTTGATCATTTGGGATTTAGATTCGAGCCTGAGTGTTTTTGATGCGTATACGACGATCAGCAGTTACGCTTGCCTACCTCATTTTTGACCCAAAATACACTTTAGGACATCAAACTTACTGATGGTAATGAAGTCAAGTACTTGTATTCAACTCGCGATCAATAATTCCCATTCAGGAGCTACTTAACTTTATTACTGCAGTGATATGAAGAGTGAAAAACGATTATTCGCGTTTCTGTATTCCTCTTTAAAAAAATGAGTGTTGGTTCAACTTAAAAATGCCTGGTGGTCAAATTTAAAACCAGTTCTGTGAACAATTAGTGAGGAAAACGTGTAGGCACGTTTCTGCGGCTTTCTGTTAAATGATTGCATCTGCTCATCAAAATGGCAGATACTTTTCACAGTTCAAGATGAATTGCAGGAATAATTTATCGACCCAACATATTTGTCCTTTGTCGCTAAGTCAAGAGCAAAACAATTGCAAAGAAAACAGAGGCAGTTGTTGTCCTCACCGCGCAGTCAAACGACTGCAAATGCTCAGAGGCACAGCATTGTAGCATGGAAATTAGCCCACTAGCCAATTTACGGTTCCAACAACCCCCCCCCCAACACACACACACACACACACACACACACACACACACACACACACACACACACACACACACACACACACACACTGCATTTCGAGGTAGAGCTTAGAATGTACATATATCGGGAATGATGCGCTCAAAGAAACGAAACTAGCTTAATGGAATATTAGTAAGTAGAAAGAGCTGGTCACCGTGTTCATGAGTTGGCGAGTTCTGACAAAGGAACAGATTTTTTTTTTTTTTCCCAATTCGCTGGCTTTGAATTAATTGAAGTTTTCTCAGAATGATCAAATTGCATGTCAGCAGTTTAGAAAAGCATTCATAGATATCATACTTTCCAAATAGTCGCCTGCGGCCATGAAAGTCACGGACGCTTATTTCAATGCGAAACAGTACGAATGCATTTCGATTACACAAAACAACGAGAGCTTCTTTGCTTCCGAAATGCGTGCGCGTGGGTGGGCACGTGAACAAGTGTGTCCGTATGATCCTGTTAAATAGCCACACGCACTCTTTCGCCTTATGAACAAAAAAATATCAATATCGTCTGTCCGTTTGTATGTGTTGGTGGAATATATCAATACCTTCTGTCTCTGTGTTTAGAACCCCTGCCGGGCTACAGACTGTGGTATCCGCAACTCTCTCACTTGTAATCGAGTGTGTGTGTGTGTGTGTGTGTGTGTGTGTGTGTGTGTGTGTGTGTGTGTGTGTGTGTGTGTGTGTGGTGTCACTGTGAGCCATTATAGCTGCAAAGTTTTTTTTTTATCTTGATGTCACACACATACAAACTATCTATGTCACGTACATACACCCTCCCCGCCAGCACACACACACACACACACACACACACACACACACACACACACACACACACACACACACACACACCTAATGCATCTCGTAAAGGCCGTTCTAATGACAAAGCCTGCACCTTTAATCTGTGTTTTTACACGTAATTAAATTGAGGTGACCTTTGTAGGAGCATCCAAGTGCACTGTGGCACTATGCTTGCCTGGTGTGTACAAGTGAATGCGCGTGGAAGGCCGGCACCCCTGATCGCAGTGACAGCCTCCACTTAACCCGAAACCACCATGGTGAAATTACAGACCAGCCAAATTACAGCACTTATGTGAATGAGAGAGAGAGAGAGAGAGAGAGAGAGTGTGGGGGGGATTGAAAGACAGAAGGTGGTCCTCAATGTGTCTGTGCTTTTGTTGGAAGCCTCTCAACGTGGTTACACATGAATCAGTCTTGAGTGTACGGCACGCACGCACGCACAAAACTTTGCCTGCACGTGTCGCCCAATCCCAGCATGCAAACTCTTTCTTTCAACACTTGATCTCTTGCCGTTTCATCAGATTTAATTCGATCGGTCCGATTTGGTTTGGATGTTACTGGGGCTGAATAATTTAGGCTTTTGATTGATTGCACACAGCTAACTCTGTTTGACATGCAGGACTTTTACTTGGAAAACGAACAGAAGGTAGACGTTTAGTCACGGCTCCACGACTGCATATTGAAATGATAAATACACATCGACGTACAACTTTTGTAGATGGGATTCTTATTTTTAAAAGCACATTTCATTTTTTTCTGAAAGTTCAGTACTCAAAATACACTTGCTCATACAGGAGCGCAGTGAGAAATTCATTACTTGCCGTAAGTGAGAGAAAGGCTTGGTGGTCACAAAATGACACACATGCGCAGGCTAGTATTGAGCGATCCGCAGAGACCTGCAACAGCTGCCAAGCACGACAATTCAGTCATCAGCGTGAACTTGTGTGTCTATCGGTGTATGCATGCTAGTGTGTGTGTGCGCGCGCGTGCGTGCTCGGTGCGTGCTGCAGTGACCGCAGTAGGAGATCACTCTGAGCCGAGCAAACACCTCAGCTGGACGGAGGGCCACACACAAACACGCACAGCACTTTGCTTCCTCTCCTCATCTAATCCCTCCTCCACCGACTTGGCTTCATCCCTCCATCTGTCCGTCAACACCGCATACAGGTGGCTGTTTTCTCACTCTCTGTAGTCATATACTAAATTCAGTTGTCCGTGCCCTTGTTCTGCCTCACCCCTGCCCCTCATTAATCCATGACTCAACTTCTCATTCCTTATCTTTCTGGAAAAAAAAAAAAAATCACGAAGAAGCACGAAAAAGTCCTCATTTTATACGTTGTTAGCCACCCACGTATGTTTATTGTAATCTCAGGATGGATAGCAATAAACCTGTCAAAGCTCTATATACACAAATATATCTACAAAGGTTTTGTGATAAAAGGGGATTCGATTTAGAATTGACATTGGCGGAAGACTTTGTTTGAAGAAGACTTTCTAAACCGTTTCGGTGTCTCTCGGGAATTGTGACCATTCATCCGGAACAACATTTGTAAGATCGGAGGTCAATGATGTTGCTTAATGGAGCCTGCCTCACAATCTCTGTGAAATTAAATGCTCGATGAGGTTGACGCCAGGGCTCGTGCTTTGGACAAAGAAGTGTGCAAACGGTCTTTGGTAGAAGGAAGATTTAAAAATCCTGCACTGAGTGAATACATTTGTCTCAATACTTAAGTCCATCCTGTATTTCGATTGTGTGAAAACACAACATCGATCCCCATCCCTCTTTTTCCATCTATAGGCACAGCCATTTAACTTCCGGTCGTCCCGCCACTCTCCCAGGTGGGAAGCACTCAGTACCATTCTCTTTAATTGTATTCATTTGAGGCCAATCGATGGGGGACGTATTTAATCCAAATTTATGACTGCAAGCCATCAGCAATCAAAAGCCTTTGCCTTTCCAAGTCAGCTCTGGCTTGTGGTGACAGAGTGAATGAGAAGAGAGGGGGAGGAAGGAGAGCAAAGATGTGCCATCCTGCTTTTAACACAAACAGCCTCCCACAGTCTCACTGTCGACCTTGGAGAGATAGCGTTTAGGCTGCAGCAAAAGCACTCCAAATCAGGATAGCCTCCCGCCCCAACGTCCCACGACTTTTCAGATGAGGCCTCAACTTCAAGTGGGTTCTGTGTTGAATTTTGGGAGCTTTTTTTCCCAGCATTCTTCTTTTTTTTTTCGAGAAATCACCTTACAAATGGGCTTAAAGTTGGACTGGCAATGATTCCGAGCGCTCATTTGAAACGATTGATTACTTTCATGTTGATGATATCGAGTGATTTTAGCGGGAAAGAAACAACTTCCTGATCGTTATGATTGAATTTGGCTTCTATTATGAATGGTCATGGTGATCCTGGTCGTCAGATAGCTGTAATGTTTTTGTTTAGGTGGCATTTGGTTCCCTGATGTGCCCTTTTTGTCGCCACCTGTTCTCGTCATCCGTGTCCCTCGTGTTTAACCAATCAGCTCCCTCATCACTTTGTGTCTTGTCCAGGTGATTCTCGTTGTCTCGTCACTTTGCTTGTATTTAGTTCCCTGGGTTCTGTCAGTCTTGGTTGGATCATTGTGAGTGTCTGTGTTCTCCTGTCTTGTTTTGTTACTCTCTTTGTTTAGTTTTTTTTTTTTTTTTTTTTTTTGCTATGTTGGTTTCTTGTGATTTTCAGGACTTTGTTTGACTACTTCTAATGTTTTTCCAGTCTACTTGTTTGTATTTTTGTTAAATATATCTTGGTCAGTCCACCCTGCTCCTCCCTGCCTCCCTGCGTTTTTCGGGGTCCTCCAATTACCACCATTATGCAAATCTTGACAATAGCGTTTCCAATAGTCAGTAAGTCAATACGCCCGGATGCATCGTGCCCAAAATGAAGCAATGTTTCTTGTCCACTGTGTGAAGGCGGCATTGAAGCCCGTGTCTGACTTCACCCTTCAAAAGCAAGCAAAGCTCCACTGCATTCCTGAATATGGTATAGAGGGCATTTAAATGCTTGAATATAGCCAGCATTACCTTACAGTTTAGATTTAAGTCATATAAAAAGATTTTACAGGTTGTGACAAGTCTCCCTGAAATCAGATCCCCCTATTTGCACTTTTGTGGGTTTTCTTTTTCTTTTTTTTTTTTTTTTTGTGGCGAGTTTCTATTTTCATGTGTAGTATGTTGATGAAAAATGACAAATGTGATTGGATTTTGTTGCTTCAATTCACATGTTGGAATTCAAAAGCATTGTGTATTGTGCCTATTTGTTTTTGATTATGTAATGTATTATATTAAGATATTCTTTGCAATCACAGTCACACATCTGCTATTTAATGCCTCTGTTGGTTCAGAGTGCACATTCATCACTGTCGTATTGTATTTATTACTGTGATTTAAAAGTAAATGAAACTTAATGAAAATCTGTATCAATACACAACTGTAGGACATCATTGTTGTGACACCGAGTTTTCGGAAGCAAGTCTATGTTCCTTAGCAGACACAGACTTCAATATCAAGCGCTGTCGCCTCCCCTCCAGCACTCCTTCTCAACCTTGTCTAGTTAATAAACACTGTAGGCTTCATTCATTAGAGCTGCAGTCGCTACACCCTGAGAGCCCAATCGATCCCCCAGACGTTATATATAGAACGAGAAAAAAAACTGAGAGCAGGCAAGGCAGGTAAAAGCAAACAAGACGGGCAGAATATATGACTGTGTTAATATGAAATGAACAGCAGTTTACCTGCCTCTTAAAGTGCCTACTCGTGTGTGTGTGTGTGTGTGTGTGTGTGTGTGTGTGTGTGTGTATGTGTGTGTGTGTGTGTGTGTGTGGGTGAGAAAGAGAGGACTCAGACAGCTCCCGAAAAGCCCAGAACTCGTTGCCAAAAGAAATCTTTTGTCCTCCAACAGAAACAGGGTGTGCAACATTAGAACCACAGCCAAGATGATGGCGACAGGTTTTTGTGAAATTGCTGGACAGATGTATTTGACAGACCTCAAGTGATAATCATGCGGAACTTCTCAAAGGTCCTTATTTATAGTTCAGTCTTAATTTTATCAGATAGGTGACATCAAACACGTCTAACAGTTAGGAAGTCCTGTGCGTGTGCGTGTGCGTGTGTGCGTTGTGTGTGTGTGTGTGCGTGTGTGTGTGTGTGTGTGTGTGTGTGTGTGTGTGTGTGTGTGTGTGTGTGTGTGTGTGTGTGTGTGAGAGAGAAACAGCCTGCAACTACTGCTTTAAAAAAATATATGACATCCTTATCTCGGATGAGGAGAAACTGATCATTGTCACAAAACCAAAGGCAACATTTGTTCCATGTGTGGCATCGAAGAACTGAAAGCACATGGGCCTTTGTGTTATGTAATATTTTTTTCAAATATAATTTCAGGAGCTCAGTCTTCATTTTCCCAGTTTTACAGTGCATGTGGTTTCTTCGAGGAGGTTGTTAGTTCTTCGTGTCAGATAAATATGAAGCGTAAAATGAAATAATCACTTATGCATTCTTACATTTGTGAATGTTTGCTTTACTTTGATGTGTATCAAAAAAAAAATGCAGAGAATGAATGCATGGGAATAATTTCTTCGAGTGTAGAATTCCTGCCTGGCATCAATCAGTCTCCATGCATCACGCGGCACTCTTTATCACAACAAATTCCTAAGTTATTTTTAACACACATTTCCTAGTAAAAAGTCTGATGCAAAAAGAAATGAACCTTTCTTTCTGTTTGTGGTGATGGAAGAAAAAGGCTTTAGTGCACTTGTAGCGGGTTGATGTCGAGCATATGCTATGGGCAGCGTTTGGGAGTGACAAAAGACTGGTGACGGATGTGAAAGGCTCTTCTGTTTGCGTGTGAAGCCGCATTCAGATCTGCCGAAACACACACACACACACGCACACACGCACACACACATGCATATGCACTGGTACATGCACGCACACACGCACACACAAACACACACACACACACACACACACACACACACACACACACACACACTGAACTATGACCGGCTGAATAAATAATAAGTGAGAACAGCAACAGGAAGAAAAATAGAGAACTCACGTTTACAATTGCGACATCTTTTTAACAGCTGCGCGCATATCTTCATTAGTGATTTTGGAAAGTGGTGTGGGGGCCTGGCATTCCCATCAGGGCCCAGTATGGCTTAAGTGCTGCACCACATACTCCTAAACCCCAACGAACCCCACCCTCATGGGCACTGCCTGTATTCCCCCTCTCCCCACCCCTCAATCCCACCTAAGACGACCTTACAGCGCATCTGTCAGCTGGTTTCCAAAACGAGCCCCCCCTCTCCCACACACACACACACACACACACACACACACACACACACACACATGTGCATACAAACTCATGGTCCACTAATGACCAAACCCAAACAGCTCCCAAACAACTCTGAAAAGCTATTAGGAGAGGGCTTTTTGACGAGGAAGTGATTTTTTTTTTTTTTATACGCCATTAAAAGCCATGGGTAAAATGTGTGTTCGCGTAAATACAGCCACAGGTCAGAAGTAGCGCCAAACAGAGATAATTGAGAAACCAGACTTCCCCCCTGAGATAAAGGTAGTCTGGCTGTAGCACATGTAGAATGCATTTTAAAGGAATGTCCTTTCTTTTGCTGTGAGTTACATCTTTGAAATGTTTTCCTTTTTTTTCGGTGGCATGTAAGTCAAAACTTTGAATAACCCCAAATGAATACCGTCGACTGTGAATTTTGTATCCTGTTCTAAACGTAGAAGATGTTTTACTGGTCAATTGTGACTGTCAGAAAAAGTGTGCTCAAAGCTACCAAGTTCCCTCTGATGTGCAAAAGCTTGCGGTACTTCAAAATAGCCATTAATGACAATAATAAGAATCATTTCTAAAATGTAGAAAACAATAGAAACCACATCACCTCCATATATCCCACTTCTTGTGTCATTTTTATCTCAAATAGTCTCATTCGACAAGTAAAAAAATCGGATCAACCCAAATTTGACTGGAGTGTGCTCAGGATAACTATATTTGTTTATATTTGTGACATTTTCTTTTCACGCATTTTTTCAGCTTTTCAGATCGCCTGATGGCGAAACTCTTCTGTCACATTTCAACTATTTTGTTGAATGCCGCAATGTGAAAATATGCAATCACCACCGTTAAAACACAGGAACACTGCGCTGAATGAGCTGTATGCGCGGAATTTAAAATCCTGGGTCTTAAATGCACCGTGAGCGCACAAGAGGGGCTCCTGACGGGGAGAAAATAGCTCTGGTTTCAGGGCAAACAGAATCCATTCCTTGCAAGTCAAGAGACACTGAGATTCGTGTCAGGTCAGGTTCAGGCATGATTCATAGCCGAATACGCACTGAGGCAATATTTTCTTAGAAAGAGATGAAGGGTTACTCTACCTGCTTATTACCACTTTTTTTTGTTGTTTTTACATTCTCCTCCCTCTTTACCTGCCTTTGCCTTTTTCCCAATCTGTTTTAAGGCAGGTAGTGAATGAAAGACAAAATCTAAACCCATTCATCAACACGTGAACTCACACACTCACAGCACACCTGGTTTGCTGTTCCGCATCATAAAGAGCAAGTCAATCAGCACTGTATCATGTCTGTTAAAACGGAAAATGGAAACGCAAAGTCAGAAAAAGGAAACAGATACCGGAGAGGCCACGCATACACTTTCTCCCAATGTTTGACTCTTAAAAAAAAGACAATCTTTCCAACTACCATATTTTCCGGACTGTAAGTCGCAGTTTTTTTCATGCGTGATTTATACTCCGGAGTGACATATAAGTTACATTATTAACACGTTATTTCATTTCATGTTATTTTCACATTAAATCGCAAGAGGGCGCTCTAGGCCTGTGTTGAAAAATCAGCGATGAGTCTGACGTAAGCGACGTAGAAGAGGAAGCGCCGCCTCTTTTACCTCCGGAGTTGGCGGAGCTGTTTAAAAGTGACACGTAGGATGAAGATTTCATTGGATTTAATGATTTGGAGTGACACCGATCGTTTGGTAAACTTGTTAGCATGTTCTTTATGCTGTAGTGATCTGAATAACTCTTAATATGTGACGTAAACATACCAGACACGTCTCAGTTTGTTGTTTATGCGTCATGTAACGTTAGCATGTTGTACATTCATTCACACTCTTGTAATCTTATTTTATTTTTATTTTAAATTGCCTTTCAAGATGACATGTCCGTTCTTGGTGTTGGATTTAATCAAATAAATTTCCCCCCAAAAATGTGACTTATACTCCAGTGTCACTTATGTTATTTTTTTCTTCTTTATGATACATTTTATGGCTGGTGCGATTTATACTCTGGAGTGATCTATAATCCGGAAAATACGGTACTGTTAGAGAATCTTGAGGAAAAATAAAATCCCAATTTCTGATGAGGTCACTCAGATAATTAGAAGAGCATATTTAGAGGCTGCCATGACAGGAGGCGTACAAAACAAGTGTCAATGTGCTCATAGATAAGGTGGCAACACAAGTGAATTTCCCTCGAGCAGGTTTGTCGGATAACCGAGAAAAATGTAAAATGGTAGTGTACTGAGAGTGAAAAATGAATGCAAAAGCCAAATTTCTAAGAATGTATCAAAGAAAGGGATGCACAATGCACTATTCAGCAATAGACAGTGCACTATTCATTTCAAATAAACAATGTTAAATGACTAAGTATCTGATCCCATATCAGCGCCATTTGTTTTAGGCCCGAGAGGTTGTTGGATAACTTTCTGATGAAGCGATAAAAGCGCAGACACTATTGCATTCATGTGTATCCATTTATGGATCTGCTTTGGCTTTCAGTTGAGCCTTTATTCTCTCCCCGTTTGTGGGATATCACTCTGTGCCATCCCCAAAAGCCTCTGAGTCACATCATTAAAAGCACACGCATGCATGTCTCTCCAAAGTCATCATCCCAGTCATTCGGAATGATCTACAAAGAACATTATTGGAATGGATTTCGAAGGGAGAAAAAATAAAAGTCCCTGTAAAATAGCTGACAAAGCCGTTTGGGACGGAAAGCTCTCAAATGTCTTCTGAATGTCTCTGGAATGTATGTCGCAGTGTGTCAGATGCACAGATTAATTCCCACACAGCACAGTTCTCCTTACAGGGCAGCAACTACTGGACCCCATAAAAACCAGCAGCTTTTCTGTTTAAAACAGTTCTACAGTCACGATATTTCTTCCTCCCCTGACCTACTACTTGTAAACTACACAAGCCCATTTCTCTCAGTCCGTCGATGTCCCTTGCCTTCTTTCTTTCTTTCCTTTTTTTTTTTTCTCGTATTCTCTGCAAGTGAGCTCTCTAAATCAAGTCGGAACATAGCATGGCTGCTTTTCTGTGTATGAGTGCATGTGTGTGAGCGTGTGAGCCTGTCCCTGTGTCTATGGTCTATATATCCATTACCGAATTACACGTCCCAATTGTACCCTTACCATCCAACCGCGCTTTGCCTTTACATCTACCTATGTAGATGTACGCATACATTGTGCGCATACAAATGTGAGGGTGCTTAATATGGAGTTTGGCGCGATCCGTCAAGGTCCGACGGCTTGAAAGAGTCCTGCCGGCTTAACTCGTGTGGTGTGAAGCAGAAATGTTTTGCACATGTGACTTTCTGATTATACAGTAACAGTGTGTGTACTACATTACTTCATTAATTTCCACGATAATACACCAATTCATGATTAATCGTCAGCCATTCAAGTAATCCTACTTTGGCAAACGTGGTGAGCAGAGTTATCCATTTATAAAGTTGAAGGTTTTCTTAGACATTTAATCGGAATTAAGTGGCCATCTGTGTGTGTGCTGACTCCAGGGTAAAAAGATCTTTTACAAATCTCACAAGAAACATAAAATAATAAAGAATAATTCCGACTACATTGTCGACACGTGTGCATTTACACTTTTTTTTTTTTTTGTCTACAGGACTACTAGACGACGCAATCAAATGAATCCATACAGAATATCCATGTAACCTAGCTTATAACATGATATGCGTCATGCACGAGAGTATATTCGAATATGTTGAGAACTAACCGCTGAGGAATAGCGTACGGTAGACTCCTCATGCAAGACTGATATGTCACGTTTCAATGTTCCAAACCTCAAAGACTAACACAAAGTTTTGCTTTGGTCATCATTTATCAAATGCCAGTAAAAAAAGCGTGCCAATAACCTTTTTTTTTTTCTTTTCATACAGTCACCAGTATTAGAGACGTGAGTCACAGTTCATTTTTCCGTTACTGTAATTCAATACAAATGTACTTTTCAGAAAAAGCAGACAAGTGATCTGATTTATTGCCACTATGTTGGACGACAGTACGAACGCGCACAGAAACAGAACTTTTGTTGTGAACAGCATTTATGGCGACGACCCCCCTTCCCCTACCTCCCCCTTGTTTTCCAGAAACCGCGTGAGAAGGGGTATAAGTGTGAGGGTGGCAAATTATGCCATATTTAGTCCAGACTGGCAAAGCTAGGGACTTCCTGTTGCTTTTCACACATGCACTAGTTTTTACCATCTGCCCTCATCTTCCTCACCAAGTGTCTTCTCTGTCACTGCTTCCTTCGGCATGGCTCAAACCTACTCTGATATAAACCTCCCATTACCTCCTCTCTGCCTTTTCTCGCCATTAAACTTGCCTCAACTTCCCAACCCGACAGTAGCACGCCTCACACGTCTTGCCAAAACCCCCGGCGGCCATCACAGCTCTGCGCTTGCCGTTTGCGCCTTGAAATGGCTACCATTTAACTCCTTATCACATTTTAATATTAGAGGCTGTAAATCTTTTGTGGCAATATGTGGGCCGGCGAGTCTCGACAACTACCGTGAATCACAAACATACATAGAGGACACACAAATACGTTTCTTGGGAAACAAACCACGCTTAAAAAAAATGAGGACAGTTGGGCAATACACTTACAGGAGCTGAATATTGGAGACATTTTTAGGAATTCTGGCATTGGAGCTGACACTCGTGGTGTCTTTCTTTACAGTTCCATGATTGTGTCTGTTGAATTTGTCTTGTTGGGCAGAATTTGGAAGGTCAAAAGTTATCAACACGGCGGCCCGGTGGGCGAGCGGTTAGCGCGTCGACCTCACAGTGCAGAGGTCATGGGTTCGATCCTGGCTCCGGCCTTCCTGTGTGGAGTCTGCATGTTCTCCCCGTGCCTGCGTGGGTTTTCTCCAGGTACTCCGATTTCCTCCCACATTCCAAAAACATGCATGGCAGGTTAACAGAACACTCTAAATTGTCCCTCGGTGTGAGTGTGAGCGCGGATGGTTGTTCATTTGTGTGTGGCCTACGATTGGCTGGCAACCGGTTCAGGGTGTCCCCCGCCTACTGCCCGAAGACAGCTGGGATAGGCTCCAGCAACCCCCGGGACACTTGTGAGGATAAAGCGGATCGGAAAATGGATAGATGGATGGAAGTTATAAATAGATTCCAAATGCGTTGTCATAATTCCCAAAGGTATTTGATTGGTTGAGCTCAGGTATGCCTTACTTTCTTCCACAACAATTCTTTCACACACAAGTTGAGAGCAAACACTTGTCGCAAAATATCTTAGTATGATTAAGATAAAGGATTCAGAGAAAACAAATATTTCGCCATGATAGTTTATACGTATATTTTTTCGGTAAAGTGTGTATCGGTGTTTGTCTCTCTAGCAAATAATCTCATCATGTTAATAGCAGGGATACTTTTGATCAATCATGTTGCTAAGTCTGTCATGAACACATTGCGTAATACGAAGCAACAAGTTTGTATGCACGTGAGGACAATGGACTACTGGTCCTATACCGTAACCCCGGCCGAAGCTCATCGTCCCTCCGCAGTGGGAAAGTCGAGCGCCATGTTGTGCTAATTAACCCTAGTTCATCTAAGTGGCCACTGCTTAAGTGTGAGTGTGTGTGTGTGTTTTTGTGTGCGTACGGCTGTAGCTGGCTAACCCCGGCAGATGAGCCCTCACCCCATCACAGCCCCCTTATTTGCTGGCAGTCTGCCGTCTGACTTGGCAGACACACAACCACAAGGGGTCTGGCGTGCACGTGTGCGTTCGTGGCTGTGTGTGCACACACACACGCATGTTCGTTTGAGCTTGTGTGTGATTTCACAAGAGAGGGAGGATTAGAGATGTTGAACATACACAGGCAAATGAGCACAGGGCTCGACTGGTGTGCATGGTCCGTGTGTCTGTGAGTTGTAATAAAGCCAACAGCACTTTACTAGCCCACTGACGCCGCGAACAAAAAGATCAGTGGGCCAAATCCATTAGTGCTATAATTGCATTACATGGTAAATATTCCTAAAAGGTCAATATCTCCATCATCAGAGAGTATTGCGGTAGAAACAAGAACTCTGGGATTGCTCTCAGGCATCGACTGGAGCAACAGTTCTTTTTCATCAAGTATAGTCTGGATTCATATTTGAAATTAACAGTGTCAAAATCTGAAAAGGGTAAGAAAAATCATGCCTTCTGTTCGGGTTATCACCAAGAGTGTGATGTCTAAAGGTTTTGACACGCAACTCAATGATAGATCTTTGTTGAAAAGGAAATGGGAGGAAAAAACACAAAATATCGATGTTCTCAAACACGCAATAAACAAACAAGTGGCATAAAATGCGTCATGTCCTTCGTTGTGTTGAACAGTACTTTGTTAACCCGGTCGCATCGCCCTTTGAAAAATCTCTTGTCAGGTTAACTCTGCGTTGCGCTATGACAAAGTGTTTTGTCACACAATTGACACAGTTATCACATACAGGCTCATCTGTAAGGTAGAAAAAAAAATACATGTTTAGGATTTACTAATACAATTGAAATGATGAAAGTGAGAGGCTTCATTTGAGGAGATTGTACGGTTTAGATATGTATTTAGATATTTAGTTACGGAAGAAAAACTACAAACTTGTAAACAAGCGATAAGATAAGAGAAGAGAAGCAGCGATATGGCAGCAGTTTTATCAGAACCACACAAAATTTCTTTATTACAAGAAAAGAAGAGAAAACCACTTCAGGATGTCTCATTTGAACTCTTCCTCTTAATAGCTTTAAACAATAACCTGTATAATTTGAAGGGTTTTTTTTTCCCCGACGACATTGAAGGATCTTTTTTTTTTTTTAAATGCTCGGCCTCCATCCACAATTTTTCTCTGTTCTTCTTGATCTCGTGTTTGAGGTTAACGCCAATCCAATGAAATAACATAATTACAGATAAGGAGGCTAAACTCACGAAATTGTAAGATCAGAAATGGAGGAGTGCATTCAAGGTGAAACACGAAATCTCCTTATATAAATTAATTGTGTAAGATGCTGCGCCTTTAAATTGGCACAACGCTACGTCGCGTTGAGTAACATGGTGGATGCACTCAGAATTTGTGGAATTGGGATGTAGAAACCTTTTTATAGGGCACTAAAAAACGTCTGACATGCGGAAACCTAAAGGGGGTTTTCATCTTTACTTCTCAAACACATGCTGACTCACTTAACTGTGATATCAACTCAGGCACTCTTTTTTTTCTTCCAGGTTGTTTGGGTCCGGCCATACAGAGCTGTATGCGATAGAAGGCATGTTTTTGCAATACGGACAAAGAAAATCACTTGAAGTTGCATGTTTGATGGTGTGTTCTGTTAGGTGTGTTTGATGTTACACAGCTCCAGATTTGGAAATGTCCGAACCTTTTTCATTCGGTTCAATTTTCAGCCGCATTTAGTCTAAAATCGGTGCTATAAAATGTACCATTTGTTGTTTTTCATTCTGCGCGGGATAAACAATTGAGAGAAGGGGCACATTTGCTTTTCTCGTTTGATAAAACGTGTCGTGTGGCTGCAGTTGACCAGATAAAAAGCAAATATCGAATAGAGTTGTATTTCTCAAGAAAAAATATCGACGCTAAAGGCGTTGAAGGAAACCAAAGAGCGGAAACACTCAAACACACAGGGGCACAAGAGAGACACACAATCATAAGCACACACGGCCTCCAGGCTATTGTCCTCCAAATTTAGGTCAGAGTGAATCTAACGGTTACATACACACCCCAGGAGGATCTCCTCACCTGCAAAGAGGCCAGTTTGGACACAGTGTCAAAGATTAAACCTGTTTCATGTCAGAGATGGGAGCCTGCTTGGGGGGAGAGTGAGTAAGAGGGTGCGTTCACTCAGTCCTTTAAACCAGGGGGCAGAGGGTCACTGGGGAATTCACTTTTCTTCACATGTCTGCACCCCCCACCCCCACCCAACACACACACACACACACACACACACAGCTGACCCTCTCTATGTGCCCGGTCAAGTAGAAAGGTGGATCTGTGTCAGGTAGCAAGGGTATTTACTGTAACTGAGACAAGCGGGTTGTGGAAACACAAACGCAGCAAAAGGGGGGTCCGAGTGATTGTGTGAGGCTAAATTTTTTTTTTTTTAAACGGAAGACAAAATAAGGCCATGAGACAGCAGCCCAGATACACACACATGTAATGTCAGGCATCCAATAGAGTTGTAAGTGTGTGCTACCTGGAAAGGGGCAGGCTACAAATGCTTTACCCACTTCGAAACAACAGAAAAACGACGAGAAGGATCACCAAGTGTCGATCTTTGTCAAAGAGATTTCTCATCCCTCTCTCAAAATCCTCAAAAAAAAATGGTGATTAGCACACCAATTCCACTGTGTTGACCTGCTTTTGCTTTACCTTAACACAGATTGTCACAACAAAAGGTCATCAAAGTCCAAACGCAGCTAGCGGCTACGGTGAATTTGTGCTTCGTATCAGAGCTTAGACGGATAAATTCAAAAGGTGGTCTATGGTATTGTCAACGTGTGGCTTTACTCAGAAAGAACACTAATATACAACACTGTCAAACAGTAAGGATAAATTCCTGTGGATTTCAACTGACCTTAAAAAAAACAAGGAAAGAAGGAAGGGAAAAAAAAGAAAGCACCGTGCAACAAAAGAGTAAACGATATCTCACTCACCATCTGCCATCTTCGTTTACACCAGTCAAATAACAAACCGGTTCATCAGGCAGCCGAAACTTCTTCAATCAGCTCTTAATAAAGTTCATAAGCAACTAACAAAAGCGGCAGAAAGATCAATTGATCCTGAATGCACGGGCGGGCGTGTGTCTTATTAGCGCAAGGGATTAAGAATCTAGAGAGACGCTCAAGTGTGGACAGAGCACAAGAGAGACAAGGACCTTGCAGCCTGGCAGAAAAAAAAGGCTGCTTGATTCTGACTTGTTTGATTTCACTTATGGATTTTGGGGGGGACATTTGAGAATTATATATGGACAGTTTCAAAAACGTTTTCAATCAGAAACGAGTATGATTATGGATGTGCAAATGTCGGCATCTGAATAATGATTCTAATTTTGTTTTATCATTTCCCTTTATGCCTGTGTTTTGTAATAGACCGGTTTAACATTTTTTTTGTGTGTGTTCTGCTGCCTATTCTTACAATTACAGTTTAGAAATTAAAGAAAAAAAGTCAAAATAAATGGAACAAATGAAGTTTGTTTTGAATAAATAGTTTGTTGAGCTTGAAAAGCCGACGATCAATTTTAATGTTTTGGCAACGGAGAAAAAAAAAAAAAAGTCCACAGGTGCTTCGGTGAATCCGATGGACATCCGCAATTTATCATCCATACGCCATTGATGGAAAGCCCGGACAAAATATGGCCTGCTAAACACAAACCATAGATCATTCACAGAGACAGGCACGCTGAAACATCCTCAAAATCTCCTGAAAACACACACACACACACACACACACACACACACACACACACACACACAGGCATACATATACAGGCATACATAAAAATGTATCTCAGAAGACAGACGCTTATGCGTGCCTGGGTCTGGATATGGGTCATGTCACAACATGTCTCTTTCAACGCGGTGAAGACATTTTTGCTTTCTATCAATTCCACTTTATCTTTGTCTGTCTTTGGTCTACCTCCTGTAATTTTCCTTTTAATGACGTGAGTTTTGAGCAGAATAGATACTTTAAACCACCCCGCACCCGTCTATTAATGGATGAAATAGACATGTCCTTTTTAACTCCATGCAGTGCAAAAGAAAAAATCCACTTAAACCTTGTTTTGTTTTTTTTTTCCTTCGATTTGGACGTATACTGCCCCGTGTTTTACTTCTCGCAGGTATAAAGTAAATACGATAACGGTATGATCGACCCTCTTCCTCCCGCGTAAAACGTACCTCCTCAAAATGTGAAGCATTGCTCAACTTTAAATCCCGGCTTTAGAGGGCCGTATCGCAGTGGGACATCATGCTGGCCCTCATCTGCCAGAGTAAGCTGGAAGCTGATTTCTGTGTTTACACAAGATTACAGAGCGGGGACGAAAGAAGCTAGCTGATATGGTAGCTTCAAGCCAAGGGGCTCTCATTTCAAATGCAGCCAACGATGCCACAAATAGCCACGAGGTAGTGGGGGCGAGGTGAGGTAGAGCCAGAGGTAGAAACACTAAATTGCACCGCCATACTCCATCTCTGTTTGTGCGTTTAAATGACTTCCCCAATGCAAAATTGGCAACGGAACTTAACCGCAATTTGGACAAACTGCAAGTACAAAGTACTGTTTTCTTCTGTTACAAGTAGACGACAACAGAAACATTTGTCCTACAACCGCTAATCGGAACACAAATGCTGACACGGCAGCTGGTAAAGTCAGAGAATTTGGAAGATATAAACTACCTTTGGGATTTAAAAAACAGGAATATAAATTACTGCAATATGTAGGATAGATTTATAAACAAT
>NW_017805695.1:2527431-2578446 GCF_001891065.2 Hippocampus comes
TGTGTGTGTGTGTGTGTGTGTGTGTGTGTGTGTGTGTGTGTGTGTGTGTGTGTGTTGAGAAGGGGTCTGGAATCCGTTGGCATATATATAAAACAAAAACTTTGCAGGATATAAACAGGTTTGTGAACCCTGCAACAAAATAAGAGAGTAGCATGCACAGTCTGAATGGTGTGCATGCGTGCTCGTGTGTGCGCACACAAATGAACAAGAATAAACACACACACACGCACGCACACACACACGGTGAGCAGCAAGCAAGCCCAAAGCAGAAGCTTTTCCCCTCACGCTACGAAGGAGTAAATGTAGCGTGGACTCTGAATTGCTTCGATAAACACAAAAGAATCAGATCAATAAACAATCCTCTACCATTGGTGAGTGTGCGCAGGACTGCACTCGAGTAGTCGCACATGTCAGGGACGGCACTCTAAATACCACAAATGAGGAAATCATTGAATTTTGTTTTGTATGTTTTGGGGAGGACAACGAGTCTCCATCGATGGCGTGTCTTCTCAGGGGTCAGCTGTCAATCAAAGAACGGGGGCAACGTGATGAGGCCGTTCAGTCGTTACAGTTAACCCTTTTGTTTCGTGCGTTCACCGCGTCAACAAAAGCTGCACCTCTTCCTGTGCAAAAAGCAGACTGATGTAGCAAACACGGGTGCGAAATCTTAAACTGTAAACAAGATACAAGTGTTGATATAATACCGTATTGGCCCGAATATAAGACGGCCCCAATTATAAGACGCCCCACTCTTTTCAAGACTCAAGTTTGAACAAAGACTTTTTGAACACCAAATTATTTTTTTTACAGAAAATAATTACAGTACATCTGAAACAAATGATTATAACAACATATTTGAGAGAAAAAGCATGTTATTTTGCCTCATTCAAATCTAAAGTGCAATCACATTCGTAAATGAATGGCTTCTGGTTTTTGAAATGTAAATTACATCATAACTTCTCCTCAGCTGCCGGTTAACCTGGCCGATCTTCGGCCCACTTTTCTCCAGATTGTCACTACTTTTCTCCATTTTCTGTTATCTCTTCTATTATTTTCTTCTCTTTTCCTTCTTACCGCTATTTTATATTTTTCTTCTTCGTGCTACCGCTATTTTTATTTTTATTCTTCGTGGCAGGGGTTCACTTTGGCCTGGGGAGTCAAGTTCAGCATTCACTTCCTTGATATCTGGCGCCATCTAGCATCGTGAATGGGTATAATGTCTAGACCCCGAATATAAGACGACCCCCACTTTTTCAGTCTTATTTCAATGCAAAAAACACCGTCTTATATTCGGGCCAATACGGTATTGTCATATATTCCATGTGGTCCCCAATCACTGGGCCGTGGAACCGTACGAGTCCGCTCAGCGTTTGGTGTCGGGCCGCAGAGAGTACCTGAACAAAAGAAAAATGTCTTATTGATCAGTATGGGTCTGAAAGAAGTTTGCTTTTGAAATTCAGGTGCCACCTTTGCCACTGTACACACGTCAAACCGTTCATTTTGCTCACGTGATATGGTCGTAAAAAAGTAAGTCGTCAAAAAAATGTCTTTGAAGAGGAAAGGGGAAAAGGCTCATTCAAAGACGTCAGCAGTTCCACGTAAAATTTGGACGGCAAGTGATTCCCGTTCCGCATAATGTGCTGCAGCAGCCTCGCAAATGAAGCAAAGAAGGCTTCAAAAAAAAAAAAAAAACAATACCTGGCTTCCATTTTCATCGTCCTATTTGTGTGAAGTGAGATTTTTTGCTTTGGCAGCGATCAAAACATAATGATGCAGTAGGCATAAGTAAGATTTTGGGTGTGATTGTCTCCCATCACCCTTACAAATGGGGCTGGCTCGTTGAAGAGAAACAAGTGCAGGTTTCCCGCAAATTACGACAACAGTGTCATGACGAGCTGTCTTTCAAATCATTTATTTTTTATGATTGTGCCAATGCATCCAAATATTGCTTTACATGATATCGTTCAGTGGGTGAAAAGAAAAAAAAAAAGCTGCAGACAGCTTCACTAGACTGCAGCTCAGTATCTGGTCATAATTCAATTGCAAGACATACAAATGGATCACATCACAAGAATTAGGTGGTCACTCCTTTTAACAGCATTGTCCATTTTATCAATTTTTTTTTCCCCAAACACACCCTATGCTTGCTGTATTTAACAGAATTAAAAATAGATCGTTAATTTCATGGGGTCAATTTCGCAACGAGACTCGTGTCTCCCCGGCAGCTTCGACATCACCTGCTGCAACATGCTTAAAAAGCGCAATATCAAGTGATGACTTTGAAACCATGTCAATTTTTGCTTTTAAATCCATCAAATAACACTATTTATTGTCAATTGTTCAAATCGCATATCTCATAGAATATTTCTTCAGCATTCTGAAATAAATGTATGTTTTTTCCTTATTTAATTTCTTGAATATTTGAATGCTGAATATGTATTCGCTTGTCATTGGCTTTTTTTTCTTATGTTGATTGCCTCTGAATCTCAGAATTATTGACAAAATATAGTAATACATGATATGATAACTTAAAAGACAAATTCCATCCCGAAACCAACACATTTGTCGGATGGGAAATAACCACTGAATATAAAGCGGAATACAATTTGTTGTCCCCACCGGCAAATTATCCGCTGTGCTGTCAATCAGGTCGCCCGTGTTATCCCACTGCTGCTATTCTATGCCTCCAGAGAGATATTTACATTTCATAAGCACATTCCAAACGCAAGAAGCCAAGTTCAAAAAGGCTGCACTTGAGTCCACTAATAAATCCTGTGTTGGAAAAGGACGAAAGAGGGGCTATCAATAGATTAGTGATGGCAGTCTGTGTGTGTGAAATCTCTTTGTAGGCTCGCTGTAGCATGAGAGACGCACACTGAACACATCCAAAGTGGTTCGGTTACAATCGGCGGTGTTGGATTTGCATTCAACTGTTAAATGTTGCAAGGAAGGGAGACGAACGCATGAGTGAAAAGAGAAAATGAATTAGTAGAAATAAAAAAAAAAAACTCAGAACAGGGCGAAAGAGAGGGAGAGATAGAAAGAAAGGAACAGGACTGAGAATGGGACCTGACACCATGCAAGAAAATAAATGGACCTTGGAGATGAACTAATATGTATTGAGGTAAGTTGCATTAGCAGTGATGATGAGCTAATTACTAAACAATAAATCATGCTCAACAATCATCATGTTAGCAGCCTTCAAATGGGAATCTCACCAGCAGCAGACTAATGGCTTTCATAAATAGTTTGAAGTGGATCTCAATACATTTTAGGGTTCGTTCGTGCAAGTCGGAATAATGGCCCTCGCTAATGAGCTAATATTGATAGGGTAGCGCAGTTTATCAGCCGATAACATCATTGGTCAATAGGATGAACAGTTGTTTCTGCGGGCTCAATTTCAGCTCATTAACGGGCATAACTGATGGTGTCAAAGAGGAGGAGGTTGTTGAATTCAAAATGGACTTGGAGCCGCACGTCAAAATTCGATTCCGAAAACAAAACAGCCCATCACAAACCAAAAAACTGTTCAGAGGCCAGCAAAACCATGCAGAGATGAGGTGAGAGATGTGGTCATCGACACACACACACACACACACACATGCAAAGCCCTCTCCATTGTGACATTAGCAATGCTTTTTTTGAATGAACTGACTCGGGGATTATATCACAATTTTCATCTCAGTCAGAGATTAATAGAATAAATGGGCAAGAGAGAGCACATATTGGGTGCGTGCGTGTGTGCGTTTGCGGGTGGGGAGGTATGCTGCTTTTTTTGCATCGCTTATTTGCTTGTACAATCCTCACACACACACACACACACACACACACACACACACACACACACAGGTAATGCATCCTCTCCACAGCCGGATCTCTTTGATATGCAAATAGCGGCGCCCAAGCACGAGTCCGGAGCTTTGTGCTCTTCGGAGCGATGCAGCTGGAGCATCATCGTCGCACTCTGACCACAGATACACATTTCACAACAAGCGGCTCCAGATTCATCGGTACATAAAAACAAGGTAGCAGTAAAAAAAAAAGAAAAAAAGAAAAAAAAAAGCCTTATGGGAAAAGATGCATGAGTTCCATGAGTTAAGCTCTTATTCCAATTGCAATGCCAGTAAATCATTATAGATGATGTTTGGATCGGGGCTTCCCTTGTAAGAGTGATTAAACACCTACCACATTCTGTAATATGACTGCTGAGTTTTAAAAAGCTACCGCTGGGACTAATTTTAAAGAAAATACATCTGTGTGAGTTCTCTCAAAAACACAGTTCGTTTCTAATGTCTGACTGGCTTGATTTACTGTAAGGATGAATCAAATATATAATTAGAGATGTCACTTGAACACAACAAGTCAGCATTAATAAATAAGAAACGCGCTAAGTGTCCGCTCTCTTCGTTGTTTTGTCATGAGGAATGCTGGGCAGATATAATCAAGGCTGAAGCGACGGTAGGATTTTTTTTTTTCTGACATATTTACTTTGCCGTGACAGTTTGGGGTCAATTAGGATGAAAGCAACGGGGCAGGAAGGGGAATACTGGCTTTTATGATCAGAGTAGATGTGTCCTTTTTTTTCCCCTATCAGAAAGCTGGTTTAGAGTTGGAGTGTAAAAAAAAAAAAAAAAAAAAAAAAACCCAAAAAAAAAAAGTATTTTCTATGGCTTTCTGCAGTTCGAACTCAGACAGGACATACAGCACAGCCATCCTGTTTTCGCCACCAGTTTGAGTGTACAGCTGTTCATACCAAGACGTTCCCACACACAACGCTATTGAAGCAACCAGGCGCCTGCATTATGATGTAAATCGCTCTAATAACCCAGTTGAGCTGGTAACTGTGTGTGTGTGTGTGTGTGTGTGTGTGTGTGTGTGTGTGCGTGTGTGTGTGTGTGTGTGTGTGTGTGTGCGCGCGCGCTCGCGAGTGTTGAAATATAGTCACTGCTTAGACAAGCAGGTTTGCCTGAAAAAAACGACACACCCCCTCTTGCACAGACATAAATTTGTCTATCTGCAGAAAAGGTCAAACACACGTTTGTCTGTCGATAATTTTCTTCGTCTGTGCTCCTCCTCTAAACGTTATTCAATGCAGGAGAGAGGTCGTACGCGACAATTACTCAATTTCCGCACAAATAGAGAAACAAAAACATCGACATGGAAAACAAACCGGAGCACTTTGGATTCCTGAGATGCACTCAAGGAACCAAATGATAACGTGTGTCTTTTTTATTGTGTCTCTCCACCGCTCTGTTTCATCAACATGCCGGTTTTACTCTTTCTCTTTCTGCAGTGGCTAATTTGGTACAGACAGGCGGCCACTAAAAACTACTGCTAATTAAAATGCATGGGGAGGAAAAGATGGCAGCGCAACAAATAATTAGTGGTGTTAAGATGCTTTATATAAATGACTTTCCTTTTCAGAGCTTAACTAATGCTGGCCTTTCCCTCTCTACGCATGCCTGCTATTTGATTGCTTCGGGAGGGAAAAGATGAGGGAGAAGATGCCAGCGAGGACAAATCTCATGTTTTACCTATGAAGCACATTTTGCAACGAAAAATGTTTGAAGTCCTAACGCAGGGTGTAGAGCTGGGCTGCATTTAGTCGGGCTAGATGTGGCAATGAAAGAGGCAAACCACACCGAGCGGACACATCTGCTCACGCCACATGAGAGAAGCAAGCTCATACACACACACACACACACACACACACACACACACACACACACACACACACACGCACACGCACACGCGCACGCACGCACACGCACGTCTCAAAAGAACACACATTCAGCGCGCCCAAACTCAGGAAGAGGATGCACTTACTCCTAAGAATTTAAGTCCGAGTCATAAATACTCACACACACAGACGCGCGCGCACACTCATATGTGGATATACAGTCCTGTATAAGCTGACCAAGGGAGTGGGGCCACCATCAGCATATAAGTTCGCCGTTGGTTGGAACAGAAGACAGAACCTCTTTGTCATTCCTGCTTCTGGCTACCCTTATCTGTAAACCGGCAAAAGTCCAAGGCTTGTCTTAACATGTCGTCGTAGACTATACACTGGCCTCCGTACAGTTTATGTGGAGCACTTGCAGGCTTCTCGCCCAACGATGATAACTTGCGTCATGTAACGCGACGCACAACACGCGCAAAGACACATGAAACAAATTCCACACGAGCACAATATGTGGAGATGAAAAGATGCAAGCCGGAATCCAATCACGCTTTGAACAAAGACCGTTTCCTATCGCGCCTTCCTATTGCAAATCCACCAACGTATTCCCGCCGTGATGGATGGACAGACATCGGCTTCAAAGGAAATCTGCAAAGCATTGCCTCCAAGAGGCTTGTTTTCATATTCGCGTGCCAACCCGGAGGGAAACGATGCAAGATGGGAGGTGTGAAAAGCGGTTACCTGGGAGGAGCTCCTGTTTGGGGCAGATTCCACGAGGCGACGAGAAGCGCTCGTCGTCGTCATCCGCCAGTGTGGCCTGGATGCCAACTTCCACGGGCCTTCGGCTGCGCAGAGAGCTCAAGGCGGGAGACGGGGTCAGGGCCAGGCCCGGCGAGGGGGAGGGGGGCTTGTCCAGGCCTCGGCCCACAGTCAGACAGGGGGGGCCGTGGCATCGCTTCCTCTTGTGCTCGATGAAGAGCAGGATGTCCGCCAAGGGGAACGTGGCCTGGCACTGGCCGCAGGTCAGCAGGTCCTGTTCCGGCGAGTGGTGGGGCTCATGACCCAGTCGCGATAGCCGGCCTAAGGTTGAGCCTGGGCGGTGGCCGTTGAGGCTGCTGCTCCCCTCCGAGTGCTCCGAGCAGCGCTCCGACAACTCCTCCGATGAGACGACGACTGCCGTGGAAAGGGGATCGGCTGCTGGAAATAAAGAGGAAAGGCCAGAGAAAAAGAAAGTGATAAGAGTGGGAAGAATGAAGAAGAATGAGTAAAAAGGAGGGAAATTAGAAGATACGTCTTCCTCCCAGGAAATCCGGTGCCATATTTATACAGTCTTGTGATTCCTTTTGCTGAAGTTATTTGAGTGAATTGAGCAGGGAGCAAAACAACTGTAAAGATCAGCTTCAAAGGTGCTAAGTATGCAACACGGGACCAAAATATATATATATATATATATATATATATACACACACACAGATATTTTAATTTTTTTTTTTTTTACATAACATTTGAACTTTCCTCACGTTGTTAGTACAAGTGCTGTTCCAGTAACCAGAAGACAGGAAAAAAAAAAGTGTAAAAAAAAAGAAAAAAAAAGGGTATGTATATTGGCGTTTTGTGAAGCGAGAACTTGAGCCATTCAACCCAGTTACTCAACCTTTCAATGTCGGTTTAATTTGCGACTACTTTTTAAGAAGGCTTTTGTCAAACGCACACCCTCCTGCAGTGGGGAAGAGTCATGCGGACAAAGCAAAAGCTGAATTCAAGAAACGTAATTCGGTGTCCTTCTTTTAAAGAAGATCTTCCAGTCGAAGGTGAGGAGTGTGACTCCGCGCTCGCCAGATAATGCTCGTTGACCTTCTAACTCAGCCACCCAATTTCACATTTTAATGAACTTAAAACCACTGAGGATCAAAAAATAGATTTTAATTTTCATCGTCTGGGTGATTGGTACAGATTTTGTCTGATAAAGGGTGTGTTGGAATGCAAGACTGTGTGTGTGTGTGTGTGTGTGTGTGTGTGTGTGTGTGTGTGTGTGTGTGTGTGTGTGTGTGTCTTTTTTATGTTATGTGAACTACATCCCCCTCCATGAATTATCATTTGAACGCTGCACTTCTGCGTGCAAACTGGGACATGGAGATAACAGGATAAATTCACCAACACCACCACAACCCCCTTCACCCCAGCATCATCTTACATGCACCCCCTGCACACTACTGATTTAACTTCAGGTCAGCACAGCCTGACTCTTGTTCCACACTGCAGTAAAAAGGGGAAAGAGGGCATCACGGTGACAAAACCAAAATATTGATAAACGTTACCCAAGAAGTCTTCAATTACAAGGCTTCAGTTAGAGTTGGTATATTGGTGGAAAGACATTTTGTTGCATTTAAAACAGTGTGAAGAATGAGAAAAAGGGGGGCAATGCTGTTAAGGTAAAAAAAAAAAAGAGCACTGTAGTTGCAAGACAGCGCAAGAACACGGAACATAATTGTGTCTGTGTATTACATCGTGCAATCAGTTCCATTTCATCCTAATACACACTCCAAAATATGGCCTTGCTGTCGCCTACATTAAATGTTGGTTTTCAAGTTGAACTCCATATATAGTACATGTTGTATTCTGTCATTAGTTTTGGTTTGGACAGTTTAAAAGGTGGTTTGGTCTTGGGATAAACATACAAACAATAAAATTATATGTAATCAATGCAGTAGACATGTTTTGGAAATGATGATATTCCTGTCGAGAAAAGTTCTGGTGAGACTCCTATGCATGTGTGTGAATAAATTCCCGACAAGCTGTTTGCATGTGACATGTATACAAATGGATGCAAAATGTGAACTATTCTTCTCAAAAAAACAAACAAACAAAAAAGATGGTCAGGTTAAAGTGCATGTGGAGGGTTTGATGATGTAAAGATTTTAATGTCCGTGCACGTGCATGCCTGTGTGTGGGTCTGAGTGACTGAGTATGTGTGTATGTATGTATATATATTGCCCATACTACCCTCTACTCCCCAAAACCCCCCACCTCACACACACGCACGCGCGCGCACACACACCCACACACACACACACACTCTCACACACACACGCACACGGTCCTTCGCTCCCAATACTGCACACCTCCTAGCAGTGAGTATGTTGAGGAGTAGCAGCGAAAGTGATCAAGTTCAAGCTCTGAGCTGGATTTTCTGGTCGTGCTCTGCCTCCTAGCGACAGTTTCTAGCCATGGTCACTGTCACCCATCATGTACCCCCCAAAACAGTCGAAAACGAACAGCTGCACGGGCGACAGCCAATCAGCATACCGACACATGTCCAAGCACTGAGGTGTAAGTATACTAATATCTTGTTATTGTTGTTATTGTTGTTTTCTAATTTACTTGAATTTGGTGAACCGTTGAAATACCGCAAGGAGTAAATTCAATATAACACAAGGCCATTCTCCCAGCACTTTAATAACAAACGGATTCGCTTTTCCCTCGTATGTTAGATTCATGGTGTCAAAGTAGAAGCAATAAAGAAAACAAATCACAGCAGGTGATCAATACGTCGTGCGTAACGGGCAATTTTATGTAAAACGGTGTTAAAATCGTATCCCTTTCTGATATTATAATAATCCAAAATGGGTAATACCTTGGTCTTACGTCGGCTGCTTATGAATATTAACATTAGTTTAGATAGCCTCAATTTGTTCAGTAGAATAAAAAAGATGAGAAATCTCACAAGATGAGTATAGTTCCTGTTGCTGTCTTGCAACTCGGGACTGAACAAACTCTTTGGCGCGTGTTTCAGTGAGAAAGTTCCTTGGATGAACACCGAAACATATACATAACAGGCTTTATGATTTTAAAAGTGAATAAAGGAAATCGATCTGTGCTGTCTGCGCTAAGCGCGATGTTGCTGTGACGGAAGAGGTTTGTAAACACGAGGTGGTGTGTCCCCGCTGCTTCCAGTAATTTTGACTCCCACGATTTTGTGTTTTTAGAAAATAATCCCCCAAAAAATAGAAAGGGAGAGAGAAGGTGAAACTTGCTCACGAAACAGTAAGGGTTCTTGCGAGGGGGATTTCTCCCGAGCTCTGCAAAGAGCGCGCTGTGCAGCGGCTCAGATGAGCCGAGTGTGCGCCTCCACTGACCGGACCCATCGTGGGGCACCGGAGCACGAGTCAATTGGACTCGGTCACCGTTAAATATCTTGTTTTTGGATCCCGTTGCTGTTTTGCAACAAGGCTAACAAACTTATTTCGGTCTCGTTTACGAACTAACGTGTCGCACTTTTGTCACCGCACTGTTGAGTCGAGTTGACCGCGGGTCCGAGCGGTCCATCCCGATGTCTTCCCGGGCTGGCGTTCCGCTGACTCCCCACCCACCAGTACACCCGTTGGCCGATTGAACTGAACGACACTAATGAGTGGACGTGCCGTGCATGTTTCCGTTTCTGGTTTGTACTTACGCGAGAAATCCCGTTTACTTAAGTGCTGAGGTTTGCCTTGCTTGCGGCGAGACATGGTGGCTGGCGGCGGCGCTCAGTGCGGATCACATCGGGAAGAGCCGGGGTTACACATTGGAGACTCCGGAGGGGCAAAAGAATGTCTTCATCCGGCGTCTTCGTCATCCACGCACAACAACAACAAAAATAATTCAGGGGAAAAAATTCAAAACTAATTAGAAATTATACAAAGATGGCGCGGAGGCGAAGATGGATCGCAGAATCGCCTTCATGGCTTTTTTGAGAAAGAAGACCGGAGAAAAGAGAGAGAGAGTGTGTGTGTGTATGAGGATGGAGAGAGAGGAGAGGAGAGAGGGGAGAGCGATGGAAAAAAAATGGCAAAAGCCCCCCTCCAAGTGCACGGACGTGACGTTCCCGGCGAACTTGAACGTCAGGCGGTGGACGGACACCCGACATACAAAAACATGGGCAGGGCCGAGGCACCCGAGTGGGAGTGGGAGTGGGAGGAGGGATGGATGGGACGCGAAATAACAACACCAATGGACGATCGTTGGAGAGGGGAGGTGGAGGAGGAGGAAGAGGAGGGGGAGGGCCGCACATGAGAAGTAGACCCGGTGGAAGCCAATGGACACAGAGATCAGGGGGGCCGGACAAGACACGCTTCGAAGGAAGGGTGTGTGTGCGTTGCGCGTGTGAGAGAGAGAGAGAGCGCGAGAGAGAGAGAGAGAGAGAGAGAGAGAGAAAATGTGTAATGAAAGCAATATGCAGAGAGAGAACCTTACATGGACGTGAAACAGGGCAAGCGGAGCCGCCGAGTGGGGCGAGAATGATCCTCCTGAACGTACTTCGACAAATACCGGGCGGCTCGCGTGGACTTGCGTCGTGTGCGTGGCCACAAGCACAAAACACTTGGAGTCGAGGTGTTTGCATTTTAGACAATATTGGCCGCCGCAAGCAATCCCAAATCGAGATCCACCAGCTAAGCAGTGGGTTGCTTTTTACGTATGCTAATTATTAACCCCATTCCCACGACTTTAGTGATGACCTTGAATAACATGTCACTCTTTTTTGTATTTTTAACTTTTTGTCTTTATCACCCCGATGAAGGCCCGTAAGAGTTTGTAGCATCATATTCACAATGGCAGTGACTAAGTGATCTCCCCGGAGATGAAAAAAAAGGTTCCTCTTGAAATGTAGTTTGCATGGGTGTCGTCTCATGTCGAGGTCATGTCCATCGCTCACATTTCCTACACTGCACTCGGTTCCAAGCACGTTGTGCACACCTTTGGAAGCGGTAAGTGAGTGAATACATTTAGTGGGCACTTTTCACATATAGTGGCCAAGAGCCCTTGGCTGTCTATTCTGACTCGATCCGGGTGAAACCCAAGCTGTTGACCTTGGCAAAAAGTGCGGAGCTGGCCCATAATAACTTTCAGATGTGATTCAGGTTCGAGCTGGAACGGGGGAGGGTTCGTCGGTAGTGGGGGTGGTGTATAGGAGAAGGAGGAGGAAGAGTGAAGAAGAAGAGGAGGGGGAAGAGATTGTAAATACTCTTGTAATAAAAGGGGGTTTGGTAATATAAGACGACAGGCTTTATATCGGCAAAGTCGCGCGCGTACAGCGCGCAGCCGGTGCTGCCATCCGCTGAGGAGACACAATGGGTGGAAAGACGCGGTTCTCGCTCGGAAGCGACAAAAGAGACGGATGAGAGAATGGGAGAAGACGGGGGGACACGGTGGCTCGTCTGACTGCACGAGAAGACGGCAGGAAGAAGCGAGCGACCTCGGCGTTGGTGGAGGGAGCTTGGAGTCGCGCTTCATGCGAGAGCCCGGAGATTCGCTCACTGACCGAAGAGGACGCGCACTTAATACGGGGGGGGGGGTGTTAGTGGTGGTGGTGTGGGGAGGCAGGCCAGGAGATTGAGGAGGAGGGGGGCTGGGGGTGATGGTAGAGAGACAGACATGAAAGAAAAGGAGAGAGAGAGAGAGCGAGTCGCCGGAGGAGTGGCGGAGGAGGTTCAACGTCAAGGGGGAAAATGCATGACCAGTGAGTGAAATATTTTGCAAGTTGCAACTTGCTCGCATGGCTTGTTATGGGGCAGGTCGGCACACGCGCGCGCATGTGCGTCCATTTGTGTCAATGCTCGCCTACCAGCAGGTTCCTCCGGATGGAAGGACAAAACGCTTGTCCAGAAAGTATACGCGTCTTGTTGCGGGTTCTTGTCACAATTTGTATTTCATACAGCGGTCCCGAATGATAAGACGCATTCGCGAATGGGAATGGTGAATGCATCAGGGAGAATGAATAGAAGTGATGAATTAATATCGTAATTCCAGAGCTGCTTCATCAAGCAAATAAAACTAACGACGGGGTTCAAGAATGTCAATCTGTTTTGTTTTTTTTTTACCTTGGATTTGGATGCAGAAAACAACAGTAGTTTAAAGGTCCACTTTGTGATGACATGAGAGTGGATCAAAAAAGGTTAAAATTGTAAATTTCAACCTTTTCCCATTTGCCTCATTTGGGCTATTGGCAGGTCAGGTGGAAACATTTTTTTCCATATTTATTCATATTATTATGCGTGACTTGTCAACCCTATTTTCGTTCCACTTTAACACAGTTTGAGAAATGTGACTTTTCCAGTCATTTGTATCGCCATTAGAAGCCACCGCCCCAGTAAAGCGGACAAACGTGCTGTGTGAACGAGCGCTCGACTTTCAACAATACTTTTTTTATTTGTAATGTAATACAAATGCAATACTTGATACACACTTATTTATATTTCCATTGCATCTGAACCTTGGCTTCATTACATTTTCGTTCAAATCACCGCAAGTCCTTGACAGGCAGCATAGAAACCTTAAAAGCCCGGGGCCAACAAGTATTCGAGACCGCTCCCATATAATCCCAATTTGTACCCACGGTTAAAAGAGGTGTCATTTTACAGCTCCCTAAATTCAACGCACGATAACCTTGACCTCTCATTATAACCGCTCCATCTGTTTTGCTACAAATAGTCTTCTCTTCCTCCAATCTCCCTCCTCATCCTCAACTGCCACTTTACGCACTCTCCACCACACGTATATTCACAAACGCGTGTGCATGCGGGGCATTGCTCAAAGCCCACAGAGCTGCTCGGACGCACGGATGGCGCACTGGGCTGTCCCCAGATGGAAATTGGAAGCGCGCCTCTCGTCATAAATCAGACTTTACAATTGTGCGACGAAAGGAAAGCCGTGCACGGTGCGCACGCATGTTTGCATGTTGACTTCAATGCATGATCTGGACGTACTTTGTGGGGGGGGAAAGTCATACACTTTGCAAGCAGTTACTACAAATCCAAAAGAATGCTTTTGATATCACCTGTACTACATGTGGGATTTATCACCCAATTGAATGCTTCCGCACTTTTGCTCTTTTGATCAACCTTAGTATGTCAACATTCAAGAGTGCACAGTGGCGTTGGTTGTGGATCCAAAATAAGAGCGTGCGTGTGTCCCTGTGCGTGTACGCGCGCGCGCGCGCGTGTGCGTGTGTGTGCGTGTGCGTGTGTGTGTGTGTGTGTGTGTGTGTGTGTGTGTGTGTGTGTGTGTGTGTGTGTGGTAAGGGACGCGAAAAGAGCGGAGAGACAACAGAGCATCAGACCTATGATGGTCACATGGGCGCCTTCCTCTGCACGCACGACAGCTCCGGGGAAATTGAGTAACTGGGGGCGCATTTCAATATATGGAAATGACCAAGGGGCCCCTGAGATAAATCAGATCCACATAACACACCCCCACCCAATTCACTCCCCTCTATGCTCTTCTTTACACCTTCATTTCGCTCTTGGTCTCTCGGGTCGCTGCCTATATTGTTTTGAAATCTCCCCTAAAACCCGAGCTGTGAGCATGCTTTAAAATACTTTAATGGATTTTTTAAAACCATAGTTTTACCGTGAATATGCCCCAGACGTACATTTGCCCCGTCAGTTTCGAACACTTGTTAAAGTGCGTGTTAACTGTTTACGTACTGTATCCAACAGAACCAAACTTCCGATGATTTCGTGAGGTCTAGCCACAACTCCATTCGAGAGTTTTTCGTTCACAATGTTTTCCACATGGTTTGGAAATCAGCCTCAAGCAATGGGCTAAAGATTTTTTTCTCTCTTTTTTTTTCTCCAGGTGTCCTCTCAATTTCAATGCAGAGCTTCAAATCCCTGTCATATCTAGTCCTGCATGCGTTTTGGCGATGGAATTTCATGTTGCCGGGCGCGGGCACGCACACACACACGCGCGCGCGCTAACTGACACGCGCGAACCGTCAATTTTCAGCCATCCTAAAAGATTTGCAAAAACGGGGGCAGGCTGGATTTTACAGGGAACTATTATCACGTCGCGGGATGTGCGCACACGTCGCTGCGTCTGCCCGGTGGTATTAGATGAAATCAGGCGGGATTACGCAGCTATAGACCAAATTACCAGACCCCCACCTCCTACATAAGGACCCCCCCCCACACACACACATGCGCACACACACACACACACACATACACACACACACACACACACACACACACACACACACACACACACACACACACACACACACACACACCTCTCATCGCACATAATGCGATATCTGAGTTCAGGACATCCACACAGGTTGCAATGAATGCAATTTATCGTTTCATCTCTATTTTTGACAAAATTTAAATTCACGTCATCGCAAAAGGGACAAAATGAAAGAGCATCTCGTTATCTTGCAACAGGGCCACACAACATCAACCCCCCCGCCCCCAAAAAAAAAGATCTGGAGCAACTCTCCCTGTTAAGTCCCAGGCCAGCCTCCATCACCACCATCCATCTGCCTCTAATGCACAGGCACGTTTATGGCCGCCGTTAGTTAAGTCGTTGTTAATTTTACACTAACTGGCTGTTATGAAGATGAATGACGAAAGGGAATGACACGCCTGGGACCTTTGTGTTGCAAGTGGAGCCCAGCACTAGAGCATATAACTAAAGACATCTATAAAGCCAATAAAGTGTAAAACACGGCTGCGTTTAAATGACGGCATACGGCTTGGATAATATGACAGGAGGAAGTTCCACAGTTTAAAGCAGTTTGATTTTATTTGATTTTTTTTTTTTTTACCCAGCAGTCCAGCGGTGAAGCGCACCTTGTAAACGATGCATGTAATTTAAGACCTTTTTAATGGTCACCTTACCTACGTATGTACGAAATACAACAATACGAGGAGGGCTAGTCGAGTGTTACTAAAGCAACAATGGATTGTGCTGTTAGTTGTGCTTTTACTACACTGGAGGTGAGTTTTAACAGCAGTAAACGTGGACTAGAGTTCCCCCTCGTGGCCACAAACCGCTAGTGCAGGAGAAGGGGCCCGGACGAGTTGCTGCTCCCGGGCCGGAGGCATCAATCAACCGGACATTCAGGGCGCTAATTCTAAATTTAATATTGGAATGGAGCGTCCTTAAAGTGATTCAAATACCCGTTATAGTTGACCAATACAACAAATGCGCTTTAACACTGTCTAAGGAAGTACATTGTCACTGAAGGAAACTTATCCACGACTCAAACGTCAAATTGATTTCACGGGAATGTGTGATATTCTATGATTAAAAAAAAAAAGGTTTCTTTTGGGAAAATGCTCGTTCACTCCATGTTTGAGTAGACTGCCAATATGTATGTTTTAATTGCAACCTCAACCAAAGCAACCTCGAGTGTAATTAATGAAGGAGGAGTATCTTTCTAAGAAAACACCTATGAAAATAAAAAGGCTACCTGAATGAATTATTCCAGAAAAAATACCTGTATCAACTTTACAACACGGTGGAAAAAACAGACATTTACCCATCTGAACAATTACGTGCGCTCGTTTTCTGTCTATCTTTTGTTTAATAATGATAATAATAATTAATAATAATAACTACAATAATAATAATAATCATTATTATTATTATTATTATACAATCTGCAGTTTCCGAATAAAACATGATGATTAAACATGAAATTGCAGCGGAATAAATCCGCAGCAGTCCAAAGAACACTGTTTCTACCTTCGAACGGCTGCGTGTGGTCGTACCTCAGAGAGCTTAGTGATAAATCATGTATTTTTAATGAATATCAATAGAAGGACTCCCCCCAAAAGGCAGGAGCCGGGCTATCTAATTAGATTAAGCGGCGGTGCGGGGGAACAGCGCGGTAATGACGGCTGTATCACGGCCGCCACTTTCTAATGGGCTCTGAAGCAAACTAGGGGGCCTTTCAAACCATTAACACCGAGGGGGGAAATAACAAATCTAATCTGACATGACACCCTTCTGTTTCAGTCTGCCTCTTAACCAGAAAGCCTCCATTACTGGCAAAGTCCCTGCGTCTAATGCCATCTGACTCCCCGACTTGTGTGTTCATGTCGCGCATCTCTGGAGACCAAGAGGACCTATTATTATCATAATTGACCAATTATAGGTTACACTCTTAATGTTTGTTTACACATGCGCGTCCACCGTAAAACAACAATCGTGCAATAAACAGGGGATTTTTTTATATACGAAAATATGCAAGTGATCATTTAAGTTTTCGCGATGTGCTGTATATGAGTATTTCCAGGCAATAGAATACATCACATAACCACAATACGGGTTTATAAATATGACAGGGGCAAAGTGAAGTCTGGTGAGAACCACAAAGTTCTCCTGAAAGTTTTGGTAGAGATCGATGTTCACCTGTCTATTACAAGAGAAAGACAAATGAATCCACTGAATTTATTTGGTGGAAATGTGTCAATGTCTTTATATTGATTCTATACACAGTCGCACGAATAAAATGCATGTATGTCAAAATAATTGGCTTCTCACACCATGTTAACTCTCAATTTTAATTTGCAAGAAATTGGTCAATATTGCATGATTTGCTCACCTGCAAAGAAAGCACGACTCGCTTGATGCATCTTATATTTCTACACTCCCGACAGAGACCCCCAAAGCTATTCTAAACTGCCATGTATTTACTGCCGTAATTATCATATCCGGCCATGTACATGATTGCAAATATTTTCTGCTGAAAATCTTGCGCAGCATTTTCCCAACGTAAAAGTGAACACTCACCAAGTTAATACATTAGATTTCTCATTAAAATAAATGAAAAATGTAAAACCACGCAAGTTTCATGTACTCTATATTTTATATACGCAGTATAAATCCCGCACATTCTTATTATAAAAAATATTTCATATATTTAGGGCATCGCGCATAACACCATTGCAGTACATACCGACGCGAGCCACGTGAAACAACGGTGAACGCCTATTATTGAACAGGCACGAAAACATTCGAGCTGGCAACCAGGCCGGGTCATATCTTGTCAAAAAGCGACAATGATTGGATCATTGTGTTGCAATCGTTGGACATTTAAAATCTGCCCACACACACATACATGCAAATATAAAACGCACTTTGTGCGTGCCTGCCTGCCTGCGTGCGTGTGTGCGTGCGTGTGTGTGTGTGTGCGTGTGTGTGTATATATATATATATATATATATAGTACAACATTTTAAACAGGTTTATGGTCTGACTTGCCAAATTTTACCAATTTCAAAGGTAGTCAACATGAAATCATAACATTCATATGGACATAATCAAAAAATGGTTGTTGTCGTCACCTTCATGTTGTTCTCCTTCCCCGAACGTTTTTATGTCTTTCAAAAGTGAGGAATTTTGGCGAGTATTCGTCATTGATATTCAATACTGTTTAACGATCGCGCCACGAGGTGACAACAAAGAGCTTGTAAGCGTCTCTTCAGCGTGCAGCTTTGGAAGATGACGGTTCAGAGTGGCGGAGGGCAACAGAGCGAGCCAGTCTATCATCTCACAAGCCATCAAGCTGTTCCACTCGACGAGACTAATGATGACTACGACATAAAACTGGTGGCGATGATGCTCGCTACTTACATGGATGGTGAAGATCTGGAATTCAAGCTTCTCTGCACAGACTGTTCCCTATGTTTCTAAAAATAATTGCAACCCTACAGTGTATGCAGAACCCTTCATGGTTTTCATGGTCTCAAACAGTGGTTGCCAAACTTCTTTCACCGAGTACCACCTAAAAAAAATACTCAAACTTTCAGTGTATAAAATTAGGCCCCAGTCTTCATCAAAAATGAGGCAGAGGTTTTTATTCCTAAAACATATATTTAATATTTTTGTTCACCACTGTAACAGCACCGTTTGAATGTTATCGCGACACGTAAATATAGGAAAAAAGGAACAAAAAACTGAAGCTAAATCTGGAATCTAGATTGCCCCTAAATAGTTATATTTTGGCAATCGAGATGTCATCAAAGATACATAGAATAAATATGTCAGCAAAGTGTGGCAGCTCAGCTAATCGACATGCCTACATGGTGGCCATGTTGGGAGGGACAATGAATTGACACTGAAATGATGTCGCATGCATACCAGATCATGATCAGTTTTTATTTGATCAAGTATGAGAACATAAATAGTTAAAATATGCACGAGGACAAAAAGGGGCGATAAGGCATTTCAAAGGAAGTCAAGTTTAACATTTTCTTTACATTAATCTGTTCTATGTGCCATGACTAGTCAAAACACGGCATTCTGAAGAATATTGCTTTTGTCAAATATGAATTAAGCAGCATAATCCACCCGTTTTCAGCCATCGCAGGGGGCAGACATTTTGGCACTTGCTGTCAACCGAACATGACATCACAGTTGCTCTGCGCTCAGGTAATGACCAACTACGGCTCATCCTTTTTCAGAGTTTGGTCATGTGATGTTCTCAAGCTCTGACACAGACAACGCGGTTGTGGATCATTCACCATCTGCCGATCAAGACCTGCAACAGGATGAGGCCATGGCCGCTCCAGTGTCCCTGCCGAACTCACCTCCCTCATCTTCACAGTTTGTGCAGCACTTTCGCTGGTGCTGCCCCGAGACCCCAACCACCTCACTAACACCACTACTGATGCCAGATTCTTCACAATCCAAAGAGGCCCAGCACCTTGGATGGTCAGACCCCAACTGCCTGGCAAACCTCACCCTCACAATCTGTATCTGCACACATTGATGAAGCGCGGCACCTGGCATGGGATGAACCCCCCATGAACGGCTGTCTGTCTTAAGAAGTGCTTTGCCTTAAAATAACATTTATCTTTCTTTTCAAATGTGTGCTGAAAAACTACCTCAAATGTGAATGCTATGGCAGTCGTGGAAATCCTATCTATCTATCTATCTATCTATCTATCTATCTATCTATCTATCTATCTATCATCAAGTACAACTTGTATTGTCAAATGTGCTGGATGTGCAACATACAGCACAGATGAAATTTCTTCCCTCGCAAAACAACATACAAGAGGAGCCGCTGCGGGTGCCCGTGCCGCCATCAAAAGAAAAGTTGACATAAAATGACAAAATAATAATATAATAATAATAATAATCTATCTATCGATCTATCTATCTTAGGGTGACTGTATTTTGATTTAAGAAAAAAAGGACACTCGACCCGGCCTCGAGATACTGAAATGATACTCAACGATCTTGTACATTATAACTCTAATCATTTTGAAGTAAGATTGTGTAATATTAGAAAAACATGCAAAATGCGATATGGGTGTTGCATACAATATCAATGATATTGCAATGTACAGGTACATGGACCTAAAGAAATTACACAATTATTATCGAATGAAGCAACTTTTTTTTTCATGTGGAAAAAAATGAATGTATTCTAATCTAAAGAAGTACTTTAAGGTTAGTAATGCCCCGAGACACTGTTCTCCTATTGGATGGTGATGCGCAATCAACGTTGCATCTGATTAGTCAAAGTTAGATGAAAGCATGCAATTACATATGAATTTATTGCGGATCTTTTGCATTCTGCACTGCATGTGCCATTCTTACAATTGCAATATTTTTTCAACATGCTGTGCCCGCTATGTATGGGTACAAAATAAAACAACCATCCATTGTCTTATCTGGATATCCTCACGCGGGTCACGAGCGTGCTGGAGCCCATCCCAGCTGTCTTCGTGCAGTAGGCGGGGGGAGACAGTCAATCAATGAACAACCATTCACACTCACTCACACCTAGGGACAATTTACGGTGGTACCTCTACTTACGAACGACTCTTCATACGAAATTTTCAAGTTATAAAACGCCTCAACAGGAAAATATTGCCTCTAGTTAGAAAATAAATTTCAAGTTACGAAAGGTAAAAATACAGGATGGCTGCTTGTTGCATCTCAGAGTTTCCTGAATGCAGGATACTTATAGCTGCTGTGCCATTGGCTATTCCCGAGCATCATCCTGGCATCCCATTGACGAAGAGGGGCTTCTACCGTATCTGTCTATGTGTGTAGATAGATAGATATGTTTCTCTGCAGTGTCTTTGTCATTCGCTCCTCGGGCCAGGAGGCCTTCCAATAGTTTTACATGAATGTGAATCACCCAGAAAAAGTGTTCACCAGTCGGGCGATCGCTCACGATCCTGATGTTTGCCTTGGACATTTTCAAAGGATTGTTAAACGCCAAGGGCAGCCTGATGGTCCAGTGGTTAGCGCGTCAACCTCACAGGTTCAATTCCTGCTCGGCCTCTCTGTGTGGAGTTTGCATGCTCTCCCCAGGCGTGGGGTTTCTTCGGGTCCTCCGGTTTCCTCCCACATTCCAAAAATGTGCATGGCAGGCTGATTGAAGACTCTAAAATTGGCCCTAGGTGTGAGTGTGAGCGTGGATGTGCCTCTGTGCGCCCTGCAATTGGCTGGCAACCAGTTCAGGGTGTCCCCCGCCTACTGCCCAAAGACAGCTGGGAAAGGCTCCAGCACCCCCCGTGACCCTGGTGAGGATAAGCAGATCGGAAAAAGGATGGATGGATGTTATAGACGACAAAAGCAAATGTCCTTGGCTCAATTCTTTACAAAACGCCAGACAAAAACCACTTCTGACGGAGAACATGAACTAATGAGGGCAAAAACCGGTGAGGACGCAGTTAAAAGTTAAATGACCATCATTTTTATTCTTTACTCGATTCTTTATGTTTTACATCGTGCACAAATCTCATTTATTGTGCAATAATGTAATTGCAACATGTATTTAGTTCATATTTTGATACATTTTTATGCTTTAGAACAGTGCTTTTCAAACCCTGTGCCGCGGCACACCGGCAAATGGTTTGTCAGGTATATTGTCAGGTGTGCCGTGGGAAATTATACAATATGTATCCCTGTGCAGTCATCGCCTGGAAGAGTAATCATGTAGTACTCTTCCATTCAGGTAAGGAGCAGCAGCAGCGAGGAAATTGCCTTATGCTTCGAGACAAGCGCAGGTTTCGACGCGAGGAGAAAGAAAGGTGTAGGTCATTTAGATTTTACTTTTACCGGTGATGCAATGGCACCAAAGTTCCCTCTAAGCTGCGCAACTGTGCACTTGTCGCACACTCTCAGCGCACAAGAAAACCTATGCAGCGCAGTGAACGGACTGCAAATGAATTTCTGTAGATATCTAACTTTTTTTCTGTGTCAATTTGCTGTGTAATTCAGTGAGTGGCAGGTGTCCGGCCAATCACACGATACGATGCAATGACGCCAAGCAGCCAATCACGGCATTGACAGTACTTGCGCATGTTCTCTGCTCCATAACAATGACAGTGCAGCGGCGATCTGTGATGCTAATGTTAATCCTTTATCATGGCGAAACGACCAGGGAGTGAACATGATACGTCGACTCCCCAAACCAAAATAAGAATGAACTGCGGTTCTTTTAAGTTGGAATGGCTGTCGGAGTATGTGCATATAGAAAAACAAGCAATGAAACTTCATGAGATATTTTTTTTTTCTAGTGAGAAAGGTATGCTCTGCAAAACATGCAGTAAAGCTTAAACTGTAAGCAAATTTTCCGATGGAAAAATATGGACTTGGAAGCTGGACTACCTCAAGCGACACATTCAGCAGAAAAGTAATTTGAATGAAGTTGATTCAGCAGAAAAGTCATTTGAATGAAGTTGGAATTATACAAAGACCGAAGATGGGAAAAGGGATACGACTGGGAGAAAAAGAACCGACTGTCACACAGAAAAAAATCCAACCCTGAGCAAGTTAAAGTTCTAATTGACTATATTTTACTTGCCATTAAAATGAATGCACCAAATCTTGGATTGATGTTGATTCGATTACAGTTATCCCTCGCTATTTCGCGGTTCGTTTATCGCGGCTTCAGTGCATCTCGGATTTTTTCAAACATATTCATAAAAAAAATAAAAAATAAAACTAATAATAATAATTTAAGTCCGCAAAAAGTCCGCAAACAGTCCGGGAGAAGCAGTGAAAGTCAGCAAAACAACAGCGAGTCACATAGAGCAACATATACAGTACTACATGTATATGTTTACTGTATTTTGTTATTCATACACTAACCTAACCTAACTTATACGCGTTTAACCCTGGAGAACCCACGGGGTCAAATTTGGCCCCTATAAATTCTGCTACTCAAATGCTACCCTTAAATCCCAAAGGGTCAAATCTGACCCTAATCCTCAATTAGGATTAAAGCATTGAATATTTGAAAATACATATATTTTGGTGTTCAGTGAACATATAGCAGTCATTTAATGTATAATTCATCATTTTCCAAAGAAGAAAAGGGTTCTTGGGTTCTCCAGGGTTAAATCTATTAGTATACAGCATTAAGTAATGTTAATTACGACAAAATTTACTTCTACATGCATGTATACCATTAAATTTGGCCTTGTAAATATTTTTTATACTCATACACATGTACATGTACCTATACAGGAGGAGGGGTCGCTACTTCGCGGATTTTCGTTTATCGCGGGTGGTTTTGGTCCCCATTAACCGCGATAAATGAGGGATTACTGTACTATTCAATGTGTTGTAATATTGTGTTAATTTTCAATGTAAAAAAAAAACACTGATAATAACAACTTAATTGTTAAAATAAGGGTTTTTTTCACATTTTCAGGTAGTGGTGTGCCGTGGGATTTTTTTCAATGAAAGAAATGTGTATTGGCTCAAAAAAGATTGAAAAACACTGCTTTAGAAAATACATATGTCTGAATTTTGGTGGGGCTTTGAATGGATTCGGGCATGTGCATCGAAAATGCGTCTCTACTTACAAAATTTTCTAGTCGGGAACTTCTTCCAAAACCAATGAATTTCATCAGTAGAGCTACCACTTTAGAGTGTTCCATTAACCCACCACGCACGATTTTGGAATGTGGAAGGAAACCCACGCAGGCACGGGAAGAACATGCAAGCTCCACACAGGAAGGCCAAAGCCAGATTCGAACCCTGCACCTCTGCACTGTGAGGTGGACATGCTAACTCGTCACCACTGTGCCGCATCCATCTGTTATCCGTGCCGCTAAAATGAGAAAACTGTAGTCTCACAATTAAAGAAAAAAACATCAGTCTGTATTTTTCTTCCTTATTGTTGTCCTCTCCATCCTGTGTTCCCAGGTCTAAGAATTAAGGAATTAAGGAACTCGGTCATATTTACACTCTTTAAAATCTTTCCTCATGCAGCTTTTTGGGTGTTTTTCTGTATTGATATGACTTTGAGCACCTTTACTCCGGTTTCCCCCCCACATTCCAGAGACATGCACGGTAGGTTAATTGAACACTCAATATTGTTCTTTGTTGTGATTGTGAGTGTGAATGATTATTAGTCCAAGTGTGCCCCGCAATTCGTTGGCTAACCAGTGCAGGGTGTACCACAGGTGCTGCTCGAAGACGGCTAGGACAGGCTCGAGCAACCCTCTGCGAGCCTCGTGAGGGAAATGCAGTTCAATGGTAGAGTGGTCCTCTCCCAACCGAGAGGTTGGTGGTTGGATCGGGGAGCGGACTTGGGCACCACTGCTGTAGGTGAACTTACTTTGAACGCGTCTGCCTTCTTTTATGCATATTCTGTGTTACAATGCCATTTTTACATAATTATGATTTTACCCATCGAAACTTATATAAATTAGAAAAAAACCCCACATTAAATATGAGTTAAGTGTTGCTTCTTTGTCTTGTTTGAGCAGTTCCAAGAGCGAGCTGAAAGGAAATTGTACTTTTTTAGTAGTCCACAAATATCTTTCTTAGCATTGTAGCACCTTTACCCATTATGTCCCTGTGATAACAGCAGCCGCTTCACCGTAAGAATGAGGCCTCTTCCTTGGAAGGAGCTAGTATCTTCTTCCGCACAGTCTTTTATTTGTAAATAATAAAAATGAACTCTTGAATATAAAACATACACGTCAGTAGAGCCACATCTGTTATACAAACAAGAACTGCTGCAGTGAATACTTCTTCATCTTTCATCTAGCATCATCATCTGGGTTTGGGGAGTCATGGGTTGTAAACAATCAGTATTCAAAAATAATAATACTGACAAAGGAAAGGGCAGGCGGCCACCCTGCCAAGATTTTCAACACAAACATTTTGCAACATAGGTCTGTAAAATCAGATTCTTCATTGGCTTTAGAAGTCCAGTCCCAACCTATAGCAATCAACGGGAGGAGGGGAGTTCTCGAAAGGAAAAACAATGTGTCAACCGTTTCTACACTTTTGCTTTAACAAATTGGAGAGCGGATAAAGAAAGGCCTTTAAGCGCACCCCCCTGTGGCTCAGTACCGCTCAGCAGCTTGAGTTCAGCAAAGGGTGCACATTCCTCTCTCAAAAAAAACAAAGGAAAAAAAAATCAGGAATGTTCGCGTTGTCACTGACATTTCTCTTGTTAATAATTTCTCACTATTTTCTATGTACAAGGTGTGCATGTGTGTTTTGGAGACAGGCAAATACACTTTTTTTTCTATATTCATATATATCTCTATCTTTATAATTTCTCTCAAACTCTTAAAAGTACTTCATATATATGTAGCTGTTTTCCACACATTCTCTATTGGTCTGGAGCCCGACAAACTGACAAGACAGTTACATCCTCATCATCACCAGGGTCTCGGCTATGCTCCGTACTACAGAACAGCACTGTTGTTCAAAGGGCTTAAAAGAAAAACGGAAACAATGAGATTTTACTGTGGAGAATTCCTGACATGGACACAGTATTTCAACCCCGAGTGGAAGGTGTGGCCTGGGTGGAGTCGATCCTCCCTCATTGGTCCGCTCCTGTTATTGAAGTGGGGGATGGCTTGGCTTCTCTCGGTTTGTATTCATATTCAGTACAAGCAAACTGTACAAGAACATGCAACATACAAGCTGGCCTAAAATCATGTGGTTCTAACACACATCTTACCTTTTTTTTTTTGTTTGTTTTTTTTTTTGGTATAACTTTTTTTTTTTTTAAAGAATTGTTTGTTAGTTTCTCATGTATTGACTTTACTGAAAGCAAAAAAAAAAAAGAAAAAGACAATGAGAGACTAAAACCAAAATGAAATTAAAATAAGAAGATGACCATGCATGCAGCTGGGCGTTAGGATAGGGCATATCCCGAGATCATGCTCCCTTTTAGAGGGGAAATCGAAGGAGGGGAAGACAGGGCTAGCAGGTTTTGGTGTTCGGTTGTTCGGACAAATGTCACCTGATAGTGGCTTTTGCTCAAAAGCAAAGCATTGCTCTAAAAAAAAAAACAACCCCCCAGCTCTCCCAAAATTGTTTAACTTATATATATATATATAATTTGTACCATATGGTATCATTCTGAAATTTAGGCTAAACAAAGACACACAGTCAAAATAAAATATACAAAGCACATAATAAATTTGGCCTCTTTTTCTTTTGTTCAGACAAAGAACAAAACCTTTTTGCCTCTATCAAAAAAAAAATACAAGCTATACTTGTGCTCACAGGGCAAGGGATGACTGTTTGTGTGTGTGCGCGCGTGTGTGTGCGTGTGTGTGTGTGTACAGGCTGCTTTAACTTAAAAAGTTTTCTACACAATGCCAAACGGCAGCCCCTCGTGCTCAGCTACACTTCCACTGTTTCAACGCCAATGGACGTCTCATGCAGCCATTCACCCGTATGAAGGTGTGTCAGTTTGAACTTTGACCAATTCCCCCACAGTGTTGATAGCACTCCCGGCTAGTGAAGGACTTTGATCGGGTGAACAAAAATAAAGTCACACAAAAGAGAATCGATAAAGTGGAAAGAAAATCTCCATCTTGGAGGAACAAATGAAGGCAAACTTTTACAAAGAAAAGGCTCAAGTAGAAGTTGATAAAGAAGTAAAGGTGTGAGAAATGATTGTCAGACTCCGACTAAGCTTTGATTAGCTAGTTTTTTTCCACCTGCTCTCTAGTACCTTTTGTTCCCTGACTCTCCTTGTGGCTTTTTATTGGTAGACCAAGGTCTTCTTGTCCTGTTGCCACGCTCTGCTCCATTGTGGTCCAATAGTTATGTTCCTCTATTGACGCTCGACGTCATCGCGGTCACTAGGACCGAACACCCGGGGGTGGTCCTGAGCTCTCCAATGATGTCTGAGATGCCAGTCGCGTGAGCGGAGCTAGAGTGGGGTCTACCAACGAGGATGGTGGAAAAAGTTTGTACCATCCAATCACCGTGCTTGATAGGTCCAAATCTTCCAATAAGATCTGTGCTACACCCATAAAACATTTGTGGTCCAATCGTCCATAGTCCCCCCACACTATCACCTGGAGGAGAGAAGAGTGGAGTCACCACAGTGTGGTTTGGTGGAGGCAAAAAGCACACAAGTACGAAAACATGATTTCCAAATTACCATACACAGTGGTATCTTGATTTAAGAGTTCAATTCATTCCGAGGCCATAACGCTGGCTTTCACACACATTAGTCCGTTTCTGTGTTCATGAAAGTAACCTAAATGAATTCCAAAAATGAGTTGGCTTGCTTGACAGTACTCTTATTATTTGCACCAGCAGTGATGGACGTGAGCGCAGCATTTCCACAGTGGAAGGAATGGGATTCGACAAGGGGGACCCCTGGACTGCGAAACAAACTGTTTACAGTTCTTCACAAGAAACAGGTGAATAAGAACATGGGAAACACACAATAAAAAAACGGGCAACACGCGTGTAACCTTGCCAGTGAAAGTACATCCATCACCGTCACGCAAGCGCGGCACTTACCAGGGCTTCAAATAGCACAATCACTTACACTTTTCGCTTTCTTGGGAGCCATACTGAGGGCTAATTTACAACCCCAACCAAAAAAAGATATCTGAAATTGTCGGCACTCCTAAGTCAAGGTACCACTATTATTGCAATATAATTAAACAAACTAAAGCAGAACAAGGGCAAGAATCAGGCGCTCACAGTCACAACCGCAGAACAAAAAAGGGTGAGACAAAACAACAACGGATAAACCACATTTTTAACAGGAATATTTTTCAGTGCTGGACTTGAATTCAATAAATGCTTTTCAGTCCTTATATTTCATTTTGACAATCAATAATAAAATGTCAGAATAAGAATTTGGAAGTTTTTCTAAATTCATATTTCAGCTGATTATAACAAACAGACGGAGATACCACGGACAAAGAAAAAAAAATTGGGGACCAAAATGTAATACGTGCTTTGAATGATCTTTTTTTCTGTAATTTGATTTTAAGAAATTTCCTGGACTATTTTTATGCGAATATCCCTGAAATAGACAAATTACAAAGAGGCGGTGGCACACAAGTGCATGTAATGAGTTGAGGGGAGAGCGGCACAATGCTGGCGAGTCACACACGGGACAATGTAAAACAAAAACCACACACCACAGTCCTTAGTCCAACAGAAAATCGAGTGACACTTGCAAGCAGACAAAAACAAAGAAGAAATGATTAAAAAAAAACCCTTCATTCTGTAAATAATGAATAATGTCATTTACATATGGTCAAGACATTCTGATTGATACATTTGAAATGAGAAGCTATTTTTGACGGTTCAGTCAGTAACACGTACACATACACGCGCGTGCACACCCACACGTGCACGCTCGCACACACACACGTGCACGCTCGCACACACACACACGCATACTCGGGGGATTTTACCTGAAGCACCTTGCCCTGTGGACTCTCATCAAATAGCAGATGCTGCTGGTAGAGAGGCTCCAGGGTCTTTCGTGCAATCTTAGTTTTCTTTTTGGCTTTACAAGTTCCACTATCCAGCAGATACACCTTGACGTAGGGGGCTGTTGATGCGGCAACGAAGTTAGATGGATTACAAAAATAGGCAGAACGGGATGATGGAATGGAAAAAGCAACTGCGAATATGGGGAAGTAGTTTAAGAAGACGGCAATGTCATGAGAACAAAGAGACGACAGAAATGTTGGTAACCTGGGAGGGATTTGGAGCCTGGTTTGGGGGTAAGGCCTCGTGCCCTGATCACCTCCACCTCCAACTGTCCTTTCTTGTCCATCAAACCAATTTGAACATCACCTGCACATGTGGGAAATGAACATCGAAAACAAAACAATACAAAGAAAAAGGCCTGTTGGTGACAGTAGTAAAATGACCGGAGTAACGCTCACCCATTGCGGGTGTTGCCAGTGTTTGCCGGCCAACCAGCTGACCGGGTCCTAGACCATCTAGGAAGTCACTGAACTGGCTGTCAGCCCCCAACCTCATTCCTGAGAAGATAAGACTGATACATACATACATACAAAAATACAGACAGACACACACACACATGCACACAATGCATTAGCTCACTCCTGCTGAGATGATGATTGTGAGCAGAACACCGGTCATGGTTTTCATCAGATCATGTTTCACTTTTGTGTGTTTGTAGTTCATGATTTATTGGAGCCGATGTCATTATTGGAACTAGATCATATTGTTTAACATCCTCCTTTAATTTGAAAATATTGTGACGTCATCCTGGCATCATTGCTGTTCCAGTGTATGATAGGGGTTGAAGCGCCTAGCATCGACTTTCCCACTCTTGTAGCGACGGTGATAACTTGAAGTTGATAAGATAAGATAAGATAAGATAAGATATCCTTTATTTGTCCCACAATGGGGAAATTTACAGTCCACAGCAGCAAGATAATGGGTAGAAAGAAGATCCATCGCCAATCACCCGTTTTGGCGTTAATAACACGGGCACCTCGTTGAAATCAACAGGTAGTCAATCAGCGCATTAAAGTAGCAGCAGTGCCTCTCAAGAGTAGAAATATTTTTACTCAAAATGAGACAGGTAGCACGGTCACTTGCAAAATATCCTGGTCTATGCTCAAATGCAAGAAATACACATCTGCCTGAAAAGACTCCCTCTAACATGAACTGAAAAGTAGTCTTAAATAGTCCCACCAGTCATCAGCGAATTTCACAAACGCCCTACTTGTAACAGTGAAAGACAAACAATATACAGTTGCCACAGCTAAAAAAAAAAACGAAGACAGGCGGAGGCGCGTACATCGAGTTAATGTCTGAAAGAACATCCAATCACGTCATGGTGGTGACTTGAACTGAGATGCGAAAAGGCCGTTAAAAATGAATGCCAAATCCAAATTTTTTGATCTGAGTCAGAACGGGTCATAACTTATTGTCCCATGTATTGTCTCAAATATTTGGGTGGCAACACTGATGTATAACGTGATGCATGTACGTGAGGGGTGCACATACGTCAAAACACGCTACATTCGAGTGCAACGCAGAGAAGCGTTTGCATGTGTATGGGAATATTTGCTTGCTAATGAACATTAAAGTCAACCGTTTCAGCAGTCGGTCAATAAAGCCCAACTGAGCAGAGTATCCCCACCCCTGTTAATTCACTGCTGGCCTCTCACGCCGTCACAGCAGCATATGAAGGCCGTTTGGTTGGGAGATGACCGGTTATCTTAGTGCTAGCTAGCTGTGATGATACAATGCAGATGGATTTAGTGGACCAAAGCAGAAAAAACCCAACCCTGGATTCTACCATTGGCCAGGGTATGACGAGGGATCCGGATCCGGATATGGAAGTTGAATAAAGCACAGCGTACTCGAGCACACTGCACTCTGTCCGCACTAATTTTAATGCAAATGAGGGATTGCGCTACAGTTGGCTGGTAAAAAGCTACTTCCATCCCACAACGGCGCAAGCGCCCCTTTATGCCCAGTGCCGCCCATGCAAAGTCTAGCAAAATACCAAAAGAATGAAATCTCCACCCATGCACACAGACTGCACTTTGCGCTAGACTTGAGTTGGGAGTGGAAATATCATTAGTTGAAGCAGACTGTTGTTGTGACTTGAGATAATGATCAGATCACGCTGCATGACCAATTTATGCATAAATCCGGGTAATTCCATAGGATTCAATTTGGTTTTCTTGCAACTGTACTTACTTTCCCTCAGAGCTGTAGCTGTTCATGCTGCCATCAGTGGATTCTCGACTGGCCTGACGGTTCATAGCTGAGCCTCCTCGAGGGTACTCCACTGCCATGCCCGTCTCGACGCTCCGTTGGATACTGCTGCTGCCAGCCTTAGCCACCTTCTTACCTGCTGGCGCCTCTGCAGTACAAAAAGAAAAATGCCTTTAGCGTTCTGAATATTTGCATGTGTTATTCTAAGTGCGTAATGTGTTATCTCATTCTTACAGTCTAATAGACGTACATGTGTCTAGACTTTCTAAGTTTCTGGTTATCATGTTGATTTGAAGGTAGGCCTGACAAGCTTGATAACAGGGTATGCATAACATCGCAGGCCAACAAATCCTCCATGTGATAAGATACAGTCTCGACCAATTTGCACATCTTGAAACTTTGAAACGTAAAATTTTACATGGCGGGGTCACGACTGTAAGTGGTAATAGTCCCTATTACCACAGCATACAGTTATGAGTTTTCTCATGTTTGAAAGGTGACACTTAAAGAGAAAAGGAAATCATGCAATCAGCACTGTGCATCCAAAAATGATTGGTTCAGACCTTTCCAAAAGCCATCAGTTTTGATTGATCCAGACATTCAGGTAATTGTTTCGAGACAATTATGGCCAAACGATTAATTGCATTCGCAATATAATCGTGATAAAACATGATTTTGTAATCGCAGACTTCGATTTGATGGGTCATTACTGTATTGAGAAGCGGAGGGGGGGAGGTGTTGAGGGGGTTTTCACAGCAGGCGTAATCGCTCGCGTTCAGTAGGTTTCCGTCCCATGAGACAGTAAGGCGAATATTCATAACATGCTTCAGCTTTTTCGCCTCGCAAGTTTAAAAAAAAAAAAATCCCCATTTGTGAAACAAAAAACTCTCACCGTGAATGCATGTTGTGTATTTTGTCATGTTTTGGCTACCGTCATATGTCGGAGGTCGTGTGTGTGGAAATGAATATCCGAAGACTGTTAAATGTGTGTCGCCCATATGTTTTAAATTTCTTTTTTTTTAATGTGCTGCCCATGTATTTTTTTATTTTGTTTTTTCTATGTGCCGCCCATGTACTAGAAAACGGTTCAGTTCAATTTACGCGTCTCTGATATTGAGACGATAGTGTGTGGTGCAAAGTTGTGAAGCGCTCAGATATTAAAAGATTTGCAAGTACATTTCAACGTACTTGCGAGTACATTTTAAAGGACTAAAATATGTCCGAACGTACTCTCAAGTACGTTTGAGCATATTTGCCAGTCAAAATGTTTTTATTCCATGATGGCAGATCCACTCTTCCATACCTGACTCATTCACGGTCGAGTAAATACTTGTTCACACCACACTTTTATGGCAGAATTATGTTGTCATTGTGAAGGCTTACCAAATTGCACGTCAAAGTATTAAGTAAGCTTCCACTACATACATAATCACAGGAAACTTTGATATTAATTAATGCTTTGTCTGCTTTATCCGTATCCTAAAGTGTATAATAGATCTGATTTTGTTTGTCCTAGTTAAGATGAATTGTTCTGAAATACATTAGGAAAGGACCTCGATGAAAAAAATAAAATCGCAAATTGCAATTTTGTGGAAAAAAATTGCAATTAGAATATTTTCCATAACCGTTCAGCCCGACAAGACAATAGAAAATAAATTAAGAAATCCAAACAATATTGCCACCAAACATCAATTTTGTCGGCTTCTTCCAGAACTGAACCACCTTTTGCTGCATTTAAGGACTTCTGGGAAGTTGGAAATATCCCACATTGTGCCATCAAAGTGTATCACTCAAATCAACAAAAAACATGGTGATAAATAATATTCTAAATAGGTAAAAATTGATTAATTTACCAGTCAAAGGAATAAATCAAATGCTTAGCGTCACTTTATACAGTATAATATTTGAGTGCATTTCCTTATCATAGGTTGGATATTTCCGACTTCTCGGCTTCTTGGAATAACCCAAATAATGTTGTTGAAGAGGATGGAGTAAGGAAGCGTGCTGAAAGACAGAGGTCAAGAAGGGCTGGGAGTAATGATGAAATTCAGCTCTGGTGAACTTCATGCCATCTCTTGCTGTCAATTTCTGCCTGGATTATATATGCGCACAATGTATTAAAAAAGAAAAACATTTAACTCGAAGCACTGATTGCGTACTGGAACATGCTGTTGTTTTTTTGGACACATTGGCTAGGCCAGTGCCCTGATACTCAGCCAGTGCTGGTCCGAAGCCCAGAAAAAAATGGGTGGGTTGTGCAGTATCTAGCCTTAAAAAAAAAAAAAAACTGCCCCAAACAAATCATGCCAGTAATTCTATGTGGCAACCTCTAATATGACAAGCTGAAAGTTGCAACATTATAGTCGGTCAACTTTTTAAACAGTATTTTTCTCTGTTGTAATAGCTGAGCCAGATGCTTCATCATTTTGTTAAACTGTGGGCCTCAATGGTGTTTCAACGAAATAAAAACAATATGAGTCTTCAATCTGATTTGAAGCATGACTCTATTTTTCATGTTGTAACTTTCTTTCCATTCTACGCTGTCTTTCTCATTTCTTTACCTTTCTGCCTGTCCACCGCCTTAACAGCCGCTTCTGAAATAACACATAACACAACCAATAAACAATAACTAACACCAAAGTACTGGAAAGACAGATTAAGGCATTAGCATGTATGACATACAGTATAGTCTCGTACTGTGAAGATACAGCACATGAATTGTAAATGCACACGACTGTAAGAGAATAAAGCCCATGTCATTGAGCATGCGAAACGCAGTGGTAATTGCTGAGGTGTTCTATTGATGCATCCTTAAAGCAGATATTGAACACTTTGTACATCAATGATATATGTATTTGAAGTCGTATCCAGTAGTGTCACTGATGGAGCAGCACTATACACACTGCCTTTTTTTTTGGGCAGCATGGACATTTTTTTTCCACTCAGTGACTGCAAGTGTACATTTGAATGTGTGTCTGTGCCCTGTGGTTGACTGTCGACCAAACCATCGTGCAGTTTGCCTTCGCTGGAATAGATTTCATCCCTCCATCCATCCATCCATCCATTTTCTGATCCGCTTTATCCTTACAAGGGTCTAGTATGTAAAATGCCATGGTGATGTTTCTTTTTCATGCCACCATTTTTTTTCTTTACAGAGGAGGACCCTGCATGATTTTTTTTTTTTTTGGGGGGGTGGTCTCTGACCTGTCTGGCTGAGCTGCGAGGTACTCCGACTGCGTCTTGAAGGTAGGATGGCAACAACACGCTGGCTGAGGCTTGAGCGACGCTTTTTGATCCCACTTCCCAAGCTCCCGAGGGCGGTGTCTGATTGGCTGCCATCTGCATGCTCCATGCCATAGATCTCGCCACTCACACTGGTACTCTTCAGAATGTGGCGGCCCGTCGCACGCATGGCTCGACTGATCATTGGTTTTGACAAAAATCACTCACATCACATCATTGGAAAAATAACCTGCTTGAAAACACTAGTGCGTATAATGTCTGTACCTGAAGCGTCCTCTGGGTCTCTCTGACTGGATGGACATGTAGCTGGTGCTACTAATCCGAGAGGCACTGCTGGTTCGAGAGATGGCTGATACATCGCTGACATCACTGTCTGAGGACTTATGGGAAGCATTCTCACTGCTCGTCTTGTGGTCCTTGAAGAGCTGCGGGAAACATCATATAAATGATGTTAGTGTCGTGGTTCACATGACTGACATTCACACGATAATTGCTTGATAACCAAAATTGTAAATGTGGGGGGGGGGGATGATTGAGGAAGATTTGGAGGAACTACTGGGTTCTCATGGAGAGGAGCTGACGAACGGAGACCTCGTGGAGTTGGAGGCGCAACAATGTGCCGAGGAAGAGGAGGAAGACGACACACCTATACCCATGAAGAAGTTTGAGACGAAATTGTTGGCCGAGGAGTTTTCTTTTTTTGACAAAGCCCTTGCAATTTTCGAGCAACAGGAACCAAATGTTTAGCGCTGTACGAAGGCTGCAAACCAAATTAAGGATGCAATACAGTGCTACTGCATCATTTATGAAAAGGAAAAAAAAAAAAAAAAAAAAAACGGAACCGTCCAATCGTCCTTGGATCGGTTCATTCGGCCGATACCCTCTACCTCTGAAGAAGCTGCGCCTCACTCAACCCTCTACTTTTTTTCCTTTATTAAGAGCAGCAGGAGGAAGAAGAAGAAGATGAAGACTCTCCCTAACATGTTAGTGACGATGACGACAACGATGTGATGACCCTCTACCCATGCTGTGACTCTCTCTCTTTTCTTTTTTCCTCCAGTGTTACACATTTTTAAAAACCATCGTGTTTTGTTCCTATTTAGTGTTGTTAACGCAGTACAAACCCATATAGGTTACTTATACAAGCCTTAAATATATGTTCCCTTCTAAAGAATGCCCTATAACGACTTAGGACCAAATTCAGCTAACGTTTGGAACGTATGTTGTTTGTAAGTTGTCTGTATATATATATATATATAGATACACACACACACACAAGCACACGCACACACACTCATTTTCTTATGAGTCTGATTCACTATTATGCGACATTATTAAGATGTGTTTTCAAATCAGTCTATGCAACTTATGGTTCTGTGTCACTCAATAATGCGATTTTTGACTACTTATTTCGGAACTCCCAACGTAAAAGACGACCTGAAACCCACCTCCCGTTTGTTCTTGAGTGCTCTATCCAGGTCCTGCTTGCTGGAGTTACTTGCAGCTGACATCCGGTTTGAATGAACTCTCATTTGGAGTTGACGGACGCGCTCCTCTGCTACCAGGGCTGGACAAAAACAGAAAATAAAACAAAGATTTTATTGTAAGAACTTCTGCTTTAACATCTAGTATTCTGGGAGATGGCTACGTGGTTTAGCATAAAAGTTTTGCTGTCAGAGGTGTTTTCAAGAAACACAGCTGATCAGATGTACTTTAAAATAGTACAAGTAGTCAAAAATCAACTATGTACCATATAGTAGGAGAATAGCATAAACCCGTTTACGTTTACCTTGTTCTACACTGTTGCTCTTGGGGGGAAGCTGGGGGAGCTGCCTCACTTTGCGAGATGAGGATGATGTCACTGAAGAGTTAAGAGGTGTACCACCTTGGAGGTGTCCCCTATTATTACGTAACAAAGAAAATGGGGAACAGACAGTGAATTTGATCATTTCAGGAGAAGAGAGAAGAAAAAACACAAGAGAATATAAATTAAATCCAAAATATTCATGGAAAGGAATTCAAGACATTTGGTGAAATTCAAACCCAAATCCAATGACGTTGGGATGTGTTAAACATAAATAAAAACAGACTACAATGATTTTCGAATCAAGTTCAACATATATTTCATTGACTCAATTCAAGGATATTGAATGTTCAAACTGATTGAACTTTTTATGGATGCAACACGTTCCAAAAAATGTAGGACAGGTGGCAAAAAAACTGATAAAGTTGAGTAATGCTCAGCAAACATCTGTTTGGAACGTCCCACAGGTGAACAGGCTAACTGGGAACAAACCAATGTCAGGAAACACAGTTTGGTGCTACATCTGTAAGTGCAACTTAAAATTCTACTCTTCAAAGCAAACGCAATTTATCAACAAAACTCAGAAATGTCGCCGGCTTCTCTGGGCCCAAGCGCATCGAAGATGGACTGATGCAAAGTGGAAAATTGTTCTGTGGTCTGACGAGTCCACATTTCAAATTGTTTTGGGAAACTGGGGACACTGTGTCCTCCGGGCCAAAGAGGAAAAGAACCATCTGGACTGTTATGGAGGCAGAGTTCAGAAGTCAGCATCTGATGGGCTGTGTTAGCACCATTAATGATGAAACGTACATACGGGTTTTGGAGAAACATGCTGCCATCCAAAGAACGTCTTTTTTATGGATGCCCCTGCTTATTTCAGCAAGACAAAGCCAAACCACATTGTGCACGTGTTATAACAGAGTGGCTTTGCAGTCAAAGAATGCGGGTACTAGACTGGCCTGCCTGCAGTCCAGACCTGTATCCCACCAAAAATGTGTGCCGCATTATGCAAGTATGGGAAGTAATTCCACCTACAAAGCTTCAGCAATTTGTGTCCTCAGTTCCCAAATGTTTATTGAATGTTGAAAGAAAGGGTGACACAGTAGTAAAGATGACCCTGTCCCAGCATTTTTGGAACACGTTGGTGCCTTAAAAATATTATGATTACATTTATCAATTTGAGCATTAAATATTTGTAGTGCAGCGGCCCAGTGATTCAGTGGTTAGCGCGTCGACTTCACAGTGCAGAGGTACCGGGTTGAATTCCAGCTCCGGCCTCCCTGTGTGGAGTTTGCATGTTCTCCCCTGGCCAGCGTGTGTTTTCTCCGGGTACTCCGGTTTCCTCCCAATTCCAAAAACATGCATGGCAGGCTGATTGAACACTCTAAATTTGCAAAATTGTCCCTACGTGTGAGTGTGAGCGCGGATGGTTGTCGTCTCTGTGTGCCCTGCGATTGGCTGGCAACTGGTTCAGGGTGTCCCCCGCCTACTGCCCAAAGACGGCTGGGATAGGCTCCAGCACTCTCCGCGACCCTTGTGAGGATAAGCGGATCGGAAAATGGATGGATGGATGGATATTTGTAGTGTATTCATATAGGTTGAACATGATTTGCAAATCCTTGTATTCTGTTTTTATTTATGTTTCGGGTTTGTAGTTCAGTCAATTCGATAAAACAACCAAAAATATATCACTAGTTTGAAAAACATTTACATTTTGCTTAAAACAACAATCAGGGAAAGGTGGCAAAAACATATAAGCCATCGAGAAGCAAGGGGTAGATTGGTCAGCAAATTAAGCAGAAACAGATTCTGTAAACAAGATTTACACACACACACACACACACACACACACACACACACACACACACACACACACAAACATAAGATGGATGGTGGAAGTGGGTGAAAGTGGAAATGTCTAACTCTGAAAGTACTTAGCACATACTGTACATTTAAAAAGTTGAAATTACCATATTTTCTGCACAATAAGACGTTTCGGATTATAAGGTGCACCTTCAACGAATGGCCTATTTCATAACTGTTTTCATATGATCCACTGCATTATAAGGCGCATTGAATAGAAGCTACAATAGTGGCTGCGATTGTGCTATGCATTCAATAGATGGCGCTATGCTAAAAGGAATGCAATACAATACAATATGGCTTTATTTATACAGAGCATAGTCATGCAGAACTGGTCACAAACACGGACATGGAACATAACCACAAATGGCATGAAAAAACACTGTGGCGAAGTAGTGTGTGGCGAATGCACATTTCAATTAGTGTCGGTCACAACCCTTTTAGGTTACAATTGGTTCCTGCTAATAATCACCACTAGATGGCATGGGAACACTAACAGGGAAACAACTCAATGGGGAATATCAATAGATTGTAACTTTATACATAAGGCGCATCGGATTATAAAGCGCACTGTCGGCTTTTGAGAAAACTGGATGCTTTTAGGTGTGCCTTATGGTGCGGAAAATACGGTATTCAATAGAGAAATTGAATGACAAAATCATTACTGCTTTTATACATCCGCTGGCTGACAGAGGGACACAAACATGTCCACACGAAACAATGATAAACACAAAAAAATAGAGTAGATTATTCTGAGGAAGTTTGGGCTTAATTTGTCAAATGGAATGTAACACGGAATCAAACAGTTATAGCTTGTTCCTACTACAGTGGCTTGAATAAATGAAAGAGCATTTGCTTCTCATTGGATGATTTGAGGGGAGAATCCCCTTACCAAAAGGCTGCAGGAGCCCATAAGACGAAGGTTTTACTCTGGCGCGCACACATGCAGTACGCGTGTGCAAAAGGCATCAGAGAGCAGACAAAAATGGGGGTAATTAAGAAGAGGAAAAAAACTAAATTATATACCGTATTGGCCCGAATATAAGACGGCCCTGATTATAAGACAAGTTTGATAAAAGACTTTTTGAACACCAAATAAATTTTTATGCATCAAATAATTACAGTACATCTGAAACAAATGATTATAACTATATATTTGAGAGAAAAAGCATGTTATTTTGTCTCATTCAGATCTTAATATCTGAACATTTAAATATGTAAACTATTATTTTCTTCTCTTTTCTTTCTTACCGCTATTTTTTATTTTTCTTCTTCGTGCTACCGCTATTTTTATTTTTATTCTTCGTGACAGGGGTTTGCTTTGGCCTGAGGAGTCAAGTTCAACATTCGCTTCAATGATATCTGGAGCCATCTAGCGTCGTGAATGGGTATAATGTCTAGACCCCGAATATAAGACGACCCCCCACTTTTTCAGTCTTATTTCAATGCAAAAAAACACCGTCTTATATTCGGGCCAATACGGTATAATAAATTATGTCAGATCGGTATGAAAACACAAAGGGCCCTATTTTTGTTCCCAGTTTATATACAATACAATAAGTTTAAATCTTATTTTAAATTTTAAAAAAAGTTTAAATCTAGAGCAGAGCGCGGTCTAACTGGGCACATGTCTGGGATTTTCTTTCTTGTGGAATTTTGCTCGACTTTGCACAGGTTGAATTGGGCGCAACGGGGATTTGCGCCTTTGTGCACCGTTGTGGGATGGAACAAGCCGACTCCTGGCCAATCGAAGCGCGCTCCCCACAATTCCATTAAAATCAGGGCGGCCAAAGTGCACGCGGAAACTGAAAACGATTTGCTGCAGTCCGTGCATGACATTGGCAGGTAAACTGCCCTTGCCAATGATGTCGTCGGCCGTGCATGCGACGTAAGCAATTGGATACCACTTGCAACCATGTCCGTTCGTGACCCGACTCCTTCCCCAATCGTGACTGCGGTGCTATTAAAACCATTTTTAAGATGATAATTATTATAATTCGCTCAATTAATTGATTTCTACAATTATTGAGAGGGATTCCCCCACGCTGTTGTCATATTTCTGAATGAAATCCGGTGACATCCACCACGCAATTTTGTCTTCCTGCGCCTCGATCAAATACACGAACATTGTGTTCAACCACGTGCGCTACACAATGTACCTAGTTTTTGCGAGTCTATCTTTTGGTGTAATTTTTTTACCCAAATAGCGAGTGAGCCGCGGAAGCAACGCCCAGTAAGGTGTCGCATGTCTACCAAATTCATAACACGCCAAACCATCCACCCAGGACGAAAATGATGATGCGCCCGTCTTAACGCTAAAAACAGAATTATGCCGCTTTTCCACAAGCCCAAAACAACCCTACACCACATCACATGGCATCAGTTGTTTTTCCATTACAAAATCCGTGCGGAAGGATACGGGTGGTATCAACTAAACTGTGCAAGCTTGCGCTGCATTATTCCTACTCGCAGCATGTCCTAACAAGTAGCGAGTCTTAGCCACGCGTGAGGTAGCGATGTGGCAAAGTACAGCCCATTTAATGCAAAGAAGCTGTCACATATAGACAAAAATATCTATTTCCAGGTTTAAGACAGCCGGCCACAGTCAAGCCAAAAATACAGTGTATACACAGGTATTTTGTGCCTTTCAACAATATTGAAACATATTTACAATTTCATGTGCAGCATGGATGAATTACAACGATCATGATTTCATTCTGAATGAAGAGGTCACTCATTCATTCCGCTGTCTCCCCGATTCGAAGGCTTATCGTCCTGACTCTGTAGTATCTGAAGCCCTCGGCAGACACCCAAAGCCACCATCCCTGAGGCAGGGGGCCAAGATCAGGCAGGCCGGGGCAGTGGCGAGCTTCTACTCTGTTGCTGGAGACCTCTCATTGAAGTGAATGGGACACCGCAAGCAAGCAATGCACACGCTTGAGAAAATATTTTCTCTTAATCATCAAAAATGCATCAATTAGTACAAATGAAACTGGACACGTGCATCAGTGTTGTTGTAAAATTATTTTATGTTGATCGTATATAATATATTGTTATGACTTTGAGATGGCCGGCTCGTCTTAAGTTCCTTGCTGCATCGCTTTCTGTCAATCAGAAAACAGTGATGACACGGCATCGGTTGGCCTGAGGTGGCCGGCGCTTTAGAACCACCTTTGAGATGGTTCCGGAAATCAGTTGCTTTGAAAGCGCTCAGGCTCCAAAAGGTCTAATGGAAATGCAACCCTCCGGGGCCAAGCAAGGCTGTCTCAGTGTGGAACCGGGCAAATGGGAAAGCGCCTTTCGTGACATGATGGGTGCAGGGACAGTGCCAGGATTTCTTCTCTCCTGGAGCTAAAGCGGGGCTTGATGGATACATAGGGGGAGTTCAGAAAATAATTCAGATATATTTTAGAATACTGTGATTGGCTGGTAACCAGTTCAGGGTGTCCCCCGCCTACAGCTGGGATAGTCTCCAGCACCCCCGCGACCCTCTTGAGGATAGGCGGATTAGAAAATGGATGGATGGATTTTTTAGAATATCAAATAAAATACCTACACAGATTTCTAACAGGGCAAGAGCCTCTCCGAGCCCTGGTGTAGCCCATCCCGAGATGGGTGTTATCAGGGTGATATATAAAAGGGACTCTGTCACAAAAAATATGTATATGTGTGTGTGTGAGTGAGTGAGTGAGTGAGTGAGTGAGTGAGTGAGTGAGTGAGTGAGTGAGTGAGAGAGAGAGAGAGAGAGAGAGAGAGGGTGTTTGTGCAGATGCCTGAATAAAATGTACCTCACTGAGTGGAGTTTCAGGCACCACAGAGTAAAATAAACAGTAGTATGGATGACAGTCATGACACACATACACATATTAAAACTTGTTGCCAATGAAACTTCTAAACCATTGTTGAGAACTTGGTCTTGGGCAAAAAATGAATGTGCGCACATAGAAGCTGCAAATGCAATTCCCAGAACACCACCCCAAAAAAACCAACAACATAAAAAACAAATACTTTATGTCAATGCAAGAGGCAGACACAATTGCGCACAATTTCACACTAAAAGCAGTCCAAGCTACCGCAAGTTAAAAACGAGCACAAACTACAGCTTCATAAGGGGAGGAAACGATACGAAACCAACAAGACAAAACAATGTCAACACTATCCACAACCAGAAACACAAACCAGCGCAACTCTTGGAAAAGAGAGCAGAAAGATGCACAAATGCAAAACCTTTACACAATGTGGATGGCAAACTGTGTAGAATTTGTCTGTACATTGTTACTCTGACAAATTCTACTTTGTATGCCACACTGTCACTGTGTCAAAGTCGTGACCACAGAGTACCAGGAATTTAGGACAAGAAAGCTAGCAGGAAAAGTATAGCTTGTGATTTTATCCTGTATGTGTTCAAATAAAGGACACTATTTAACGTCACTACCGCTGACATAGAAATTGTAAATGTAAAAGCAAAATGAACACAACTTCACGCTGGTGAGGATTCCCTGGCGTGAAGAGCAAAAAATACATGAATTAAAAAATACTATTGATATTTAAATCGCAATTCAAGTATATCTGTGCTTTACTCCACACAAGATAAAATCACGTTCTACTCATTTTTTTAAATTTAAAAATAGATTAGCAATATTCAAGTTCATCAAAAGTATTTAAAAAAAAATGAAAAAGTTTACAAAGAATTAAGGATGAAAAACACGTGAAAACATAAATTGTAGTTTGAAAGAAAACAAAGGGCAATAATTGATGGAAGTAATTGTTGTATATGAAAGTATTTCTTAAGTTGCATAAAGGTTTTAAGTTGGTACTCAGTGGTGTCACAAGTCGAGCTCAAGAGAGTTGAGAGAAAAGTCATGGGTCCACAAAAGGGTACCTGTCATCTTCAGGGGAAGCATGTTGGATAAAAATCCTGGGGCTCGGAGGACGTCTCCGGGGCAATGAATGGGACAATGATTTTCTATGTGTGCACAAGGACAAAAATAACTTTGCTGAAAAAAAATGGTTTTGAGTAACCACTAGTATTTTTCGGTCCAACACAGTCTGTCACATAACATGAATGTACAACACCATTAGTATTTAAAAATCCATATTATAGACACGAAGTCTTGTTTGATGCTCATAATGTAAAAAAAAGATGCCTATGATGAAAGGTAAATGATTGACACATGTACATTATATACTCTAAGTGTAATTGATGTAAATGAAACCGCTACATCACCTAAAACTAGGGACTGATGTTTCCAAGTCTTATATCTTTATGTCATATGTAAACAGGACAGACTTACCGGCCCAACATTCGGCACATTTTATGACACTGTCAGAGAGCTCTGCGATATTAAATATTTTTATACTTTCTACCACTTGAGGGCAGCAGAGGTAATCCTATTCCTTATTTGATCATTGCTTCAGAAACTGTACTGCAGCGTACAGCCAAAACCGCCTCAATCAGCCAAATTTACGAAATTACATTTCATTTAAAGCTCTATTTCATTTCACTTCTTGGAATATTAGTATTTTACTGACTATAGTAAAACACCACCAGGAAACAAATGTCTTCATCTTTTGTACTGCAGGCACTACTGTATTGCTATGATTTAAACTGTGGATACCAGACATAAACAACTGCAATTGTTTAGGACAGCAAACCAAGATAGTCACACAACTCGGTCTCACCAAGCAGACACATTTCTCCGGAAATGATGAAGGACTGTATTTGACATAAATTACTGAAGGTCAAATTCTTGGATTAAGATCATGTAAGTAGGATAGCGAATTAGGAATGTGTGAGTGGTGAAATGAATCACAGCAGAAGAAGAATTAGAGGTTGAGGTGTACAACAAAAAACTGAAAAAGCAATTGTCTTTCACCAATCACTAGTAGAACTCTTAACTTACCGGTAATTGATCAATGAAACGTTACTGCTAAAATCATTAGAATGAAAACAGTGTTAATTTGAACACTAGTGAAAAAGAAAAAATGATCAACAGTGAGTGCCTTGGGGCGTTCTGAGGGTGAGATATTTTTGAAAAGTGGGGAAAAAAGTGCAAGAGGAGGGTGGTGGATACAGAGCATGGTACCTTTCCAATTCAGGTGAGGGGACATGATAATCTGGAGTCAGACAGTTGGTGCTAGCACTCCTAACCCTGTCCAGAGAAGGCTGAAGATCACTAGAGGCATCACAGCACAACATGCCATCCAATGGAGGAAGAGGAGGATGGAGAGGAGAGACAGGGCAAGAGGTCAACCACAAAGAGAAAAACAATGGACAAACACAAAACTTACTTCAAAAGAAAGTTTGGTTGGATTCACAAAAGGAGAAGTCTGAGAACTAAGCCATGCCTGGCTGCAGGGCACAATGATGTGGCCGGGATGCGTCTTTAGGGTGCAATTACCTGAGTTACCAATCTCACCGTGTGACGACGGTGTAATTATCAGGGCGGGGATTCCAGAATGGAGCTTAGCTTAGCTTTTGACATGCTTGCACGGTACACTTGTGACTGATCATATCAGATTTCCCAAAACAGCATGCATTGCAAATAAAGATAGAGCAGAACTGAATCTAATTGGAAAGAAGTTACTGAAATGTCCTTCGTCAACCATAGTAACAGCGGCTAATTGGTATTTCATACTTACTACGACACGCACAAAATACTATTTGAGAAAATCATGAATGTAACGCCACAAAGGTTGGCCATATGCTTCAAACAAAGGGAAGGTATGAAATCAAATTGACAATATTGTACAATACAGAATCATCGATCGCTGCATTTAGTTGTTGGCATTTCGTAAAAGTGTGTTTATGTAAATGTTTACCTTCAAACTACTTCTTTTTATTCATAAGAAATATTTCTTCACCTCCACCAAAGATTTTCTCCCCCAAAATGCCATTCCAATAAACACTGTAGTAGACTAGAAGTACAGCATACCAAACAAGCAAGTCTATAAAAGTGCTTTAAATGTGACTCACACTATGATGACATTGTAGAATTCAAAGTTGTTTATGACGATACATTGGAAAAATATACATACATATTTTAATTGTGACATAAATTACACATTTAAGCATGACAGAAACCTTAATTGTAACAAAAAAAAAACAAAACAAAAAAAAAACAGTAATACGGTGGAACATTGTGAGAAATGTACTGTGCAGTGTGCAGTGAACTAGAGGTAGGAGGAAGTCATATCTGAAAGTCAGGTTTGGAGAGCAAGTCCCAAATCCTATAATTGTCAACGAGTCAAGTCAGGTGACTCACATCCCACACCGCTGCTATGGATGCGTTGGAACACTTTAATGTTTTGTTTGAAGCATATTCACCGTACCTTCTACTTAACTCTTCAGGTGATTGTATTTTTTGCATAAAAGTGGCATCCTGGGTGGGAGGGTTTTACTGTGCCTAGTCGACCTCCTGAATTACGGTAAGCGTGCATGTCAGCAACAGAAGCGGCAAAATGGACAAGATTGCAGGAGAAGCGAAGAACAATGAATTGTGTGCGGCTGTTTGGACAACAGAGAGAGAGATTTCCATGGGGCAAATGAAGAATAAACTTTATCTGTGGTTTTATGCAGTTGAGTATGTCATGGTAGAAATGTAGTGTACTTTCGCAGCTTTTAGGATTTAATTCTGTCAGTTATTGTACAGTTACTGTATATCCATTAAATGTGATTATTATTCTTATTATTATATATTTTTTTACCAGCCGGGCTTTCCAAGGTCATACTGTAAGCTTGCTGACCAGATGCAATCAAGCAATTTTATTTTTTATTTTTTACCGATAAAGCATTTTGTCTAAAGATGTATGGCTTTACTATTAATGAGGCAAAGCGTTCTCTGAGAGATTACATGCACCCCTTTGACTAAAACTTGAGGTAACGACTCAAATTTTGTGGACTACTTCAGCTTTCATATTTTAAAAACACAGTGCTACAATATGTTTGTTTGTTTTTTTTATTATCCCCACAACTTTTGGTAAACCAGACAAAACAGTAAAGGTCCTGAATAACTGTTAACATTGTAGCCTAAATATTGACTTTGTTGATTCTTAATGTTTGTCGAGTATAAAACAGAAACGTGTCAAAACATAAATATTTTTACAAGTGTAAACAGGAAAACGACGTTAATGAAACAAAATTTGAGTCACTCGCGAATGAAGGTAATGATTTGCATTGTCCTGCAGTGCCCTCCTGTGTCTTACAGGCAGCATTGCAAGCGAATTACTTGAATGAGATCCACTGTTCTCCAGATTTCTTTTTTTCCCAAAATATTAACCCATTTTGGTGCAATTTAGCGGTAAACATTATTGCTTTAGTAGTGACTGACCCGTCTCCTGACAGCTGTTTAAAAGATAATCAATGTGTAACATGTAATCTCTCTATAAATCCTTACTAATGTTTTGGTTTGTTTGTTTAGGATGAATAATGCATTCAAAAGTATGACAATTGTCTTTTTAACTTCTCACAACAGGATAATGCGCTGGGTGAGACTGGGTTTTACAACATTGAACACTGTCATTGGCTCTTTCACGGAAATACGATGCAAGTACAACTTCTGAGCCAGACATTCACACCCAGAAGCACATAGCATGGAATATGACATGAGTGACCAAGTTACCTTAAGTGGATGCACTCAGCACTTTTGCCTCGCATTGATTGGTGGATCATGATGACCTCACTGTGGTAACCATGGGGATGGATGACACATGAGGAAATCAACAACAATTCCCCAAAACAGGAGAGCAAAAGGGAAAAGAGAGTGAATTGGAACGAGAGGACGCTATGCGCAAACACAAATGCAGACAGGAACACACGCTCGCATGCCAAAACACACAAATTACAATGTACCCTTTTTCAAACAAGTAATCAGTAGGCTATAGCACCAAACTGCTCAAGGTCCAATCCAACCATGAAAAGCAAAGATTTGCCTCACAATTGTGCAAAAAAAAAAAAAAAAAAAAACAACCATTTTACTTGACTCATAGAATGAGGTTTCACCATCAGTGGCATTCACACACTCCATAAAATCAAATGTTTGCCCCTTTCCAGCATACACTACAAGGCTGTCAGTGTTGCTCTAAATACAAGTTAGGCAATAAGTGAACATACAAGGATTCAAGGGAAATACCTGTCATCCAGGTATTCCGGATCCGTGCGGTGACCTCTCGCAGAGTCATAGTAGCGGGTCGGAGACCGAGAACGCCTGGAGTGCGAAAGCTCATCGTCGAGACTCCTGAAAATAAATATCTAATTAAAGACGGAAATGACTTATGTCACTGTAGTGGTCAGGCAATATGGCAAACAATTCTTGGCTGGGCTCAGTTGGCTCAGACTGTCAAAAGCAGAGCTGGCAGTACAATGAGTTCCGGAGTAGTTGGCCATTTCATTAGAAGATGGGCTCCGTTTGATGGTTTCCAACATTCCTCCTCTCCCACACACTGTCATGTACACTGAGAAAAGACAGTGTGTTGAATTTACTCAATTTCATTTTGTCAAGTGGTTGCACGAAATAAGATCATTTGTGTTCGGATACACTTTATAAGTAAACGACAACACTACTCACAGTATCCATTTAGATTCAGATGTTTTTATTTTACGCAACCGCTTCATCAAGCAAAATGGAGTAAATTCAACACACCGTTTTTCTTTTCGGGGCACCGCAACATTTGCCTTTTCCTACATATTGAAGATGTGGCACCAAATGAAAACACGACTCAAAACGAAAAAAATCTGCATTTTTTGGGATGTACTACAGAAGAAAAGTACTTTTTCAAAGTCCAAGAATTTATAGGTATTAACATGAGGAAGATCTTGGTACTTACACGAAGAGCAAAATGTTGCAAGAACGTTTTGCAAACACATTTTCGATTGGCATTTTGGATACCATTTTTAAAGTCATAATGGAGCCCACTATCGCACAGCATTGACCCTTCCAATGAAACGTCATTTTCAAATCATGTCACTTCTCACCTTTGTGCAGGGACATTGGCTGGGCGGGAACGCATATATCCCTGCTCCTCGCGGTGGGGGGATACTGAGCGAGAACGTATATGATGAGAAGTCGTCCTCTGGCGCTCGGGCACCTCCAGGGTGGACGTGGGCTCCCGTTGTCGCTCCCTGCCACGTCCCTCTGCTGCCAGTGATGATGCATGTAAAACGCAGATGGATACACGCCAACTAGTCATTCACAAGTACCGGTAAATGAACCTTTCAAACACTGCATCAAGCATTATTTCAGAGCTTATAGGCAAACGATCAGGATGTCTAATCTTGTGGACGGACGGATTTCATTTATACCAGCCTGATCTGGAAATGTTGTAGACTGTTACTTGTGACACATTCGTAAAATGATAAGTACATCAAAATCACTGGGCCATTTCACTTTTCCGATGCCATCTCCACTGAAAGGATTAAAACAGTGGGGCTAATCCCTTTATGTCGACCCAGTACATTTGGGTTGGACATCAAAAGATGAATATGAGACAAGAGATCAACATTTTGGATTTTATTTCCAGTTACATGTAGGTCTGAATTTAGGAGATTGTATCTTATGTTTGAATGCACCCACTTTTCACGCAAACAAAAGTGTTTAATACAACCTCACTTAGTTTCAACTTTCTATGAAACGGATTCTTCATGAAATAAATTGTGTGTAGTCCACTCAGTTTCAGATGTGTGTTTTGCATGTAAATACTTTACACTTTTGGAGCAATCATAAAAACCAGAGAGCTGTCTGTGTAAGAAAAGCGATTGTGAGGCCGAGTGAAGATGAAAAATCAATTAGAACATTGCACATTGGCAATGGTACAAATGATACACGATCAAAGGCAAACCGTGAAGAAAAATGGAACGTCCAGGATGGAATTTGCCAAAAATTACAGAGATGAAACCCCCAACCCCCCCCCGCAAAAAAAAAAAAAAAAGAGCAAGGAAACGTTTTTTAAAGACTGATGACATTATGCTTAGCCTTTACCAAAGTGACGGAACGGAAGTTTTGTGAGTAAAAAAAACGATATGCTTGCATGGCTTCTTCTGGGACAGGCTCTCAAATGTTCATTGATGATGTACAAGAGTCCTTGTTTTACAATGCCAAGTAGTTTTTAGGTCACGACCGGTGTGCTATGAACCAGTTTAAGCAGTGGCGTATGAATAAGTTGTCCACAAGAAGGCACGCTCGGTTACCACTTGACTTCCTATTTTTCATTTGACCATTTAAGAGTTATGTCCAAAAAATGTTTTTTGATTTGGAGGTCCTTACGCAAGATCCAAAACACACAGAATGATCCAATCAATACTGGACCCTGCAGGACCAGAGGCCTGGTCCCACTGCCACCCACTCCCAAGTTATGTGGCTGCCGCTGGGTGACTTTGGGACGTCTGGGATCCGTCCCTTGAGGGAGGGATACTGTTAGGTTTTTGTTTAGATTACATTTGGTTTTGTTCCCTCATGCGCCCTTTTTGTCTGCACCCTGTTCTCGTCATCCGTGTCCCTTGTGTTTAACCAATCAGCTCCCTCCACCCTTTGTGCCTTTTCCAAGTGTTTCTCGTTGTCTCGTCACTTAGCTTGTATTTAGTTCCCTGGGTTCTGTCAGTCATGGTTGGATCATTGTGAGTGTCTGTGTGCTCTGTCACCTTTTGTTTTCTGTCATAGTTTTTTTTTTTTCGCTACTTGGGTTTCTTGTGATTTTCAGGACTTCGTTTGAGTACTTCAGTTAGTTTTTCTCGTGAATTCCTGCAGTATTTTTTTTGTTAATATATTTTGCTCAGTCCACCCCGCTCCTCCGGCCTCCCTGCTATTTGGGGTCCTCTACCTACCACCTCGCAAAACTTGAAAGAGATTAAAGAGTGTATCCCCGGAGACAAATGATCTGAATGTGTTGTGGAGAGAACTTGGAAAAAAAGGATTGCAAAGAAAAATGCAAAGGTGATGTCAGCGGGCCAGAGTCTTGATGCAGTTATCACAAGTCAAGGATTTGCAATGAAATAGTCACAATCTGTTTCAAGACTCTCGCCAAAATGCACTTTTGTTATGAATCAATTCTGGCTCAGATCCAGATGTAAAGATCAGGAAATAAAAACTCAACTCTTGATCTCTTGTCTCATGTTCATCTCTTGATGACAAATTTAATGTCTCTAGCCTCCAGCAAAACTAAAGAAATCAACCATGCTCCATGCTTTTGGAGGGGAGTAAATATGGAAATTGGATTGCAGTGAGCAAACATTTAATGGAACTGAAGAGTGGGAATAATTTATTTATTTATTAAAGAATTATTCTGTATTGTAAAATAATAAAACAAATCATTCTTTGTTGTTGCAGCAGGACATCAGCTAAAGATAAAAATAGAAATAAAGAGCGTGATCAGCCTTGAAGGCATATGTGCATCCTTGCTGGGCTTTGTTTTGATCCCAAGGTCCCTGGCTTCATTTCCAACAGTGCAATACCTCAAAGCTTGCAATGGCCCACTAGTTTCTCTTTGAGTGGGTCTACCATTTTTCCTTCCCATTTATATCTACCCAGACGCACCAGATGGTTTGTTTTACAAAACAGTTTGTTTCTCAAGCCCATCTGGGAACGACTTGATCTAAGGTGTTCAGAAAGAAGGGGAACTTTTCCGAAAAAGTTGCAAGGTGACTGGATGATGGTTTTCATCACAAAAAGCATTGATTGCGGTTCCATGCTTTTTATTTTGTTTGAATGAACAAATAGTGCCTTGTTCTGATCAAACTGCTGCCATTAAAATGCATCCACACCTATCTTTTAGTGTTGCCTTTTGTTTAGAAGCTTCTTTCGAGCTTTGAAGACATTGAAACCAACACAAAACTAATGACAATTGCCTTTTGTCTTCTCATAGGATGCTCTGCAGTTAGCAGTTTCATTAACAGTATACTTTGCAAAATGAATTTTCAAGATTTGATACCAGCATTGTTGTGAATGTGCGTGACTCACGAGTTTAATGAACGTATGACTTCTCGCCATAACCCTGACACAAAAGTGATGTGATGAATTTGACCGATGTACAGAAATGTTCTGAAGTAGTCAATGATTCTGATGATTATTATTGTACAAGAGAGGGTTGAAATCATCTGTGGAAATGATTTAAGAACAAGGTGAACTAGGAAACTAAAGCAGATAAAAACAAAGACCTCTATAATTCATTTTACAGTGAAACTCCTCTACAACGAAATCATGTTTGCAGCAAGAAATTTTTCACAACAGGGGGTTTTTCACTGTAGCAAATTTGATCTCAGATGTAAGCACACACACACCCACACACACAAATGTATGTGTACACGCACACACAAACGTTTGTGTACTCTATTTTTATTCCAATAGTACATAAGTATGAGCACACACTTATTTGACACTTCATATTGTCAGTGTAGAAAGAAAAAAAGGGAAAGAAATTGCAAAATTTACGATCAGCATTCACTTTCACTTACATCAATTTCTTGGAAAATGTATTTTATTTTGCTTGCTCCGTCTTTCATTTTGATCACTTTTACCCTCTCTTCCAGCATCAGAGCTCTTCTTGTCTTAGCTGCTTGACATCAAAAGGTCCGTTTTGTAGCCATTTTAGCAATGCAACGTCCATCCTCGTCTGAATCTAACAATAACAAATACTTCCTGGCATGCAATGAACTTTTAAGCCAGCCACGGGATGCTTCGTAGTCCTCGATGGCCATAGT
>NW_017805695.1:2578923-2629047 GCF_001891065.2 Hippocampus comes
AGCAATTTACTCTGAGCAGCTAATCGGATGCTACGGATCTAGCTTCAGTATCTACACACATAGACAGTGAGGTCTATGTGGCCTCTTGGCCAATCGGAGGCCAGGATGATGCTCGGTAAGCCAATAGCAGAGCAGCTATGAGTATGTTGAGCCCAGGAAACTCGCAGCTGTGACCGAAATAAACATCGTTCACTATGTAAACCAGTGTGGTGGTTGCTGTTGCCTTTTTTCGAACGAAGCAGTAGAGGTCGCTGTTGGATAAGACTTCGTTGTAGTGAATGTCTTCGCGAGGCTGGAGCAGACAAAATGATTTCGTATAACGCAACAGGGGGTTTTTCGTCGTATGGGGGGCAGGAGAATGGGAATTGTGTTAATGCATGAAGATTTTTTCACATAAGGGGGTATTTTCGCCCATGCAGGTTTCGTTCTAGAGGAGTTTCACTGTAATTCATGTGTGTTTTTAGTTCTGTGGTTTATCAGCAGTTTAGCATCGACTACGAGGCGTCGTGGTGCTGCTGGTTACAGTAGCGCCTTGAGCACAGAAGAAGAATAAACTTTCATCTTGTGTCTTATTCTCGCCCCAGGTTCGTAAAATGCACTAAAAAGTCATGAAAAGCAGCCTTTACCAATTTTAAAACCTTAGCACTTTATGTTTGCAAAAGTGGTTGAATAACGTTTTCAGGCAAAAGTGTGTAAACATGAGTTGAAGTTTGAATGCTAACCATGCTAATGCGAACAGTTTTGGCACGTGGAGGAGTGAAAGAGTCTCAAGAAAATAATCATCAGAAACAGAGAAACTACTGAACCGTTTGTTGAATTCAATTAATTTACACTTTTAGATTTTCTCATGCATGTTTATTTGCTGGTCAGTGATTGTCACAGATATTAAGTTTTAATGCCACGACCAGTAACGTTTTCAAGTAAATCCTTTGTAATCAAAGCTAAAAATGTGTTTGTAGAAAGCTGGAGTGGGTGAAGGCATTGTAAAAGGAGTAGAACATTGTTGTGTGAGATTGTTGTTGGGGAAAGGGTACAGATTAAGTGTTTTTCTTTAATAAATAAATGCAATTATTTTGGACAAATGATTCAAACAAAAGGATGAAAAAAACAAAAATACAGTAAATGTTAATAATGCGTTTCATGTGGTTTCATAAGGATTAAAACGATAATTCACTTGTGTTTCTCAGACTTTATTTAATGTAAAAATTGTTTATAAAGCAACCTTACAGAGAGGTTTTGTGGGTGTTAAATTTAAGGTTAATACACTAAATGTATTTTTATAACTCAGGTTAGGGCCATGTTTCAGAAAACATGACTGAAACTGAAAGGGCCCTATTATTGTTCCCAGTGCAAGCGTAGCACAAAGCACTGTCTCACCGCGCACATGCGTGGTGTTTTCTTTTTGTTATTTTGCTAGACGATTTTGCACGCTGTAGAATTGGACGTAACGGCGCATTCATATCAGGGCGGTCCAAGTGTACGCCGAATTTGACACATCGGAAACAGAAACAGAAACGCTGAGGTCCATGACACTGGTGGGTAAACTGCAAGATCTCCCATTGTGGATGATGTAGTTGGCAGCGTATGTAATGTGGGCAAGTGGAGACCAACTTACACCCACGACTGTGCTTCCGTGTGTAAAACCATGATGAATTATAAACTTTCCTTCTCAGATGATAACAGCAGCTCAACGTGTATCTTTCCTTGTTTTGCTGCAGCATTTCACCACGCGTTAAGTCATCAGGAAATATCCAGTTAGCCTTCTCGCTCTCAAGGCAGGCTAGGCAACATACACCACCGCAGCGGGGTGGATATGAAACAGTGATTATGCGACTCAAGTGGAGACTCATTTTGAAGGTTTCTTAAATGCAGTGTATGGCAGTTACCATTTCAACATTACAGCCATTTTATTCAGAATCCCTCATTTTGAGGGGGCTAAATAACATTTTAACATTTTTTTCCTTGTTTGCTTTTGATTTTCAGTCAAATATCAAATATACTACGGTTCAGATAATTGATGGATGAACAAGCGATACCACAATCCCAGGCAGCAGTCACCTCCGTATCAACATACAGTCTACAACATTGTACTTTTGACACCACCCGGGTGAAAGTGTTAGATGGTTACTTGTTGAGCGAATGTGAGGTTCAATGTTAATTTTTTGGGAAATTTCACTCCGTTTACAAACATACAAAAACACTACACAAAAAGAAACATTGGAAGCATTGCGTAGTACAAAAACAATCCCCACCCACCTTTAGAAACTACTGCTGTACCCTCAAATTCAGGCTCTGTTAGACGCTGAGAACCTACATACACACAGGCATACACACACAAACACACGCGCACAACACAAGTGCACACATGCGTGCGCACACACACACACACACACACACACACACACACACACACACACACACAAATCTGCGCGCACAAATAGTCTCTTGTGCGCGAGCGCCGCACACACACACATGCATGCACACATTCCAGTCCATATCAAGTATTAGGGGAGGGAAGTAAAAGCAGTACACATTATACAAAGTCTATGATTGGCAAAACAAAAAAAAAAAAAAAGTATTTCCCAGGGCACACAAACACACAGAGAACATGACAGAGCTAAAAAAACAAACACCAATAATTTAGTACAAGTAGAGACACAGACATGCAATACTTACGCTGCAGCTTCCTGCTCGGGTTGTCTGTGTGTATGTGTCGACGAGGCAGATACGGGGAAGGGCGGGGGAGCGGTATAGATGAGACATCATGCGTTTGGAGGGGATACCAGTGTGGCTTGTCGTCCAGCAAGGCTGTCTCCAGCTCTATCAGGATCTGCCAATTCAACGTTTTCATTGCAAATAACTAATGGTTCGTTTTAAAACAGTGAGTCTGTGATTTTACTTCAGGAATTGCTGTCCATGTAATTCTTATATGTTGACTTCAAAAATGTGCAGAGCGCAGTGTATGTGTGTGTACGTGTGTGTATGTGTGGGTGTGGGTGTATTACTTCTCCCATAAAGATGCTATCCTCCTCTGGTGATCTGGGCTGGTCCCATAGAGTCAGCTCCAACATGTGGTTGCGGAAATCCCTACGATGGATGTGAGTGTAGAGGAATGTTTGGTTCCACTTGGGCTCGCAGGTCTTCTTCACTGCTTTTGTCCTGCGTTTACTCTTATCACTATTCAAACACGTCCAAACACAAATGTGAAGATTTTTTTGGGCGTTCAGCAAATGCCACTCTTGATGATGAAAAGCCGGTGTGGGCTGCTGTACATATAAGGACAGTGTATTTAGTTATGTAATTAATTCCAAGGACAGGAGCAAAAGCTCAAAATATAATCCATCCATCCATCCATCCATTTTCTGATCCGCCCTGTCCTCACAAGGCTCGCGGGGGGTGCTGGAGCCTTCGGGCAATAGATGGGGAACACCCTGAACCAGTTGCCAGCCAATTGCATGTCTGTCATGATTCTGTTTGGGACCAACTGGTGGCACTGTAGGGCTCTCCCTGCAGCTGCACACCTGTTGGTCGTTATCTAATTATTGCTTTAAAAGGACTCCAGCACGACACTGGTGGTCGGGTCATTGCTTGCTGCTTTCAGGTTTGTTTCAGTCGGGTTTTGGTCACTGTTATGTTCTAGCTTCAGTCAGGTTTTTTTGTTTGATACTTTAGACTTTGTTTGTTTTGGATTTAGTTTTCTCTATGTTTGAATACAATTTGTCAAATACACCCTGTTCCTCTCTCTTGCCTGTTTTTTCGGGTCCACCACCACCTCGCAACGTGACAACGTCACACAAAGTCGAACAACCATCCACGCTCACACTCACACCTAGGGACAATTATGAGTGTTCAATCAGCCTGCCATGCATGTTTTTGGAATGTGGGAGGAAACCGGAGTACCCGAAGAAAACCCAAGCAGGCACGGGGAGAACATGCAAACTCCACACAGGGAGACCGGAGACAGAATCGAACCCTGCACCTCTGCACTGTGAGGTCGACACAGTAACCGCAAAATATAATAATAATTTATAAAATAATCATAATCATTTTTATGACCACTTAAGAAAATGTCCCCTTCATGATATAAAAACCACCAAGAACGTATGACAGCTGTACCTGCGATCAGGAAGAAAGTACATTTTGACATATGGGCTTCTGGGTCGTCCATCCGGCCGAAGAGGGAGCTCCACCGCTTGAAGCACATTGACTATTAGTTGGTGACCCGCTTTGTCGTACCAGAGCTTTACCTGCAGGACGAATACATCCAAACCACGTTTGGTCCAGAGACGTCACAATGCGAAACAGATAACAGTGGAATAACAGCGCGTACACACTCACAGAAAGTTTTCCTGGCATGAGCTGTGGCGCGTCAAGAATCATTCTCGGACTGGTGGGAGATAAAAGATTTATTGATGGTCGCTCCATCTTCTGGGACTCAAATGAACTTGAACCTGCTAAGAAGAAAAAACAAAAACAGAAAATCACTCACAAATTTGAGGAATCGAAGGAGTTGCCTATGTTATTAGAAATGAAAACAAAACATGAACAAGGTAGGATTTTTATAGGTTCTGCAATGCTTGGGAGTAGTTTTTCTTTGTTTTTGTTATTTTCTTTTTTTTTCATAAGCTCTTTTTACTGACAGAAAAAGATGCTGCAATGGATCAGTTTTTCACGACTTGGTTGCGGAGATAATTATAATCACGAATTATAATCACCTACATTGTCAGAAAAACACTGCTAAAGTTGTACCATTAAGAGTTGAATGGATTGTCAAGGGTAACACTTACTGTACCCTTTAAACAAGGTAAATATTGGGACCCTGACCATTTGTACTGTTTGTAGTCAAATACTGTACTGTATGTAACATGAGGCACAAAGCTGGGGCTACTTGTACCCTCTTTGAGCAAACCTGTCCAGTACCTCGGGGTACAAATTTGTCTACAAAGTATCCTGTCAGGACCAGATATTATCAAATGTGGTTACACTACAACACATGATCATTTGAAGCTGTAATTACATCGTTGATATCATTTAGTGGCACTTGCCCCTGTTCACCTCTATTAGAGAAGAACATCAAGATAATAACCACGCTGTCAACATACAAAAGAAGGTGAAGTGTTAATTAAGACACACACTCACCAAATTGTTGGTCACATAAACACACTTAAACGATAATAATTCACAACTTTCTGATGTTCTGAATTGTATCGTGGGAACGGAAGAGTAGCCGAAAAGTACAAAATTCAAGAAACAACTTTTTTTCTTGACAAGCATAGTTGTCAATTGGTTTAAAGTGCACAAAGTGCCAGAAAATGGTCATACCCAGTCGAAATGATTACTTATACTGTTTATTTCTTTAAACTGCATTCCATAAAATCGTGGAGTATTTTGATAGCCATTTCTAAATGACCGAAGCCTTTATTTGTACCCTTACATGCAAACAAAAAGTGCACCTTACCATTTTCTAACCACAAACAGTACTTATTTACATCATTCGTGACATCACACAACAGTGATGAAGAAGAGGAACATTAAGATGCGCGGTACATGTACATCCTTTCATCTATTTTCTATACCTCTTATCCTCGCTAGGAGCCTATCTCAGCTGACTTTAGGTGCGAGGTGGGATACACCCTGGACCGGTGGCCAGTCAATATCAACAAATATCCATTCACACCTGAGGAAGGACAATTTCAAGTCTTCAGTGTCACTGTGCTGCTGTCATTTGGTGTTTCTTCACAGCTCTGTCATCAACTGCTCTTGATACCCTTGGCCGACCTATTCAGTGCCTGTCGCTCGACACTCTCGTTGTTTCTTTTTCAAGATATTCCAAATTGTTGTATTGGCTATGCCCAATGTTTATATTTATAATAGCGTATTGCGATTGTGTTTCCCACTTCTCTCAGCTTCAAAAATGGTTGAGTTTCCTCCCATAGACAGCTCTCTGATGTTTATGTTTGTATAACAGCAAATGCAGGTTTCACAGGTGAGAGCCAAAGCCAATTAAACATTGACAAGAATCACAGAATGGGATTGGCTTGAACTTTGGAGATTGTACTGGAACACATAAGAGATACCTACTGGATTCTAATGGAGGGTGGGAGGTGTCTGGGATTCTTGGGATATCACTGAAAAAGAAAAAGCAAAATGCATGAGTCGTTTTCATGTTTGCAACTGGTATGGTTGAATGCAGTAAAGCTAGTCGAGATTTTTTTTTGGGGGGTGGGGGGGTTGGGAGATGCGCGGGCTTGCATGCGTGATTCAGAAAGTATTCAAAGTAGTTATCTACAGCAGATGTTCAAGCTAAAAAATATCACGGTTACAAAACATGGCAAAGCAAATAATGATGGAATGGGGACATTTCATAAATGAACACGGTGTCTCATATGTTCCAGTCATCACTAAATGACGTTACAGCATCAGCCTAAAAAAAAAAGCAAAAAATTCATACCCCATCTTACCAAAGAACGGTGATGTGAGGATCCATACATATGAGTTGGTCCTATTTTTCATAAGTTTGTTTGCTACAGTTTGTACCTGATAAACAAGTCTAGGATTCTTTAATGCATGAACTGTGGCATTGTTGTAGTTATAATTGGTATATATATTTTTGGATATATTGATCTCTGGTGTGTGATGGAAACTAAATACGGTACCTACAGCATATGTAGTGAATACTACCTCTACTAATACAACTGCTCATAAGAAAAAATTGGTCATACTAATAATAAGACTAATTACAAAACACACATACAGATCCAAGAAGTAAAGCAAGCGTCATTAAAATAAACTCAAATCGTGCTTCAGCAATTCCAGCAGCCAAAATTCAAAACAGCAGGGTTAGCAACATTTGGGGCATTATAAGCATCAAATAATTTCTTCTTGAACTGCTGGCTTATTTGGCTTTTGGAAAACAAATAGTACTTTCAGAGACAACTCCCATTTTGCAGCCCTTTGAGTTTGAAAGTATGACCAGATGAACAATTGCAGCGATTTTCAACGAAGTCAATTTGCGCACATGCCCATCTAAAGGAATGATCTCCTCTTCTCGGGTTGCAAAATGTCACCAGCAATATGACACTTATTTTTTTTTTCCATAGGAATGAGGGATAAAAAGGTCCTAATAAAAAGGTAAGATTACTTACTGATATTTTCTATACACCCTTTGTGAGTGTTTGGAGAGAAATTAATACATTCAACTTGTGTTCCAAAACAAAGCAAATATGTATGTCAACGTTATCAATAAAAACAATACCAACAATGCTGAAAATAATTTGCATGACTGCTATCAAAGGAGTTGTTGTTATCGTTAACCATAAATGTTGTCACCTTCCAAAAATACTGGCCGAAATAATTTTTATTCAGTTTTTCAGAAAACCTGAAAACTGAACCAAATGCTGATCATATTCATTTAGAGGGTAGAATTGCATGATCTGTTGTATGTATGTATGTAGCCGAGGTGGCCAGCATCCTGAGGAGATGTTTACGGCGAAAATAACGACTATGGCCAATATTTTGAAAAGGTGACGATTTTCAACTTCAGAATTTCAAAAGTTTTTGAATTTATTGATTACTAAAACGTCTTACCCAAATAAACACAGACATACAATAAATAGTAAATTTAGTAACCAGATTAGTAAGATGTGAAATGATCGCTTTTTACTTGGATTTACAGTATCATAGAAAAATAATAGTTTGGGGGGTTTATTGAACCGAATGGGTGATGTTGAATGAACAGGATATATGTTTTGTTTGCAGACTGGAAACAGCCTATACTAGCACAATCTAATGAGAACACATGAACTATTCAAGCTTGTGTCTTGACAAAGACAAGAGGCGAGCAAACGATCAGTTAAACAATTGATCAATCATTGTTGCCTTTGTAAAGGTGGATTGTTTTTGTCGCGTTACAGTCAAGTGGATTGAAAGAAATGCCCAGTGGGTAATTATGTCTGACTTGTGTCTACAACATTAGATCACATGAGTTGTCTTTAAAAATACATTTCGTAAGAAACGTAAAACTTATACCCAATAGGCCGGGATACAACCAGCTCGACTTGGGGCTCCGCTTGAGATTCCAGGATGATGTTGTAAACTTCCTTCATGGTGGCTCCTGGTAACAGTTTCCCATTCCACTGCAAAACTTCATCCCCTGAAATGAGATGTTTTGTCACAGTTGGTGTGAAAGTGATTTTCTGTGAGCAGTGCCACAGAATTAGTATTGGATTGTTTGTCTAACTTCAATATCCTGACATGATTCTGTACAATCGATGGTTTCTAAATCAATTGAGAGGTGCGCTGTACAGTATGAAGACAATTTTTCAGGTTACTGACATTATTAGTTTATGTTGCAAACATTTTCAGCAACAAATACAAGCCTGATATTTGTGTGTTTGTTTACGTTGGACTTTGTGGAGGAACTAAAAATTCCCAACAGAATTGTCTTAATTTTTAATCGTGTGGAATTAGGAGCAATTTGAAGAAAATAGAAAGTGCAGTTTCCCTTGCAGTACGGTGGAAGACTGGTTTGCGCGTCGGACTCAGAGTGCAGAGGTACTGGGTTCGATTCCGGGTCCGGCCTTCCTGTGTTGAGTTTGCATGTTTTCCCTGTGCCTGCGTGGGTTTTCTCCGGGTAGTACGGTTTGCTTTCACATTCCAAAAAGATGCATGGCAGGTTAATGGAACACTTGAAATAGTCCCTAGGTGTGAGTGTGTATGTGTGCGAATGGTCGTTCGTCTATGTGTGCCCTGCACTTGACTGGCAACCAGTTCAGGGTGTCCCCTGCCTACTGCCCGAAGACAGCTGGGATAGGCTCCAGCACGCCCTGCGACCCTCGTGAGGATAAGCGGGTCAGAAAATGGATGGATGGATGCAGTTTCCTTTTGAAATTGTGTGGAAGTACTGACCGATGGTGTTTTGAACATGCAGTGATTTCTCCAGATTCTCTGAACCTATAGTTAATGTCATGGACTGTAGATGATAAAATCCCTAAATTCCTTGCAATTGTACATTGAGGAGCATTGTCCTTAACCACGCACTTCGCAAAAAGGTAGACCTCATCGCATCTTTGCTTGCAATTCAGGGAAGCTTCTTTCATACCCAATCATGGCACCCACCTGTTCCCATTTAGCCTGTTCACCTGTGGGACGTTCCAAACAGGTGTTTGATGAGCATTCCTCCACTTTGTCAGACTTTTTTTACCACCTGTGCCAGCTTTTTTGGCACGTGTTGCAGCCATAAAATTCTAAATTAATAAATATTTGCTCAAAACAATAACGTTTATCAGTTTGAACATTAAATATCTTGTCTTTGTCGTGTATTCAAGTAAATATAAGGTTGAACATGATTTACAAATCATTGTATTTTGTGTTTATTTATGTTAAACACAACGTCACAACTTCATTGGAATTTGGGTTGTAAATAAAGTCCTGAGGACATGATTGTTTGGGCTCTTTCGGTATTTTTGAGGACTCAACGGTTCAGTGTACCTGCTCTCAGGTGTCCAACCACATCTGCCAGGCTGCCCTTCTTGACCTTGGTGATGAAGGCACCTAATCTCCCTGACTCTGTTATTCTACCCCCAACCACCTAAAAAGAGAAGCAGGCATGCCATGAGGAACACGAAATAGACAAAGGCCCTTTGTCGAGGCTCGTGAAGGCATATCTTTTATCTTGCATGTGCGTAAGGCATAATTCTTTGTTTGCACCATGACCTTTAATCCCAGCATAGCCCCAGCTTCTTTAGGCATGGTTGTGCTCCTCTTACTAAGAGTGATTCTGCCAATCAGATGGTCACCCTCCTTGGATGGTTGCCACGTTACAGGATGCTGAAAAAAAAAAAAAGGGCTGATTAGAGTTAGAACTGTGACATGCCACATAGTGTAACACTAAAATATATTAAAAAGTAACAAACAGCAATATGACAAGAATAGACAACACACATTGATATATTTCTGATGCATCATACCACGTTGTATCCTTTTCAAAGTAGAATTACACAAAATGTACACTCTTATTTAAAACTTGAAGTGAATTATTGGTACACGGCTCGTGTTGTCTTTGAAAAGGAATTTAAAATTCATTTTATCTCCAGTGATAAATCCACGAGGAGCTTTGCCCAGAATGGAGCCGGCCGTCTGACGACCACTCGCCATTGGATGACTTTTTTTTTGGTACCAACGGATGGGCTATCGGGTGTTAGCTGAAAACACCCAGTTGCTTGTTTACATTCAAATTCAACTTACAGTCAAACGCATCTTGGAGAAAATGCGAATGATGTCATGACCACCGTGATCGTGAGATTAAAGTATCAGTACACTGTCTTGAATATAATCTGCGATCCCCGTGGCCTCCTAATGGTTACTGGAGACTTGAACATGAACCTCTGTTTCATCTACCAACCGCTTCACACAACATGAGTAAGGAGGGAATGTATTTATGCTAAATGGAAATGTAAAAGAAGCTCTGATACATTTTAATCAAATAAGAATATTTTATTTAGTTAACTATGATTGCATCTTTATTATTTTAATTGTCGTCTTTGATGTTTTATATGTAGCTCTTTGTTACAGCTGTAGTTGTTATATTGCTTTAAAAATGAAGTTGAATTGAGTGTAGAAATACTTACATGCCACACAGTGGGGTCATGAGGGTAGCATTCCCAGTCTCCTGCAAAAAGTTGAAAATTGATTAAAGTGACGACACCTTTGCACACTTTACGACTGTCTACAGGCCTACTTTACTGTGTGGAACTAATATAAAAGCAATTACGAAGTATTTCTTGCCAATTGGGAACAAATAAGGACACACCACATGATGCCCACTTTGTTTTTGTTGACCCCTGCTGAACCAGACTCAAAGATCTAGTTCAAGCGCAAACGCAAACCACCACCAATTTAATGTTTGACACCTTGCTCATAGGTGTTGCTGTGGTGACCCCTAAAGGATAACCAAAGAACTGCAAGGGGGAGAGCTTGCAGTTGATACTTGCCAATGTCATTCACGGATCCCAGCAAGTTTATTTCTGTTTCCACAATGTCAAGGCGGCATACTTTTGATGTTGATACAAAGAAATGATGCTACTAGGATTGGCCGGGAAAAGACTATTTCTGTCTCAAAAAGGTGCAAATGAATTGAATGAATTCATCCATCCATCCATTTTATCCATTGATCCATCGATCCATTCTCTACCGCTTATCCAGGGTCAGGTCGCAGGGGTAAAAGCTTTTGCAGGGACACCCAGACTTCTGTCTCCCTAGCCCCTTCTTCCAGCTCTTCCCAGGGGATCCCAATGTCTTCCCAGGCCAGCCGGGAGACATAGTCTCTCCAGCATGCCCTGGGTCATTCCCGGGGCCTCACAGGCCCGGAACACCTCACCGGTGAGCAGTCCAGGATGCATCCTAATCAGATGCCCGAGCCACCTCATCTGGCTCCTCTCGAGGTGGGGAAGAGGCGGCTCAGCTCTGAGTGCCTCCCGAATGACCGAGCTTCTCATCTTATCTCTAAAGGAGAGCCCCGGTACCGTTATTTCATCCACTTGTATCGGGGATCTCGTTCTTTTCAGTCATGACCCAGCCAGTTCTATCTGTGCAAAGTACAGAAAAATGCCAAATGAAAGAAAACGCCACCCTTGTGCACAAAAAAGGGCCCCCAGTCTGCACAGGCCCACTGCTTGTCATTAATGTCCTCACTGCGTGTTTAGGGAAAAAAATCATGAAAGGTGTGGGGCTCACATGTCAATATATATGAAAACAGAGATCATATTGTCACTGTCAGGATAGACTTGCAAGGTTCCCTCGACATTCCCCTATTTGTCGCTGATTCAAGCATCCTTGATTATTTTTGTCAACTGGTATGAGAAGCTCTGAACAAAATATACCGGTACATTTTTATCCGTTCAATATAACACAGTACTGTATTTCAGACTGATGAAAAATACTATTCAAGGATTCTTCCAGCTGCACTTCTGTAGAACATGTGCAGGGAGGCGTTGTTGAGATGTGTGCAGCCCTTCAACGCCATTGTTATGACATAAAGTAAAATATAAGAGTAAAACAGAACCAAGCATCCCTAGGAGCAGGCACCCAATGAGGAGAATAGGTTGTGACAACTTATAGTGGCATTATGTAATCTTAAAACAAACTAGGTTCTCAGTTTCATAACTTAAGCATGAATGTAATTCTATGCAGTGTTGGGCCATGTGGTTGAGAATGTTATGTTTGCAGTCAGAAAAAGGCCTGTCCATGCAGAGTCAGGACCCCGTGGATGGATTTCAATTCCATATTTTAAAATAACATAGATACATGTTACAAATATATGCAATGTTGATTTTTCAGTGTGTGACCTCATAATCTTTAAGAGGATGTGTTTACATAGCAGGGGCTATACTGTACATATAAGACTGACAGCATATTTGAGTCTGTGTCAGTGTTTCCATTGTGATCTCACATTGATTTTCAAAAGTCAAATGATTTAAAAGCCAGCATGCTTCTCGGCTGCCAGCAACTACATCTCATAATTGATCCTCTCTGAGTATCAAGCTAAAAAAGGAAGCAGTGTCTTGCTGCCCTGCTGGAGTGTATACAGTAAAACCTGCTCTGACATCTCATACTACACCGCCACTTGTAATAATGCTTGGTGTTGTATGTCCAAGTTTGACTTCTGCAGAATGTTCCGCAAAAAGTTAGACATTGCCGACTTGTTAAGTCGGCGCTGTTAATGTTTGTAACCTGATATAAAATATATTTTCTTGAATATACAGTGGAAAAGGGGTGTCACTACGCCTTACGGACAGGTGTGTGAGCGGATGCAGTACGCGAGTATGTTTCACAAGCCATTAATGAAGACTTATAACATTGTGTAAAGGTTTAAAAACAACATTAGATTTGTAGTATTTCAATCTGTTCTTTTTTTAAATACAGTACACAAACACAGGAAGTATGTGTACAGTATTTGCCATACAAAAATATAATAATAATAAAAAAGTATATAAATACGATTTGTATTTACAGGACTTCATCTAAGTGTAGGGAGGAGCTCAATGATGATTTTAGCAGTTTTTGAAATGCTGAATGTGAGATATTTTCTGAGGGGAATTCATCGTAAAAATGTTGATGTCCTTACAATTAGCCATGACACAACTCAACGCATTGCATTCCTAAAAGACAGAATTCAGCCTTTCTCTGAGAAGTGACTGTTTGGTTGTACGGACAGCAACGATTCCAATTCTTGTAAGCGTTATAAAATTAGTCATGCTATGGTTTCATGGGAGACACGGTGATCGACTGATTAGCACGTCTGCATCACAGTGCAGAGGTGCATGGTTCAAATCCAGCTCCGGCATTCCTATGTGGAGTTTGCATGTTCTCCCTGTGCCTGTGTGGGTTTTCTTCGGGTACTCCGGTTTCCTCCCACATTCCAAAAACATGCGTGGCAGGTTAATGAAACACTCTGAATATTTCCTAGGTGTGAGTGTGAGAGAATTGTTGTTCGCCTATGTGTGCCCTGCGATTAGCTGGCAACCTGTTCAGGATGTACCCCGCCTATTGCCCGAGGGCAGCTGGGATAGGCTCCAGCATGACGGATTAGAAAATGGATGGAGGGATGGACACGGTTTCATTTAGTGCAATTGCTGCTCGATACTCAGCAATGAGCTCTAAGTTCCAAAGAATGCTTTGCAGTGATGACATCACCCCAGTTGGAAATAACAACGTTAGACCGTAAACAGCCGTGTCTTCTCGGGCTTGAGGACAACATTTGCTATGTGAGGCCACACAAGGTCAACACTGGAATGAAACGGGGTCAAACGGACCCGTCATAAACACACAAACATGCATCCAAAAGTACGCTCTCAGTGCAACTGTCACCACCAACTCACTCCCTTAGGGCCAAGTTGAAAACAATATAATATGACACTCAGCAAAGCATTTAGACACGCACGAAACAACAAACACAGTTTCACACACACTTGTTAACATACACACCGGTCACTATGACAGTCAGGCTGCTGGCTCTGGCCTGAAGCATGCATTGTGTATAAAAACCCAGCAAATGTGGTAACCACTGCAGTTCTTCTACAAACATGATGGACAAGATCAACATGGGGTATGATATGATATTACTCTTTTTTTTATGTACCGGCACATCTTCATTTGTCAGTCAGCGAGCTTCTTATTTTGGCTACATGCTGTCACAGTCAGAGTTAACTAGTTCAGGAGAACTCGGCTTCCCCCTCACAAATGAAGATTTTTTTTTTTTTTTTTTTTGCTCGTAAATATTGAACACAGTCGTTTTTTTAAGATTGTTGGCCTCGACTGGTTTTGGACCCAATTATCCGGACAAATCCACTCTTAAGACACTTCACACATAAGGATCATGTGATAAGACTGAGATAAGTCTTATAGGACGTACGATTGTCGTGCGTTTGACGTCCTTGTTTGGGAAAGGGCGAAATCAGGTCAAAAACAGCTCAATCGTCTTTATGTGTGTATCCGGCCTTATTCATCACAAAGTGAGGAGCCTTCCCCATCCCGCCCTTCAGACTAAACACACGCCCATTTTTTCAGAGGAGCCACCAATGAAACACTTTCATTTTTGCACCGGATTTCGGGAAGTCTTTCACACACTGGGTCCCATTCACTTGAATGAGGTCTACAGCCACCAGAGCGGAACATTGCCGCTTCTACGGCCAGTCGGTTGTGGCTCCCGCCTTGGGGATGGCAGCGATGAGCCGTTGACTCCAAGGGGTGGCCAAACGAATGACAGTGTGTCCTCCATTCAGAATGATGGAAAGTTGGCGGCAAGCTTTGTGAGCCGATCGCTAAATCACGATCGCAGTACTTTACCCTTGGTGCATCAATCCATCCATTCATCCATTTTCAACACCACTTATCCTGAACAGGGTCGCACGGAGTTGCTGGAGCCTACCCCAGCTGACTTCAAGCGGAAGGCAGACTACACCCTGAACTGGTCGCCAGTCAGTCACAGGGCACATATTGAGACAAACACCCATTCACACCCACACCCACACCATCACTGAGTGGGAAACGATCCCACGCTGCCCGCACACAAGTCAGACAAGTGTACCACGACACCATCAGCGACTCCGTTGGTGCATTAGAAATTGTAAACATGGTTCCCCAAAATATGTAGACTGTATAAACTGTATTTTTGTCTTGGCAGGAGGTGGCTGTGCCGCGCTCTCTGAAACCCAGAAATAGAGTTTTCGTCTACATGTGAAAGCTCCTCCTGTGCATTTGATGGGCTGTACTTTGCAACGTGGTCACATTGTACAAAGGCAATTCATATTTTAGTGGCTGAGACTCACCACGTGAAATGTTATGGCAGAACCCTACACGCTGTGAGTGTCACCATCTGGTGTGCCTGTTGTAAAAGCAACGGAGGCTGTGCCATGAGGTGCTGGGCCAAGTGGAGTCGTGTGTGTTGTGGGACTGTTTGGTACTAATGGAAAAGCGGCACCAGTCTGCCTATTGCTAGCAACTGTTCATTCCTGTTTCATGTGTGGTGTGTGGAGCAACCAGCTTTAGGACAATGTCATGAAAGTGTTGCGGCAGCCACACGTGGAGAAGCGAGGTTTTAGTGAACCAGGCACCTTAATTCCAGGTTAGAAAAATATACACCAAAATAACTCATATTTCATAAGCAATTATCTAGGTAATATATAATAATGTGCATGCCTCCAGTTAACTGTTGAAAGCTTAAAACTGCATGATATGGCCCCTTTAAGATAGATTTAATTGTCACTGAGTTCGATCAACTAAACAGAATTGTGAAAGAACTTTCTTTCAAGTACTGTTTATTAATTGGCCACCAAAGCTTCGGGCATTTTAGCAAGAAGTAATGGAGAGTGGTTTGAAAGACTTGTCCTTATACCGTGACTCAAAAATAATTATTACTTATTATTTTCTGAAAATGTTGTTTGCAGTGGTTTAATTGTCATTTCAATCATAGACGTGGTCTCACTTCTGGGTGTCACACACATGGCAGTCTACATTAGGTGACACTACTCTGACTCTGACACATATTTCATGTAATGGATGGAAAATGGCAAAGATTAAGAAGCCTCACCTCTTTCGCTCACACTTTCAATCTCAGCATCCTCACAACTGCTGTATTCAGGTGTGGTCCCTCCTTCCTCTTCTGAGCTGCTGACACTGGTCTGTCTCTTGCCTCCAGCCCCTAGCCCTCGCTTCGATTTATAGGGTCTGGGTGGTGGTGGGCGCAAAGATTCCGATTGATCTGAGCTGAGTGAATCGTTGCGGAGCATGCTGTCAGCCTTGTTCCTTTTGGTTCGTCTCACTACATGCCCTTGATCAGGGGCTGATCCAGTTCCTGAACTCAGAGCTTCTCTGAGTTGAGGTGGGTGGTCTTGTTGCGCAGGGGTGTGTTCACACTGTCCACCGACAGTCCTCTGTCCAGATACTAATCCATCCCTCACCTCCCCAATAATTCCTGTTGCACTGCCTTGTACTGGTGCAGGATGGCCGGGGCCTCCAGAAGTGACTGGCCCTGTTTGACGAGGGGGGCCACCGCTGTGGCCAATGTGTTGGTAGCCCCCGTCTTGTGTCCTTTTCAACCCACTACTTCCTCCGACTGGATCAATCTCCAAAGAACGCCCTTTTGTGAGCCGCCGGCTTTCCCGATGCTCCCTGGATTCACCCCTGAGATCCCGGTCCATGGAAACCTGGGTCTGCAGCATGGGTTGGACTGACCTACGCTCTCCCCGACCAGTTCCTCCACCGCCTTTTCCATTTCTCCTAGTGGAATAAATATATGAATGGAGACCAAGAGAACAAAACCATGAACACAAAAGCATTTTTGGTGTTTGGATAGACTCATATCTAACTATTATCTCTGCACTAGACTTAGTCTTTTTTTTAGACACGAGGATTGATCAGTCACGAATATTGAGAAACCAGTCAGCAGTAGGATTTTAAAAACCTGAATAAGAGCATATTTGTGTTTTTGCGAGCGATTACATGGCCTTTAAAAACCCAAATATTGCCAGTATTCAGGTTTTAAAAGGGTTACTGACTGCATGTTAACATAGGAATTTACAGTACTGACAAGTCAGGGCTCCTGACGGCCCGTAATTGGTGACATTTTGCTCCTCAAATTTGAAACAGTACATTTGCTTGTACCTGTGCAACCAACAAATTTGCGTATTTTAAGAAAAAAATCATTTACTATTCTTGAATATTTATTAATTATTGTTGATGACAAACGTCCGCTCCTCAATTCAGTCATTCATTTACAGTATTAGTAATATAGTGAAAATGAGTGGAGTAAATATTTACTTTGCAAGTCGACCTGCAGTGTACGCCCCAAATTTCTTAGTTGCTGCCCTTGCATTCCTCGTAAAAATGTTCATCTTGGACCCGTGCAAGTTCATTCATTTTATAACTTGACATCAAGAAATTCCTTGCATTTTACACACTCTTGAACTGAGCCATATCTTTTTGATTCGAATCATCATAAGATAAGATAACAAAACCTTTATTTCTCTCACAATGGAGAAATTCGCACCGAATCGAATTGTTCCACTTTAAACCCTCCTTTAGTCGGAATGCATCTCATGTATCAAGATACATATTAAATGATCTTTTATAGGAAAGATGCAAAGCTCAAGTATACTGTATGTCAAATCCAATCCTTATTTGACAGGAGAGAAAGAAAAATATAAATCAAAAAAATAGAAGTGCTGTTCCTGTTAAAGTTTTAAATGATTCTCAAGTGACTTGTGGCATTGTTATTGGTTTTAAATACAGTTTGTTTGCAAAACGTACGTGTCTCTTGGTGGTTCACTTCGTGACCGGACGTCTATTCCAGCTGTGCTCCCAGGTGCACTGGCTGGGTTGGGCTCTAAGGATGTTGTGGAGCCTGGAGGGGCTTGGGAGTGGGATCGCAGCTTTTTTTCGCCAAGGGTTTGGCACACAGATGGCTCACTGATGGCTGAACCGAGACTAGTGGACTTTCCTGATGGACCGGTGAACCATTCGCCTGGCTTGGTCAGTATTTCCTGTTGTTTTCTGCAGTTATTACACACCCAGATGACCTATAAAAATAATCAAATTCAGAGATTACACAGAAATAGCGACTTAACATTTTTTTAATACATTCAATGTATATGTAATTTTGCAAAAATAAATGTCATTAGTGAACTCTCATTGTACCACCAATCATGAAACCTCCAGTTCCTCGAAACAACAGGTGTCAAACTCAAAGCCTGGGGGCCAAATCCGGCCCGCCGCATCATTTTATGTGGGTCGTGAAACCATGTGTGTCAACTTGCATGATCCTTGCTAAAATCTGTATCAAAATGTCAAATTGTCACATGTCATAAATAACGTTGAGATTTTGTAATAATAGTGTTACCCAGTTTACACTCATTTGAACAATAATTGAACAAACTATTATAGTTGACTGATTTTAAAACTAGGAATCCATCAATTTGTTGTGTACAAGTCAAAATGCGATAAGACGATTAAACGTTTTTGTGGTTTCATTGTCATAATGGCCCACCAAGGGAAGACGTAACTCCAAAGTGGCCCGCGACAAAAAGGAGTTTGACACCCCTGCTCTGAACGACAAATAGGAAATGTAATATTGCACTTCCTGGAGATCGGCACGACAGCCGATGAGACAACATGCACAGTACCAGGAAGCAGTTTGGCTGCAGCAGTTGAGTGGCTTTGGTTTCCAAAAGAAAGAAATAAAGACAATTGAATAATGATTGGATTATCACCTTGTCACAAAATATTGTCTCCTATCATTGCTTCCTCCTACATCCAGTATGCAAAACGACTACACACCAATGTAAAAGCGGATTTTGTTTGTTACTCTGAATAACCTGTGCTTCCCACACTAGTTTAGTAACCAAAACATAACATGGACGCATCCATCTGTTTGCTAGCTATGGTTCCTATCCTGGACAGGGTCTCTGGAAAATGGTGACTTTAGCATCTTGAGATAGGGCACTTGGGGCAAATCCCCAGAATCGCTGCCAACAAAACATTTTCATCCCTAGTGATAGACTCATGATCAATATCAGTAGAAAATTTCCCTCTGTATAATGTCGGCAGAGGCTACATTATGTTGGATGAAACCGCCGTACCCGGACAAAACCCACGCAGGCATGGGCAGAACATACAAACTCCACACAGGTAGGCCAGAGCCGGAATCGAACCCTGCACCTCTGCACCGTGAGGTAGACTTGCTAACCAGTTGACCACCGTACTGCCTTATAACTGCGTTCAATTAACCAAAATTTTGTAGTGCGAGTGTTGCACACACTGATTCTGTTGAAATTATATTGTACATGACAAAGTGCAATGCAGGCCTCAAAGTAAACAGTGTGTGTCAATAACAAGGTGTTCTGCAACCATTCACCCTCACAATCACACCGTGGGATAATTTAGAGCGTTCAATCAACCAAAGCAGGTTTTTGGTATGTTGAAGGAATCTGGAGCACCTGCAGAAAACACACACAGTCATGGGGAGAACATGCAAAGTCCACACAATTCAGGATGTACCCTGTCTACTGCCCAAAGACAGCTGGGAGAGGTTCCAGTATGCCCGTGACCCACGTAATGAGAAGCAGTTCAGATATGGATGCATGGATGGATTGATTGGTCAGAAGCCCCTCCCCGTAAATGAGAAAATGCTTTTATCTGGAGATTTATGTAGCAGGAGAGCCACACAAGGCTGTGGATGGTTTCCTTTACTGTAACACAGAAAATGCATATAATGGTGCCTGGACTGTTTTCGAAGATCGTTATGGTAGTCCCTTTACTGTCCAGGGGGCTTTTAGAGGGAGACTTGTTAAATGGCCCAGGATAGCTGCTAATGATCCAAGAGCATTAAGAGAGTTTGCAAATTTTCACTTGGGTTGTTCAGGGGCAGTACCCCACGTCAAAGCTTGTCTATCCTCAATGGAAAATATCAAAATACTGAACAAAATGTCTGTTTTTGGAGAGTTGGATCAATTTGGCGAGTATCTAAGATTTTTAAATTTTAACAAATTCATGCATAAGGAAATAAGACAGCCAGAGTTGTTTGTGTTCCCATCACCCCCCCCCCCTTCCTTTTAATGATGAATGAAAACCAACTGACAAAAGGTCAACAAAGAGAGGCAAAACACTCAATACAAGCACTTGAATAAAGGCCTTCGACTCAGCAACGTTGTACTCAAAGCTAAAGTCACCTGGTTTGGGCTGCAGGAATGAGGCACAAGGTATTTCTAAATGCTCACTCTTTTTAACAAAATCTATGGATGAGAAAAGAGCTTTCATTCATGAACATTGTTTCTGCTTTGGATGCACATCACCAAATACTGCAGAAGCTCCTGTGCTGGACACAACCCACCTACCTGCATCCAGAAAATAAAACCCGTCGATGTGATTAACAATGAGCAATTTGTCCCATGCTCTGTTTTGTGCTTCTGCCACATCCAAATCCGGCATCATTCCAGTCCTTCTGTAATTCACAACACAGACTCAAAGGAAAGTACTAACCTATGCGCTCCTTGACTCTCATAGTGACTCAAATTTTATCCTGAAAGATTTAGTTTCAGAATTAAGTGTAGATACTCAGCAAGTGCATCTTCAATGAAGTATGTACAATGACAGTTCGGAATACAGTAATAACCAGTAAAACTGTCAGCAGTCTTGAGGTTTGAGGGTTTAACTCTGAAAAGGACACTAAAATAGAGCAGGCTCATACGTGACTTTATACCAGCTGACAGAACCTGCATTGCAACAAAAATCGCAGAAGTTAAGTGGCCTCACCTTAGTAATCTCGCGAAAAAAATTGCCACCACTGCGGCTGGATGGATGGATGGCTTATGGAGCCGACGATAAGAAGAAAGGAGCGGCGATGTGTAACTGGGAGTTGCTGCTTGGAATTGAAGCGGATTTACATGGGACAGGAGATGTGAGCCAATCTCTTTTTTCGTCAATGGACGCTACAGCTTCTTGTTTGTTTTCAAACTTAGCTTGTGCACATTTTCAACATGACGTCTCTGATCCATGGGTAAAAGGACACTTTGATTCTCTCCTCTTTCATCTATAACTGCTTCAAACAACAAAGTGTATGCAAAAAAAGTGGTTAAAATTGCACGATTGTCTGTGTTTTATGTGTTGTGTTGTATTATTTTGTCATTTTATGTTAACTGTTCTGTTGATGGCGGCGCGGGTACCCGCAGCGGCTCCTCTCTCTCCTGTGGTTTCACTGTGGTTGAGAGGAAAGAAATTTCATCTGTGCTGTATGTTGCACATAGAGCATATTTGACAATAAAGCTGACTTGACTTGACTTCAAGATAGCAGGGTGGTAATCCTCATTGGTTATGACTGCCTTTTGGCATTCGCTCCCCTCGAGGTCATACCGGGTGGTGAAAATTATTCTTTTGCACAATTACACTTGGTTGGAGCATTATAGGGTCAGCCTACCCTCATTTGGATCGACAGGAAAGCCATCGTTTTCTGCATCGTGTCACAGTTAAACACTTGTCTGCTGTTGCAGTTTGGGAGTCAAACGGAGTCAGAAAAGAGTTATGAAGACAAGTACTGGTCTCACGAAGACATACGCTTTGTACATGTGTGACAACATTAAGCAAAATGAAGATAGATGGCTCCTTGTCTGTTATGGTCTGAAAATTGTTTTTTTCAAGTTACAAGTTGACTTGCCTGCCATTGTGTAGTACATCTAATCCACTTGCATACAGTATGACCTACAGCAGTGAATTGCAGGTTGAAATATATCAGCTTTGAGGGTCTGTGAGGAGCATGTTTCATTGTTTGGCATTATACAGCGTAGATCACTTAATTCATTCAGAAAACAAATGGTGACAGATCAATAACTATTAGTCACAGCATTGTTAGTTGATACTGACGAAGGATATGTGATTCCATCCCAGAATAGATATGATGAATCATTGTTTAAAAGAGGAAGTGGTGCATAAAAGCCCTGCAGCATGAGCGTAGTTGTAGTCAGAAGCCCGCGTTTATATCAGATTCACTGACGGAGGAAGTGTGGCTGGCCATGAACTACAAACACACAGAGGATGGAGGAGGAGGAGGGGGGAGATGGGAGGTTAGAGTCAGTCCGTCTTCTCCAGCCACCGGGGTTCTCATTACTCCTGAACACTCCCCAATGACGATTTAAAGAGAGCTAAAATAAAACACTCTGCCGTCTGCCACACCCACCACCCCTCTCTCTCACCCGCTTCTCTTTCACTTCTCCCTCCTCCAGATTGCTTTTGATTAAAGCTACAAAAGCTGAGGAGAAAACAGCTTTACACCGACGCCGCAGCTATATTTATCCTGCCAAACAGCCCAGCACCACCAGGGAAAGCGGGAAAATGTATTCAAATACACACACGCACGCACGCACACACGCACGCACGCACGCACGCACGCACGCACGCACGCACGCACGCACGCACGCACGCACGCACGCACGCACGCACGTTTTAGACCCCCAAACACACACGCACACACACACACGAACGCACGCACACATACACACTTGGACACACGCGCACACACATGCAAACACGCTCATGTGGGACATTTTATCTTTGTTGAAAACATCCTGCATGTGATTTATGACCTGTATGTCTGCCAGATGGTAATATTTTAAATAATTTTGAATGAGCAGGGATGTTATCGTGAACTCATTTCTTTAAAAAAACATGCAGTGAACCAACATTCATCACAGGGGTATGTTCCAGAAATCCGTGCTACAGAGATAGTTTTCCCTCCTCTCCCACATTAAAATGAATAAATAAATAATAAATAAACAGACACATAAATAAATGAATAAATAAAATGTGAGAAGTGCATTGGTGGGGTGATTTCCAAACATTTTGTTGTACAAGCTTTCTAATTATCCAACTGATATTGTCTGTGTTAATTATTTAAATATGTTGGAGAAAATATCATCTGCTTTTAGACAAAAAGACCAAAAAAAAGTCATGATCATGTTTTTTTTTTTTTTCTCGTAATGCTGATGTTTTAGAATGTTTGGATATTAGGCGGCTGGACAATATTTGATAATGTATGTTCAGAAAAGCTCTTTGCTGCGTGACATGAAACTATACAATGTGTTCATAGTGATACACTGTTTTGACTGTGATGGTTTGTGTGTCTTCAGCTATGTGTCTTTCCCAGAGTGGTTACAGTGTGTCACTTCAGAAAGATTTTGTAGTGAGCATTTCACACAACAAATGACCAGAGTGCTGAAGACATGGATACCGTAATCCCGAATATTAGATTACATCGATGGTGAGGCACAAGCGAGGAACGGCTGAAGGGTACACAAATAGAAACGCATACTTGTAAATATGGTGACAACATCAAATACATATACACACACAGGCAACAATGAGCATATGTGGTTTGTGATTCACACGCACGCACGCACGCACGCACACACACACACACACACACACACACACACACACACACACACACATGCACACACGCGCACACCCACAAGGCTGAAACAACTGCTGTAGCAGCGTGTCATATCACCGTAGTAAGATCCCCCTGAGATCAGTTTGTGAGTGAAGGCGAACTACAGAGAGAATAGCTTCTCCATAGATGGAAACTAGGACACAAAACCCATGTGTGTGTTTGTTTGCCGTCCTGCAGCATCTGTGCCTGTGTGCGCCCATATGTGGGTGTGTGTGTTAGCGCGCGCGCATGTGTGTGTGTGTGTGTGTGTGTGTGTGTGTGTGTGTGTGTGTGTGTGTGTGTGTGTGTGTGCGCGTGCGTGGGTGGGTACGTATGCATGTGAATGTGGTAAAGGAGGTCTGCACCGATATACAATATGCGCATCATCGCTCATGTGTACTGTATATGAAATATGTGGTGCGTGTGTATTTCCTGCAAAGAAAATGCCATTTTTTAAAAGATGAAACTGTGGTTTAAATTTAAACAGAACTGTTTAAAATATCTTCCACATTATTGTGGTGTACGTGCATGTGTATGAAATAAGATTCAGTGTACCTAACGCATATAAAAACAAAAACTCCAAAATTTAATGAGCAAATTAAATTACAGGATGCAAAAAAAGCCCCCCCACACAGAAAGACAATAGATAGATAGATAGATAGATAGATAGATAGATAGATAGATAGATAGATAGAGTGAAGTCCATCCATCCATGATCTGAACCCGTATACCCACTTGGGTCTTTAGAAACACTTTTTTTTTTCTGATAAAAAGAAGTAGGCCATTTATGGTCAGTGAAATCCAGAATTACCACCATTCATCTTTCTCTGTAGCATGGCGCAAAAGTGGTTAGCACGGACGGTTATGCCTCACAGTTCTTCTGATGTGGATTGGAATTGCAGGTGCTCAAGCTATCCTCCAGCATCTTAAACAACCAAATGACAGAAAGGACCAGACAAATATGTAAAAACATATATCATATAGATTTTGTTTGTCTATTTGAAAATTTTAAAACATATGTGGTATGGAGTACAGTACTCGAAAAGTAACTCCAAAAAAGTAACTCCACATTGCATTACTTTAATAGATGGTACTTGGCTTACGTTACAAAATACAGTTTATAAACAGGTAACTAGTAACTGTATCAGGAGACATTTTTGAAGTAACGCTCCCAACTCCGCATTTCACATAGTAGTGTCTCCTTCCTCCCGCTGTCCTGTGTGCTTGTCTATTACTCAGTTCAGTCGCAATCTTATGCTGGAACTATCTCCTTGACTTGTTTCATCCTGTACATGCAGTGGTTCTTAACCTGGGTTCGATCGAACCCTAGGGGTTCGGTGAATCAGTCTCAGGGGTTCGATAGAGCCTCTGCCATGGAGGTTAAGACACACCTGACTCAACATGTCAATTAGTTATGACACGCCTGCTTGACCATCACTGGCTGGTTCATTTTGTGGGCAATAAAAAAAACCGTATACTTTATACTTATACTAATTGTGTTTACTTTTTTTTTCTCTTTTTAATAAATTCATTTTTTTGTCTTGAATTTGAAAAGAAAAAAGCATATTTTGATTTTTCACTAATGACGGGTTCAATGAACATGCATACGAACTGGTTGGATTCGGTACAACTAACAAGGTTAAGAATCACTGTGTACATGCCTTGTACATTACGAGAGCATTTCCAGCAGCAATGTTGTAGAAGACAGTTACGGGCCTTCTCCGTGTTCCTGCGCGGCCTGCGTAAGGACAGTTTTTCATCAAGCGCATCAACAGCACATTTCAAGGGGTTGGAGTCTGTGTTAACATTTGGTTTTCGCCGCAAATCTTCTTCAAGCTCTACTTTCTTATGCAGCATGCTCAGAAGACACACATTTCTCTGCTTTTTAAGCTGAATAAACTGTCAGCACGTCACTGACAGAAGTGAAAACCGCTCTCGATCTTTCGTGTTTTTAGCCAACTTCCCGACGAATTTTGTTCATTGCACCAAACAGAACTTTGATGTGAATGATGTGAAAGAATTGTCCATAGTGACAGTCCTAACTCTATCCAAAATGGGTTCCATAAGCCTTGTAACAACAGTGTCTGCAAGGACGTCGGACCTTTGTTGGAAATAAGTGTTCATCAATGGTTATGTGTTGCCCTGGGTTGTACGAGAGCACACTGTCAAAGCGCCTCCCAAATGTCCGAAATAACATGTCTGCATGAGTTCCAAATGGGGTCTCCTTGACATTGTGGGACGTGATTTCATCGATGCTGAAGCATTTGGACTTGCAGTCATACATGGCCCCGGTTCTGCCAATCGCTCCTCTGAAGAATAAAACAGCAATGGCATCAGCTCAAAGACACTCGTGCTCCAATCAGGGTTTGTTCTGCGGGCCTTGTGTAATGTACAGCTGTGGTGGACATCGGCATTGTGGTGTCAAATAGACAGAGGAAGCTTTGCAGGTGACGAGTCACCTTGTGTCTTGCATAGTAGCAAACAAGCATGCTGGATTTACGTACAAGTGGGGCCAATGATCAATGTTATTTCGTCAAGCGTTCTCATCTACTCTTCCTCGTTGCGATGATCTATGTTGATGTATCATGGTCTACTGAATGTTGCGTGCTTGACGTAAATGTCCGAGGCCGACCGCAGAAGATGTGGAGGAGCGAAAAATGAATGCAAGATGATGATTACAATAACATGAAATCTTTCATGAAAAATAAAAGGGTATGAAGAATTTTTAGTATAAAATTATTTCATTAATTACTCATAAATAAAAAATTGTGTGGCCACCTCGGCGTAAACAAGTCCAGCCATCCTCAATGTAGCTTGATAAAATCGATGTATCATTCCATCCTATTTGAGTATCAATACAAAATACTGTATACCTGTCATGATCTGGTTTTGTTGTTTAGATTAATTTTGTTTTTGGACTGTTTGGTTTATGTCCGGGCGGCCCGGTAGTCCAGTGGTTAGCACATCGACTTCACAGTGCAGAGGTGCCGGGTTCGTATCCTGCTCCGGCCTCCCTGTGTGGAGTTTGCATGTTCTCCCCGGGCCTGCGTGGGTTTTCTCCGGGTACTCCGGTTTCCTCCCACATTCCAAAAACATGCATGGTAGGCTGATTGAACACTCTAAATTGTCCCTAGGTGTGAATGTGAGCGTGGATGGTTGTTCGTCTCTGTGTGCCCTGCGATTGGCTGGCAACCAATTCAGGGTGTCCCCCGCCTACTGCCCGAAGATGGCTGGGATAGGCTCCAGCACCCCCCGCGACCCTAGTGAGGATCAAGCGGTTCGGAAAATGAATGAATGAATGAATGGTTTATGTCCCTTCTTTCATGTCATGCTCGTTAGGCTTTGTTTGGACCAGTTCTCGTCCTTGTGTGAGTCAATCAGTTCCCTTGAACCACTGGCATCTTGACCAGGTGTTGGTTGGTGTCTCGTCAGTTTCCTTGTATTTAGCTCCCTTGTTTCTTTCAGTGCTTGTTGGTTCATTTTGTTTGTTGCTTCTGATTCACTTGCTCTTCCGGTGATTTGTTGTGTACGCTTGTTATGTTGCCAATCAAGACGAGTGCATGCCCTTCATTTGTTACTTTGAATCTCGTATTTGTGTTGGACTTTGTTAATTTCATACTTTGGATTATTCCAGATGCTTTGTTTGCTTTGTTTTTATTCTTTAGAGAATCAATTCTTTTTGACACTTCTTGCCTCCCTGCTTGCCTGCATTTGGGTCCGACACTTATCATTTTTATCGGAAATCGAGAAAAACATATTTATTTTGTTTTTAGTGAATTGTTACAATCCTATTATCGACATGCGCCGCCTGATTGCCAACCTCTGGCCCAAAGACAGCTGGGACCTGCTAATTACCACAATCGTTCTCTTTGCCATTTTCTTTAATTGTATTCTTTTGTTTGAAAAGACATTTCTTTATTTGTTTCGACAATTATCAGGTAAAGGTGTGTTGACAAAAAAATAAATGAAAGAGACTTAAAAAAATGACAAATAATCAATTTGCTGATACTGTAATTAACTGAAATTGGAAAATTGGTCACATGTCTTTCTCTAGTTTGGACATTTGCTGCCTTCTGGAAAGCTAACCATACCTCATCATTTCCCCTGTTTTGCACCACACAGACATCAGTTTGTTTTATCCCCGCAGTATAAGGTACAGCAATGTTGTTACAAAGTATGAACGATCAAACTGCAAGTTCCTATTACCTAAAGTCGCAATCCGTCTCTTACTGTATTGATCGCCACAGTCAAGAACAACACCCAACGTGCACTCAAGCAGACATACTGTCAATCAACACTGCCAGGCTACATTACATTTGCTACGAATGCCTCTGATCACTATAAAACCCGCAAAATAATTCCCACTTATCAGGTGACGAAAAAAAAAAATCCACATTTGGTCAAAAAAAAGGAAGGAGGTGGAGGACTACGTACAGATAGTAGTAGCAGCCAATGACAGCTTGACGTATGGCACAAGCATGCGAATGTGGGCGTCTATAAATCCTGAGCTAAGGATGAAAGACTGCCACAAAAGAGATTAGTGTCCACAGCAGCTAATGAGGTACTACATCAGCACACCACAGCTATCCCGCAAGACTAAACACACACAGACACACATATACTGTACATGTACTCATGTACAGTATACATTTACAGACACTGATGGCTAATAAACAGCCACGCAGTACAATTATGTGGAAGTCAAACAAATCATTCCTCTAAATCAGTGGTGTCAAACATACGGCCCGCGGGCTGGATCCGGCTCGCAAAGGAGTTTAATCCGGCCCGCAAGGTGATTATGCAGAGCAGGGGTGTCAAACATACGGCCCGCGGGCCGGAACCGGCCTGCAAGGAGGTTCAATCAGGCCCGCAGGATCATTTAAAAGTGAAAAAAAATGCATAAAAGACACAGTATTAATATTTTTAATAAGGTGCAATTCATTGAGTATCCGCAAGGGGACACTGTTTTGATCAGAGAAAAAGACAACAGCAGCCTCAGTCCGTCACTGAGACAGACCCATGACAGCAGACGCTATCAATAGCACTCTCACATTTACACATTTAATAGCACTCTCCTTAGTTTGTAAGATTACATTTAGATTTTATATGCACATGTAAATGGTTTAAAACTTCCTTTCTTTATGAATCTCGTTTAATCTTAAAGTGCATTACTATATTTTTCAATACCAATTACTTGTTAAAGTTTGTACAATCAGTGGGATCAGTTGCAATGCATATTAGTAGTAGCAGCCAATGACAGCTTGACGTATGGCACAAGCATGCGAATGTGGGCGTCTATAAATCCTGAGCTAAGGATGAAAGACTGCCACAAAAGATATTAGTGTCCACAGCAGCTAATGAGGTACTACATCAGCACACCACAGCTATCCCGCAAGACTAAACACACACAGACACACATATACTGTACATGTACTCATGTACAGTATACATTTACAGACACTGATGGCTAATAAACAGCCACGCAGTACAGTTATGTGGAAGTCAAACAAATCATTCCTCTAAATGCTGTGCATCATATGGTTCACACATCAATGAACAGTGTTACCACAGTTATTACGAAAATGTAACAGCTACTTTACTGGTTACTTGATTTGAAAAGCAGCAAAGTTAAATTGCAAGTTATTTAACAGTTACTTTCAGGTGATACCTACAACACCGCTTGACAATAACAACAACCGGTTTTGACAAAAAAAAAAAAAAAAAAAGTATTGAAGGTAGTTCGAAATGGATAGTGTAAATCCTGTTGGTCAAGTTGGCAATACAATATTTTTTGGGGGGACTGTAAATCGCTCTGCAATATAGTACCAGTCCAAAAATGCATCATGAAGAAAAAAGAAAACAAAACAGTTTAGTTCCGATTCTCTGAATCGATATTCAACAGGAAGGGCCATTTATCACAAATAAGCTTTTATTTTATTTTATTTTGTTTAGGAATATGAGATTCGTTTGGATTTATAGTTATTTAAATTTGTTTTGGAGAAATCAGTTTTTAAAAAAAGAGTGATTTAAAATCACCCAATAGAAATAAGTAATATGGCCGCAGCCCGTCTCCCCTCCCTCCATGTCTTGGTGGGAATCACGGGAGGGACCAAAGACTACTTGTCCATTCAAAATCATTGTAAATACATTGCTAATAATGCCAAAACCTCAGGGCTCAATCAGCTCCAAAATGTATGTGGACATCTCCACTTAGGGCCACTAAAACCTCTGAAAATATCACAAAATGATAAGCGTTTCCGTGGCTGACTCAAAAGAGCAAGAAATTAGTTAACATGACATCCCAAATTTATTGGAATTGGGTTGGTATCAAACAGGGTATTATTTGGAAAGTCCACATAGCATCCTGAAAATTTTCCTTGGGTTGTCTGTATATATATCTATTCATTCATTCATTTTCCGATCCGCTTATCCTCACAAGGATCGCTGTGGGTGCTGGAGCCTATCCCGGCTGTCTTCGGGCAGTAGGCGGGGGACACCCTGAACCAGTTGCCAGCCAATCGCAGGGCACACACAGACGAACAACCATCCGCGCTCACACTCACACCTCGGGACAATTTCGAGTATTCAATCAGCCTGCCATGCATGTTTTTTTTTGGGAATGTGGGAGGAAACCAAAGTACCCGGAGAAAACCCACGCAGGCCAGGGGAGAACATGCAAACTCCACACAGGGAAGCCCAAGCTGGAATTGAACCCAGCACCTCTGCACTGTGAGGTTGACGTGCTAACCATTGGACCACCGGGCCGCCCTGTATATATCTATTTATTTATGAATGGGCACCACACAATGAGGCCAAACTGTATGATTCCCTGTGTAGGTGAGTATTGCAATCATATGGCAATGGATAGCAAGAAGCAGAAGAAAAATGACCCCCTTAAGACCAGTCAATGAGAGATGCACATGGAGGCGGACGCAACTCGTGAGACTGGCAATCAATAGTCATCATGAGCTGCTGTGGCATTACCACGAGATGGCACATTGCTCAGGCTTTTACTACCGTTTTGTACTGTGACACAAAGCGGCACATCATTTCTGAGTTGGATCAATATACATTTGCAAGACTGTTTTGGGGGGTATTTAATCACACATTCCTGTCATCACTAGATTCATTTCTGTCAACCGGAGAGGTTAGTCATCCAAAGTTTTTAGAGTGTTGTCGTTTACTTACATGAGGTTTGGAAACCAATTTAACAGATCAGCACTGTAGCAGTAGGAGGTAGGTAGTTAACAGGGTGGTAGGTCCTTTACATTTCAGTGGTTTTGGTAACAGACAGTTGACACCTGACTGACAAAAACTTGTACAGTATTTCGTATCTAATAGTATACTTTTGTTAAGTTACAGTCTCCTTGACCCAGCAAAATGAACTTTTCTTTCAGTGAATCCTCTTTTCTAATAACATTCTCAATGGGTGTTCCTGGTTCTGGTCTCTGTCGATTACTAGAGATGCCAACTTAAACACGTCAATTTCATGAACAGCGGAAAGCAGGGGGGTTGGCCGCCTGTTCAATGTGGACACTCATAGTTTATTTATTTCTTTTATTTTTTCAGTGTTCATTTCATCTCTTTCATTTGTGAAATGTTTAGTAGCCAACGTCGTAGGGGCCCAACACAGTATATGCTGCTGTGTTAGTATTGGTCCTCATGTTGGACGCTGCATTTTTGTTTATATTTTAATAACTGGAACAATCAGCATTCCGGCTGCAACGACTTAACATTCAGTGATATCCGTAACAAAATACAATCAGTAATATTTGGCAATTCTGTGTTACTCATTAAAAAAAGGCTTAATTTAATTTGTCTCAGAGATGTCTACACTACTCTAAACACTCACATACACACTCACACTATCACACACACACGTACAAATACCTCCTGATTCCAACTTAAATGCTGTCGGCCGCAGGTATAAATATCAAATGCTCAAGAAGTCCTCTGCATTTAAATGACAACCAGACTCAACAAATGTTGTTGTTATGACAACCCTAACAAAAAATATGAAAAAAAATTGAAGTGCTCTGAACAAGTTCTAAACACAGTACCAAAGATGACAAGAAAACGGATACAATTTTATAATCTACTTAAATATGTATGTGACACATGTTTTTTTCTTCAGTAAAAAAGTCAATACTCACCACTTTGTTCTCCTTCAGCCCAGTCAAGCAATACATGTATTATGAAAAAAAGGGAGAATCATAGTCAGGGAACTGTCTGAAATCAGGGACACTTAAATGCAACACATAAAAAGTTGGATTCCTGACACTTTTTTTTTTTTTTTTTAAAGAAAGAGTAAGCCTTTTAAACAAACAACAAAAAACGGTACAAGTCACCTATGTGGTTCTGTGAGGTTCATAAGCCTTACCAATATACAAGTGAAATGTGTGTAAGAGTGAACTTTTCCCTCAATGAATAAAACTGCCGCCTGACGCCCACCCAATCCAACCACCTGGGACCCCATGGCAGGCAATAATTAGAGTAGACTTTTGGGTGTGTGTTTAAGTCTGAGTGGGATCATTAAATGCCACACCAGGAGCATATTGGAGGGATCGAGAGGACACACCACTTATTTCAGTGAATGTTGTAACGCCTTCACTAACACACACACACACACACACACACACCTCTCCCCCACTGTGTGTTTATAGGGCACCACTGCACCCCTTGGAGACCTAGACAGAGTGGGAGACTACCCCCTCCATCAAAAGCTCTGTGTAATGCCCAATTAACCTTTAGCAGCTTCTGCCTGGGTCGCACAGTGTACTGACACTGTGGTGGGATCACACGTAAACAAACAGTATGACTATATGAAATATATTGTATCATATAAGCTCATATACAGTACATGTTACGGCAACTGAGTGAGTTCAGGTGGGTTGATGCTGTGATGGAGGAAGGGTTTGATGTGTTTGCTGCAATATATTGTTTGCACAAAATTTTTCATCAGTATTTTTATTCATTTATTTATTCTAAATAAAGAATAACTTAACGGAAAATGTATTGACAATGTTAATGTAATGGATGTGTGTAATGTTGCAGTTTGACACGAGCTTGCTGGCCACTTCTTTGGGTACAATGGCAGAGTCTAATGAAATCCAGGTAATTGGCGGAAACAACAATACTTAGTGTCGGAAAAACAATTTTCACTAATATTCATTCGACATGAGTGATGGTGTTGGTGTGGCCTTAACCATATTATTTTCTCAATTTTGGTGTGCAAAAATAAGAGTATGTTTCAAATTGGGCTGTTGTGGTGTTCACACCGAGTCACTCCAAAGGCTAGAGACGTTTAATCCCTTTATCTTAATAAAGCTTTTCATTATTTGGCAAGAATTTTGGCTGGTTTCAATATATTGATAGCAACAGGAAGAATGGCGGGTCTATAAAGCTGTGGTGGGGGTACAGCGCACATTTATCGAGCTATTTCATACAAGGAGTTGTCTCAACTGAAAGTTAATTGCTTTGCAGACTGGCAGGCAATAATACATACTGACACAAGCAAATTGCTGTGTTACACGGGACAATTAATTACAGATGTCTTGTATTTACAATATGGAAACAATAACCTGTTTGTTTCTTTACATATGAAACTTCAAGAATAGTCTTTTTTTTTGTATTTGTGGCATTGAGGAAGTTTTGTGTTGTGTCACTGCATAAAATGTGTGGGTTTTTTTTTGTTTGTTTGTTTTTTGTGACATGGCAGAAAAGAAAATCACTTTGGCATTGTTTGACTGTTTGATGTGAGACTTTCCTGGAAAATAGAAGCAATAAAATGCACTCTTTGTATCTCACCGTATTGGATCGAAGCGAGACCCTCCCCCCGCAGCGGGCACAGAACTTGGTCTGGCAATATGAGCACAAGTTCCCACAACCATCTGCAAACTTGGTCTTCTGGCAGATGCCACAGGTTGGAGCATCGTCTCGGTGAACCGCTGAGCCTGCTGCAGCTGTGGCCTGCCTGATCACCGTCTCCCTGTAGCTGGAAAGCTGCTGCTGGATGCCCCTAGGACATAAAATCTTTAGTGAGTGCTGGATGAAATTTAGAAATATGTACAAGGGAGTTGAGGGAAACCCTTACAGGAACACATTCAACTGGAAACAAAGAGATGCCAATCTGGTTAGTGTAATACAAATGCTACTTTTATTGAAAATAATAAAAATAATCATTAAAATCATGATTGTACAGCCCCTCCAATGAGCCGTCACCTTACCGTGGTGGAGGGGTTTGTGTGTCCCAATGGTCCTAGGAGTTAAGTTGTCTGGGGCTTTATGCCCCAAGTAGGGTCACCCATGGCAAACAGATCCTACGTGAGAGACCAGACAAAGCACGGCTCAGCGACTCTGATGACGAAAACATTGGACAGCTTTTTCCCTTTCCCGGATGCGGGTCAGCGGGGCTCCCCTCTGGAGCCAGTCCTGGAAATGGGGCCCGCTGGTGAGCGCCTGGTGGCCGGGCCTACGCTCATGGGGCCCGGCCCGGCTCGTCCCGAAGAGGCAACGTGGGTCCCCCTTCCCAATGGCTGACTACCTATGGCAGGGGCCAAAGGGGTCGGGTGCGATCCCCGGCTGCAGAAGCAAGCTCTAGGAACATGGAAAGTCACCTCTGTGGCAGGGAAGGATCCCGAGCTGGTGTGTGAGGCACAGAGGTTCCGGCTTGTCATAGTCGGACTTGCCTGGACTCTGGTACCAGCTCTCTCGAGAGGGGTTGGACTCTCTTCCACTCTGGAGTTGCCCATGATGAGAGGCGTAGAGCAGGTGTGGGCATGCTCATTGCTCCCCCCACCAACTCAATGCCTGTACATTGATGTTTACACAGATGGACGACAGGGTAGCCTACCTCCACCTTCAGGTGGGGGGGTTGGTACCTGACTGCTGTTTGTGCCTATGCAGCAAATAGCAGTTCAGAGTACCCACCCTTTTTGGAGTCCTTGGTGTGCTGGAGAGTGCTCTCTCTGGGGACTCTCTCATTCTGCTAGGGGACCTCAATGTTCACGTGGACAATGAGTGAGACCTGGAAGGACGTGATTGGGAGGAACGGAGACCTGATCAGAGCCAGATGAGGTGGCTCGGGTAACTGATTAGGATGCCTCCTGGACGCCACCCTGGTGAGATGTTTCAGGCATGTCCCACCGGCAGGAAGCCCAAGGGACGACTCAGGACATGCTGAAGAGACTATGTCTCCCAGCTGGCCTGGGAATGCCTTTGGATTCCCCGGGACAACCTGGAGGAGTGGCTGGCCAGAGTGGTTCCCTGCCAAAGCTGTTACCCTTGCGACCCGGCCCTGGATGAGCCGTAGAAAATGGATAGATGGATGGATGATTGTACAGTCAGAAGCATGACACATCAACAACCCCTCACATACAACGAGCAGTCACTGACAGCAAGAGCTCCCAGTAAGAAAAGAGAAACTGGGGAAAGTAGTTGATATTTGGGGTCTGAGAAAGCCATAAAAACATGTTTTAAGTAATGTCATATCATCTCCTGCATGACATGCTGCGTCTCAGAGTTACTGTTTGTAACAGATGACTTGTGGGCAAACAGTGGAAAATCATTAATGACAGCAAGAAAAATTTACCTGAAACTGTTACAGCTATGGAAAAAAAAAACACTGAATTATATCCAACCAATACAACTACATTCTCTGTTTTAAGTGTCTGTCAATCAAATGTGTGTCCACATTACATTTCAAGGTATTTTGGGGACAACAAAACACTTTCAGTCAATATACTGAGAGAGCATCATTCTTTCAAAGGTGCTATGTGTCGCAATCAATCGGATTAAACCTTTGAAAATTGAAGAGTGTGCAAATAGTGAGGGAAGAGAATGGAAAATAGAATCACAGGGAAGAGAATGGAAAGTAGTAATCAGTCTTGACGTGTCATAGCCCGTGTAGTGTGACATATTCAACCACTGGTCATACGGCATCTGGGACAGTTCACGACCACAATGCCAAAGGTCTGTCTTACGTCTGTCACGCAGCGAGGTGGTGGTGGACCCAAAAAGCAGGCAAGAGGGAGGAGCAGGGTGTATTTGAAGAAGTGTATTGATAAAACACAGAAAACTAAATCCTAAACAAACAAAGTCCAAAGTATCAAACAAAAACCAGACTGAAGCTCAAAACCATCAATAACAAAAACATGACCAAAAACATGACCTAAACATGACTGACAAACAAACATGACAGCAGCAAAAAGCAACAATGATCCGACAATGATTGTTTGGGCTGGGAGTCCTTTTAAAGCCACTAATTACCTAATGACCAACAGGTGTGCAGCTGCAGGGAGAGCCCTACAGTGCCACCTGTTGGTCCCAAACCGAATCATGACAACGTCGTTCTTTGATCGGTTCTTTGGCAGTGACCAATAGGAAGACAGTGCCTTCTTATTACAAGAGACTGGACATGGCACACACAATCACAATGCTACATTTGCTAACTGCACAGCTAGCAACTTATTTGCAAATGTGGTGTCATTAAACAAATGTGTGACCTCAAGTTATTTTGGGAGAATAGACAGTCCAGACCATCCTCTCACCCCCATCCAGGAACAGGTATAGACCATTCTTTTTTTGTTTGCCTTTTCTGAAACTAGAAACAATGCATATGCACAGAATGCCTCTGATGATATGACTGACAGCTGTTCGTCCTGCCTCCAAAACGGACCTGCTCCGATGGACTGAATCTTGGTGGAAGCACGCAACCACTGGGCAGGGTCTGGTTGGTAACGGACCTCTGGAGTGACATCTCGTCCGGTGCAAGACACAGAACGATACCGGTATATACAGTACATTTAGATATTTATCTTCATCCCATGTCTGCTAATAACACACATTTGTACTTAACACACACACACACACACACACCCAAGAACAATAGCCAAAGGTCACATGGAGGTCACCTACTGCTGCTGCTGCTGGTACTGCACTGCAGGATGTACTACCGGATCCATGACTCTCACTGTGCATGAAATACTGTAGTCTGAAAATGGTGGAGGTATAACAACAACAAATAATACTTGCCATTCTCGCAAACATCTCACATCAATGGTGAAACTTTTTAACCAGTAGTCAAATTCTCTCTCAACTCTTGAATATCATCTATGTGAGACCCTTCCGCATCTCTCAGGTAGTTGTCCATGAAAAGTTAACAAAAGAGTTAAACAAAAACAGTAACTCATTTGTTTCCAACACTGCTTTTGGATGACAATCTGTATCCTCAATCATATCACAATCACGACAAAATACAATTGGAGAGGACCTTCTGCTTGGCATTCAGTACTTGCGTCCAAAATGAGGCAAATAAAAAGACAAAGCCCTCAGTCCTTGAGGTTCATTAGTGCAACAAAGCCAAATATTGGCACATTGCGCTTTTAGAAAGCAGGTTGGCATGTTGTTGAGATTGAGAGTCCGCTTCAGCTATTCCCCGTTGGGCTTTGGTCCTCTGCGGCCTATATGAGTCATTCCCCTTGTACTTGGATCAACATTCAAAAAGGGAAGCGGACGCAAATCAAAAATGACGATTTTGCGAAACAGACAAATTGCCACGAATAACTTACTTAGTCTATCGAGCTCATTAAAAGTGAAATATAAATTTTAATCACATCAGTTCATGACCACATCTGATGTGATTTGCTCTACTTTAGATTTGACGGCAAGTTTCAGAACGTTTCCATTATGTCCAACAATTTGCCTTTCTCTGAGAGTTTCATGCATGCAAAGCACATCCACCCACACTAATTTTAGCGCCTTATTATTTGCAGCAAATACTTTCGCACCTTTTTTGAAAAAGTATCTGGACTTTTGGAACTTCCATTGTGCCATGACGCACCACAATTCACACATTCAAAATGATCATTTACACCAGACGGGTATGTTTACATGTTGTTTTAGCCTGTTAAATTATTTTCCTTTTTGTGAGCAACAAAACTAATCCCATTTGACATCTTGATGAAATCCTACATGAAATAAAATTGGCCATTTCACTTAAGTAGACAAAGCATATATGCAAATGGGAGAATGTGTAGTACCAACCAATATTCCTTAAAGCTGCGCGTGTGAGCAATCGCGCACTGCTCTCACCCGCTCAGTGTGCATGGTGACAGTGGCACGCACATACATTACATTTCTACACGCATTTCTTCATTTCCACCCCTGTGTAAGCTACAAACACTCAGTTGTTCTACTAAAGTTTGAAGCACGCATTGTCACATACACGCTCCCACACACAGTCACACTCACCACTGACAAGACGCTGCAGGCGACACATGGACCACCCCATTCAGGAAGTCCAAACATGGGTATAGTTTACATGCCACTTAAAAAAGGCTCTTTCATATGTTTCAGAAGTCAGGTGGCTTGAAATGTGTGTGTTTTATTAAATGGCATGTTTTCCATTATTGAACAATATGGGTATTTGTACAGAATATATTGAGACTTACGTCATTAATTCTGCTTAAAATGACCTGTGTGCAGGGCCGGTGCTAGTCATTTTGGTGCCTGAAGCATAAATGCTTTGTGGTGCTGTATAATACGATATAATATGTACTGTGGCCATATGGAAGCAGGCACATGCAGGCTCTATCAAGCTGAGACAAGTTCTGCTGTACCAACTTGTCTCACATCCGAAGCTACCCGGTTGGGTTGTTTGTGTGCAGTCCCCACTACTCGCTACAGCCGACGCACCTTTCCAACCTCCCTTCAATGTTTACTCTAGGTCTTTGAGGGGATGGTCACTCTTAAAGGGTGTCTTTGACTCTAGATACTTCAAAATTGTAGTAAAAGAGAGATCAGAGGGTTGGTGGAAAATCTGTTTATCTTATACGACTGTATACATTGGACATCTTTTACACCACCAAATCGGGTTGCTTTTCGACACAATTTCTTTTCTCTGCTCCTCTCACCAACCTTCCTCTTTCCTGGCCCTTTCGACCATTTATTGCTCCGGTTTGTTATATGTGCCATACATATTTTTTGAATTTTGCTGAGATTAGTTGTCAATTCTCAAGATTGAAACCTACACCGGAGAAAATGGCTTGTTGAATTTACTCCATTTTATGTTGTCAAGTGGCTGCACGAAATAAAATCTGCACAAAACAGATGTTATATTCTACGTAAAATATATATCTGGGTGTAGATTATTTTATTTTGTGCAACCAACAAAAACTTTTGGACTGCAAATAATGACAATGGATCTACCAAATTTGAACACAATACAATTTGTGACACAAGGGTGTCCTCAGACCTTGTTTGTTTCGGAAACAACTGCATTTTGTGGTACAGTATGCTGCACTACGTCAGCCAGTGAGAGTATCACAAGCTAATTTTGGGCATACCAACACTTTGCTATGAGAGGTAACAATGAGACAAAATAACTACAATGTCCACCTCTACTTTAAAGTGTTGATTTTGTGCACAGCACAAAAAGCTAGGTCAGCCTGAGTGGCAAACAAAAGTGGAGAAAATTCGAACATGCTGTATTTAATTGTTTGTCCATCTGTTAATCAGCTGACGATGTTCTTGTTTATACAAAAAGCTGTAAGACCGTAGGACCGTTTGCATTCTGGGGCAGGAGGAACAATTACATTTTGAAACAATCGGGGCAAAGAAAAAGATGAATCTTCTAGGCATGTTTTAATCTGTATTAGCTCCAAAAATGAATGGGTTCTTCCGCTACGTGTGGCCTGCCATCCGCAAAAAGTATCATAAAAATCCTTTGCATGGATTTTGCTTCCTCACTAAATAATTGATTGTATTTTTTATTTTTACAGATAACCATACCACCTTGTAGTAGATACATAAGTAGTGAAGGTACTTGGTGGTCAACAGAATCATCTTGATTGTCGATAGAATTTCTTTTCTCATGACATACGATAAGAATGAGAATGATTCATTGTAAGAACGTCACAACAGATATATGTTTCGCAACATCCATCCATCTATTTTCTGGACCACTTGTCCTCATGAGGATCTTGGGTTAGCTGGAGCCTATCCCAGCAGATTTAGCAAGAGGGGTGGTAAAACCCTAAATCGGTTGCCATAGTCAATCGGTGGGCGCAACTTCCGATTGATTATGGCACAAATATTCATACCCTGTCGACAACTTAGAGTCTTCAATTTATTTAGTCATCATTATTTTTGGGAAGATGAGAGGAAAGTGGACTCTCCAACGTTTTTTTAACAGCTCAACGGAATTGTTTCCGGATCATTGAAACACATTTGGGTGGAAACTTTGTGGAGCACAATCACTTGTCCCTGAAAGTCCATAATGCATAAGAAGGCATATACTGTAGCGCTCACACCCACTAAACTGTTGAAATGGCCAAACTTTTTTTTTTTTTTTTTTTTTTTTTATCCCAACTCCTTATTAAATATAAATGACATACAACAGGATAAGAGAAAAACAGCACCATCTGGTGAGCATTGGCGCTTCACTGGCACACTCTAAAAAAGGTGATTCAGAAACTGTTGAGTAGGCATTGAAAAAATTCTGATAAATGACAGGCCTGAACTGTCACAGCTACTGTATTAATAAATATATTCAGAAAGGCATAGGTCTATATTTGGGGGTTTTAACTGAAGGTTAGATAAATCACTAACACTAAATACGAGGAAAGGAGAGGAGAAGAGAGGCAGATGGAGGAAGTACCAAGCCAACAGGAGAGTTAAGTGGGCAGTGTGCTCCCCATGCAGAGTTCCATATGGCCCGGTGATGCCAGACACAGAGTATACAAGTAAAGATAGCAAGTTGGTAGCGATATAACACAAATGTACAGGACCTCAAGGAGCGGTAAGGGACAATGCCCCATTTCCTTCCCTTCAAGGATGACTTTGTGGACCACTTTATTTTAAAGGTTAAGCAGTATTATAAATCCTCAGACATTCTTCTGCCAAGGCCAAACAATTCCAATTTGGATCAGCACCAAACTGTTACCCATTCTTGATACCATAGATATCATGTCCTGCATACTCTGCCAGGAACTTGTCATTAAGATTCATGCGATTTCCCGAGAAGTATGAAAAGTGAAATGCTCGCAGAAATTCTATAACCTTTTGTTTGTTTGTTTGGAAGTATTGTAATAGAAAGTTTTTAAAAAATATTTAAAAGAAGAGAAAGAACACTAATAGTCATTGTTCAGCAGTCTCCATGTTGAAAGGGGAGTCGGGAAGGATTGATGTATTTTTTGTACTTTGCTTTTACAGCTGTTTTTTTAACAGCAGGTGACTCCTATCTTTTCAGTTAAGCGCCAAATGTACACCTCTAACAGAAACCCACCTTTGTTTGGTGTTTGTTCTTGTTTTGTTTTTTTTCATTGACATTTGTTCCCCTTAAATCATACGAACACTCTCTAATTTCAAACAGCTTTGGAGTATTGTGGCAAAGTAGGTTGCTGTGTACTTTGTGCATTATTTGGGATGCTTTGAACTCCACTAGGTCATCGAATTTCAGAGTATTCAATTTTGGAAATACAGAAGGTGTTGAATCTGGATAATTTGATCCATGAATACATCTTGTTGCTCTTTTTTGTAGCTTCCCCATTTTTTGTAGTTTCCACAAAATAGGTCAACATGATTTTGCATCGATTACTCCTCCAAGAAATGTATTTTCACAAACTCTTTCTATTTCAGTTAAAATTACCATCATCTTGACTCTGTGCTTGTTTTTTTTAGTGCCAAAAACTATCAACTTTGTCTTAATGAAATGTAGTAATAATTTGTTAGTGTCAAACCATTTTTATGGATTCAATTAATTGTTCCACAGCAGTTAGAAGCTGTTTCAGACCCGCTAAAAACAAACAACGATGAAAATATATTTTCTGTGACAAAGTTGATAAAATACCAGAACTGTCTGAGCAGTAGAGGAAGAAGAGTTTGGCAGTAAAACTCTATGAACCAATACTTTAAATAATATATTTATTTATTTAAATTTAGCCTTTGGTTGGGGTGATACAGTGGTTGACTGGCTTTCAATTCCGGCTCACAATTCAGAGGTTGTGGGTTCAAATCCAGGGTCCGGCCTTCCTGTGTGAACTTTGCGTCTTGTCCTCATGCCTTTGTGGACTTTCTCAGAAGATTCCTGTTTCCGTTAATATTCCGAAACATGCATGATAGGAACATGTGACCGATTGTACTTTCACCTTAGGCTGATCCATGTTTTCATGTAAACTTGGTGAATGTCACAAATCTTCTCTAAACGTGTAACTTATCACTCATCTTGGAGAAATATTTTCTAGAAGTGCTGCTATTGCAACAACTGCAGTGTAGTCTTGGATTGCTATCAGTTATTGGTGGAAGTCTGCAGACCTCATCACAACTCTACCATACCCCTAGATGCTGCCACGACTTTTTGTTGAGCCTGCCTGCTCATTTTTTGACAAGCCACAAGCATAACTGCTTTAACCTTGGCCACAAATCCAGCGGCCCAGTTTGATTAAAGGAAAAACGGGACGATCTCAGACTGAGTTTGAGTTCAACATGTCCTGCATGGTCGCCGCTTGGGCAGGAGCTCATGGGAAGACCAGGATAATAGCCAATCCCTGAAGGAAGTCAGGAAATGGCTCCTCTCCAATCTAAGGGCTCACAGCAGAGCACATCACACTACAGGGATGCTGAGCCATCGCCATGGTACCATGCTATCAGGGGAGAGTTCTCTTCCACGTTCCTTACATTTTACACGGCATCTGAATGTCTATATGACAAACAAATGACTATTTGAGATAGCAGATGTGACTACAAAGACCACCAAAATATCAGGAGAATGGAGCTATACAAATTGTCCGGTTTGAATTCGAGTATGAAAGTAATAAGACTGCCACATATTATGTTTGGTTAACTTTTCTAAAAAGTCAACAAGAGTAAGCCGCTCTCTTGGACCACCAACCACCTACAGATGCTGGCCCAGGCGGAAGCCGGACCTCGGAATTGCGGCGAGCATCAAGAGCAGACACAAAGTGAAGCGCCATTGCCAGATTATTATGCCGAATTGGGCAAAGAACAACTGTGTGCTTCCAAGAACTTTATTCATTATAGAAGTACAAGTCGTTGGACACACAAATCCAAATGATTAACTGCAACCAAACTTCCTCTTCACAATAAAATATTGTGCATGTAATAACTCAAGTCACTGTCAATCTTCAACTCACACGCAACTACAACACACCAATTAAGACAACTAATATTTATTACTCTTTATTTCAGACCCAGCGAGATCCATATCACAGTGTAAAAAAAACAACATCTGAAAGAAAATAAATAACAACAATCATCATCATCATCAATGTCCATCCATTCATTTTCTAACGCGCTTCTCCTCACAAGGATCTCGGGCGTGCTGAAGTCTATCCCAGCTTCCTTCGGGCAATAGGTGGAGGACACCCTGAATTGGTTCCCAGTCAATCGCAGGGCACACATAGACAAACAACCATTCACACTTACAGCCACAGGGACAATTTGGAGTGCCCAATCAACCTACCATGCTTATTTTTGGAATGTGGGAGGAAACCGGAGATAGATGTCCATATCAGATGGGTCACTTTCAATAATATGACCCAGATATGTTATTTCATGGCACACAGTGAGTGTTGTTCTGTTAATGCTCTCTGTATTAATCAGCAAACCGACTGAGAAAGTTGGGAGCACCAATGCTATCAGGTAGAATGTACTGTAAGTGAAGAGCCCGGCACTGAACTAATTTATTAGGTGATAAGCAATCATCAGATGAAATCCGTCTTGCAGGGTTTCCCTGTGATGACATTAATGAAGTGTTATTTATACTGCTTGAAATGAATAGACGTGTTTCTCATGTGATCATGAAAACACATTGAATGGCGCAATAAATGCCACGTTATCTTTGTTTAGTTTTCAAGGTCTCAAAGTGATCTATCTTGAAAGGCCTATTGCACTGGTACTTTTGGCGGATTTTTTCCAGCTAAACAGCAACTGATAAGGCATGCTAACGAAATTAAGCATGATTTTTTTTTTTTTTTTTTTTATAATTAATTTAAGATCAATGAATCCTGCCGTTGTCTGTAAGCATGTGGGTTGTATGTTGGAATAGGGCTTTCCTTTTAGTCATGTTATTATTTAACTGCATCCAATCGTTTATTTTGGTGATCAGTCCCTGAAAGGGCATGTCTTACGGTTTGGGTCGAGCTCTTATGCGAAATTATGAGATGCCATATACTTAACACTGGACTGGGGGTATTCCCCTCCCAAAAAAGGTCATGTGTGATGATTGACCTTTTATAACAATTCTTTTAAATTGTGTTACTGTGTTAGGCACACACGAAATGGTTTGTAGGGTTGCTAAAAAGCGGTAATTGCTTACTTATACGTTAGTCATCATCATATTTTAAAAACAAAGTAATACTTTGTAAAAATGGCCTGGACAAAATCATGGTACCTTTCCCTTAATACTATAATGGACAATCTTACTGCAGTTAAAAGATTTTCATAAGTCTCAATGAGTTTTGCCCACATGTCGATGTCTTGATCCACATCTGATGTGCAAATTGAGTCAGCTATCTGAAGTCTGACTGGTACCTTTTGCAGACTTCATTTTTCAACTCCTTTCAAATATATTTATAGTAGCTTCGGGTTCATAAAAGGCCACTTCAGAATAGTGCAACATTGAGTTCTTAGCCACTCTTGGGTATTTTTAGCGTTGTGGTTTGAGTCATTATGCTCTTGGAGGAGCCATAACCTGCGATTGAGACCAAGCTCTCTGACACTGGTCAGACCATCCCAAATGTCTTGACAGATTTGGGGTTTCATTGTACTCTGCACACTTTCAATCCACCATGTGTTGGACACAGCAACACAGTGAAGACATGGCTAGGTTTCCTCAGTGTTTCACAATATGTACTGTATGCACAGTGCCATTTTCTTTGCCAGCATGACTTTTGCATTTGTAAATAGATCTTTTTTGTCATGTGTCCAAAGGACATTCTCATAAAATATTTGTAGTTGGTTTGTCACTATGCATTTTGGAAAATTCCAGTCACGACAGTTCAAAATAACTTAAGCGACCATTGTCGTTTTTTTTCTTTCTCTAACAGAAAATTATGTATGTATTGTAGGTATACTAATGCAAAAGAGATTACAATTATTTTTCTTAGAATTCATATTACATATATTGTCCTGGGCGGCCCGGTAGTCCAGGGTTAGCACGTCGACTTCACAGTGCAGAGGTACCGGGTTCAATTCCAGCTCCGGCCTCCCTGTGTGGTGTTTGCATGTTCTCCCCAGGCCTGCGTGGGTTTTCTCCAGGTACTCCGGTTTCCTCCCACATTCCAAAAACATGCATGGTAGGCTGATTGAACACTCTGTATTGTCCCTATGTGTGAATGTGAGCGTGGATGGTTGTTCGTCTGTGTGTGCCCTGCGATTGGCTGGCAACCGATTCAGGGTGTCCCCTGCCTACTGCCCGAAGACAGCTGGGATGGGCTCCAGCTCCCCCCGCGACCCTAGTGAGGATCAAGCGGTTCGGAAGATGAATGAATGAATGAATGAATATATTGTCCTGTGCTAATTGAAATATGATATTTGCAGACAATGTTAGTGTGACAGCTGAAAAGTTGATTTTATTTGTGAGAAGTCACTACAACTTTAACTTTTGTAACGGATTACTTTAACAAGACACTTTTCACCTGTGCTCCACAAAGTTGAGGTTAAGGCAAACACAGGCAAGTCAGTGTTTGTCATCACACAATACAATGGTGCAGAGTCCTGGTCATATTGGTCCAGGCTAAATTATGTATGACCACACAGTATTTATTTGTTCCTTATCTGTCTGACATTCCCATTCACATATAATTCAAATCTCAGTATGAGAGCTTTAAAAAAAAAAAAAAAAAAAAAAAAAACATGACTTCAGTGTGGACCTTGCGGACCTCTTACCTGAGGGAGGCAAACTAGCAATGAATCACATATACAGTATATACTGTCGAGTCAATGCGTGTTAAATGTGATTAAAATTACAAACAGAAATTCTACAGGCTGCATGGAGGAAAAGGTAAGCACATTCGCCACAGAGCTCAGAGACCATGGTTTTGAATCGGGGTTTTAGCCTTCCCGTGCGGAGTTTGCATGTTCTCCCCAGGTACTCTTATTTTTTTCACATTGTAAAAAAATTGTAAGATAGGTTGAGTGTCCATAGGTGTTCATGTGAGTGTGAATGGCTGTTCTCTATATGTGCCCTGCAACTTGTCTAGGACATGCCTTGCCTCTTGCAACTCTGAGCATAAGTGGTATAGAAAACTTGATGAGATCAATTCTAGCAAACTAAGCTTAAATAGTTTGCTAAAACTTGTAAATCGGGTCAGCAAAGTTGTGTGCACTACTGTCAGAGGGTACCATGCTGAAGAAAACTACTGCGAACCCCAGCAATCTCTTCCAAGCCACAACCAGGGGTGGTCAAGACGATCCTTTGTCAATCTCTGGACAATCCCCACATCTTGGGGAAGATTTTGATCTGTATGACTGTTCGGCCATTTTCGCATGGATGCAATGTACTTAGCTGCCTCGATACTGTGTCAGAATTCGTTTGGGGTAACTGCATTCTTAAAGGTGGTTTCTCAATGACCTGTGAAGACTCGCGAGTGTTTCCGCACGACGTGAATGTTGGTTTATTTAAGGTTGCAACTTGCAAAAGGTTGCAAAGACATTGCCAGACATTGGCAAACAGTTTTAATGGTTGCAAACTGTTGTTCTTGTCGCAACATTTTTATGATGGCGACAAGAAAAACGAATGTTGGCAAACTTCTTTGGAACCTTGAATGAACCCTGATGAAAAAACAGCATTTGCTGTGTGCTTACAAACCTCTTCTCAGTGAAATACAGCCTTATAGAATAAATTTACAACTGATGCTGAATGCAAACTCAAATAGAATCTGTCTTCAGTAAACATCTAATTCTTGCTGTCAATGTCAACCAGAATCATTACTTTTACATGATAGCAAGCAAGCAACATGGCCGAGAAGTCATTGTTTATCATACCATCCACAGTCATGCCCCGGTTTCAATGCACACATATACCAACCTACAACAACACACATATAGAGCACAGGGATGAAACATAGACAAGTGTTATCCTTTGATCATTGTATGGCAAAAGGAAAGACTGTAGGAGTCATGGAGAAATTACGGGCAACCTGAATTTCAGAGCACAAATCGGCCAAAAGCGATGGAGACACTCACATTACTTCAAAGTAAGATGACAGTCTGTTTCAACTAACAGTGGCAATTCACATCTGGATTAATGATTAAAAAAAAACTCATACCAGCGTGCGCACACACACACACGCACGCACGCACGCACGCACGCACGCACACACACACACACACACACACACACACACACACACACACACACACACACACACACACAGAAGGAAAAAAAAGCTACGACACCAATGTGTTTGGAACGAAATATCCGAAATATGAATTAAGTTGTAAACCAACCAAGTGGCTTGTATGTGCTATACTGTATTTGAAATCTACAGGTCACTCCACAGACCCCGCCACGACCAACCACAAGGCTGAACATTACAATCCTTAAAAGGCTATTTGCACATATCACCATGTCATCATGTCCGCTTGCAAATGATATGATTCACACTTTTGTGGTTTTGTGCAATATGAGAGTCATATATTCACAGTTTCAAGGAAACAGCTGTGCTGTGTCTTAAAAATGTCTATAGGGGTGTTCACACGGCACACATTTGCATCGGTGCTGCACCGATGTATTTTGTTGCGATATATCTTACACCGGTGTAAATTTTGTGGCGCGTTCACACGTATAAAGCTGCTTACTAAAGAGAAGCGTGCTAACCCCGGTGCAGCCCCACTTGCGTTCCCATGACAGTTTCTGCGGCTGTGCAATACGATAGTAATAATACGGAATAAAACATGCGCACTGCGATTGGCTGGCAACCAATTCAGGGTGTCGCCCGCCTACTGCCCGGAGACGGCTGGGATAGGCTCCAGCACCCCCCGCGACCCTAGTGAGGATCAAGCGGTTCGGAAAATGAATGAATGAATGAATGAAAACATGCGCATTCGTAAAGTGTACTTCCGTTTCCCCGCCTTGTTTGTGACATATCGAAAAACCATGGTTTATACTTCTCCAGACAAATCAACGCTGTGGTCTATCAGACACCGTAAAAGGATGAGAGAGAGAAAGGAAAGATGGAGGAAGTACAACAGAACATGAAAGCAACGCATTCTATGATTCATTCGGCAACAAGTTGACGACATTGTGTCGTTCATGGGTGCAATACCCGTATGTAATCAACTCTTCTCACGCGTAGCGAGTCTGCCCCTGTAGCGTTCACACGTCTCATTTTATATGGGTGCTGCCCCGCAAACTAGCATTTACTCCGGAGTAAATTTTTAAACCACGTCCTGAGCAGGGTTAAATTTGCTCCGGTTTAAGCATTTTCAGGGGCTACACTGGTATAATTTTGTACGTGTGAACGCAGCCCCAGTGTGACACCAGAGTAAAAGTTGCCGTGTGAACACCCCTTATTTTTTCGCCAAAACAACAAACAATACCATGAATATTGATTTGTTTCAATGTGTGCATTGTCATCCAAAATCAATCGTGTCTTCAGTTTGCCGGCTATGTTGAACTTACATGATTATGTCGATTGCTCTGGAGCAGAACAGACCCGTCCCTACGGGTGGGCCATAAGGGGGCCGTGCCCACCCACCAAGATGCTTGTGGCCCCCCACTTGTGGGACGGATCTCTAAAAATAACTTTGAAAATGTATATTCTTGTCTTATTTTGTCAGAGTAGCTATATATTGTTGCAATATATTAATGTTGAGTTGTTCATCATTAAGACATTTAAAATGAAAAGAAATAACACTGTAATTTTGTGTGATTGCTGTCCCGTCTTAACTGCAATATCCTATCCCAGCCTGATGCACAGGCCTTGTTGCCAGGAATACGTCAAAGGTGGCATGCAAGATTCCCGCACATTTTTCAAAAAACCAGAGTGACTCTCAAGTCTGACACATGTATTCCATGAAATACATTTCTTACAGCTGCAGTTGGTATCCGAGTGACTTATCCAAGGTGCAAGATCGATCTCACAACAATACAATGAGCGTGAAGCAAAAGAACAGACAGTTATTATGACTAATGGAGGACCCCATCTAAACTCACTTTTTAAATTTCAATTTCATCAACTGGGTAAGCCACTCACCGGACATCATTTTGCTGCGGAGGTTTTTTCTGTCCAACCAAGTTGACTGTTCTCGCTTGGATAGGCTTTTCTTCTCTGAAATACAAACAATAGGAAATTAAGTCACTTGGGCTGTATTCAACATATAAATGTTTGTTGACTGACAGTTCATTCCTATTTTACAAAGACTACGGTACTATTTCACATTCTGGAAAGCAGGAAAGAAAATGCCAATCTGTTTCCTGATCCGATCTGATTTTCAGACTTAAACAATTTGGGACTTGGTGCCTAATCCAACAGTATTAAATTATTTGTAACGTTATGGTCACATACACAATACCATGATTAAAACATTTAATTGATGAAAAAAAGAACCATTTCTGATATGTCTGACTAACCCCTATACACGCGATAAAGACATAAAACGTCTTGTTACTGTCAATACTTCAAATATCCTTTCATGTATATCTTGATACGTTTCATAATATTGTCCCATTTAAATATTCAATTAATGTATGTGTGACAAAGCTTGTAATCTTGTTAGATTTTTTTTTCCTCACGCGCATACCGCGATGTAATTTGCAATGCTAAAAATACATGACACATCAGGTGCTCAAAATATGCAGCCCTCGCATTTTATTGGAGAACAAATATACAGTAGAAGCATGCACACCAACATAACAGGCTCACGACAAATTACTGCATACTTGATCCATCTCTTACAGCAATTTCTCATTACATTTTCTATGTGGGTTGACATACGCGCGCCCGAGTGAAGAGGAAAATGAAATGTAAGTGTTGCATTCAGTGGAGTGGCTGGAACCATTGAAATTTTTCAGTAAAATTTATCCATCTATTCATTTTCCAATCTGCTTTATCCTCACAAGTTCGCGGGGGGTGCTGGAGCCTATCCCAGCTGTCTTCGGGCAGTAGGCAGGGGACATCCTGAACCGGCTGCCAGCCAATCGCAGGACACACAGAGACGAACAACCATCCGCGCTCACACTCACACCTAGGGACAATTTTGAGTGTTCAATCAGCCTGCCATGCATGTTTTTGGAATGTGGGAGGAAACCGGAGTACCCGGAGAAAACCCACGCAGGCCTGGGGAGAACATGCAAACTCCACACGGGGAGACTGGAGCCAGGATCGAACCCACGACCTCTGCAATGTGAGGTTGACACGCTAACCACTGGATCACCGGGCCGCCTCAGTAAAATTTAAATAAGGAAATATGTTGACATCATTATTCACCTCCTGCTAAAGGTGGTTAAACAGAGTATTCCAGTTTTCACATGCGTAGAACAACATGCCAACTGTTTTTCTGTGCATTCACAGACAATATACATTTATATAACTAAATCAAGAGTGCCCAACCACTCAATCAGGGTCGACCAGTAGTCCGCGGACTGGTCCCAAATCGATCGTGAAGGTTGTAGAGGGAAATGGGGGGGT